>NC_133651.1:227537259-227849148 GCF_009905375.1 Apium graveolens | reverse complement strand
GATTTATGTCTCGAAATTCAAAAAGAAGTCACTAGTTTGACCGAAGTACATGTCAAAGACATGGAAAATGTTACTGAAATTCTTACTCTAAGCGATCGTTTAAAAGTCGATATGAATGAAAGGGATGACTATATTCGAACTTTACAAGTCGAAAATGTCAATCTACTTTTACGAGCTGAAGAGTTTGAAAATCTTAAGACTCATTTAGAACATTGCAATTGTGAACTCAATGATGAGTTATTAAAGTTGAAAGCTCGAAACGAAACTTTGCTTCGAGAAAACTTAACACATAGCGATCGGATAAATGACCTCGAATGATCTCTAACGGGAGATATCGAGGAAGAAGGTCATGAAGACTTAAAAGAAAAAGTTCTTGACTACCAATGTGAGCTAACCGTTCTAAGAGAACATCATGATAATCTGAGACGGATGTTTAATTCCGAATTTGAACTTCGTGAAGGACTTAGTACGGAAGTAAAAACATTGAGGTTGGAAAGTCAAAAACTTAAAGTAGATAATAATACGCTCTTGTCTCAAATATTGGATCAAGCTAATTTTCTGAATAATAAGATTAATATCTTGTTAAAAGAAAAGGAAGATCTTGAATCTACTTTGAAGCAATTCACAAAGAGTAGAACCATTTTAGAAAAGATGGTATTTAATTCTAAGGAATCATTTAATCGTGAAGGTTTGGGTTATAATATTAATAATCCATCTAAAAGGAAAATTGATATTCCTGTACCTCCGAAGAATACTCCACCTAAGTCACCCGTCCCTAAATGTACGTATTACAATGTTAGTGGACACATTAACTTATATTGCAAAGCTAAAGAGGGTGAACTTAAGGGGAAGTATAAATGGGTTCCTAAAGGATCAACTTCTAAGAAAAGAGACGTAAATAATACATCTCAAAAGAAAGTTGACTCTAATGTGAGGCAACCAAAATTTCAGTATCGTCAAGAACAAATTCATTATCAACCAATGAATGCAAAATCTGGATATCCTGGTTCTAGTTCAACTAGGAAGGATAAAGCTCCTATAAATGGTTTGAAGGCTCAAAATCCCAACTATCATGGTTGTACTCGTAATGTGAATTTTGATATGTCTAGAAATACGAGTCATCATGCTAGTTCGAGTCAACATGCTAATATGAGTCATCATGCTTATCCTCGTAATGTTAATGCTCATGTTACAAATAGCAAATCGAATTACAATGCCAATGCTAACTCTAGAAATTCGATTATTACTATCTTTTCCCGTAGCAATAATAATAATCATGCTTATTCTGAAAATTCTAGATATACGCCTAGGAAGTATCCTTATCATATATCTATTAGGGCTCAAGTATCTAGAAATTTACATGATTATATGCTAGATTATCCCATGCCAAATTTTGTATATGCTAATTCATATATACCTTATGATGTACTAACCCCTGGACCCTTAAGCAAAAAGGGTACCAAAAGATTTAACTAATCCTCTATTTAGGTATGCTTTACTGCTAAACGAGATGTGTAGTATCTTGATAGTGGTTTTTCTAGACATATGATCGGTAATAAGTCATTGTTAAACAACATTAGAAAGGTAGCCGCCAGAAGCGTAACTTTTGGAGATAGCAGTAAAGGCAACATCATTGGCATTGGAGATATCGGAAATGCAATTTTAGAATTGCAAATGTACAATTAGTCACTGGACTAAAGTATAACTTGCTTTCTATAAGTCAACTATGTGATAATGGTTGCAAAGTAATTTTCCATCCCACTCATTGTTCTATTTATGACAAGGATGGAAAAATAGCTCTAAATTGTCCACGAGACAAAAATGTCTATACGTGTGACATCAACAAATATGAAAATTTTTGTTTGGTTTCCACAAATGAGGATCCATGGTTATGGCACCGTAGATTGGGTCATGTAAACATGAAACTCATTAAGACTATATGTTCAAAAGAACATGTACGTGGTTTACCGAAAATCAATTTCATAAAAGATCATATATGTGAAGCTTGCGAAATTGGTAAACAAATTCGCGCATCTCATAAAGCTAAATTTATGGTGTCTACTACTAGACCCTTGGAGCTTTTACATATGGATCTTATAGGTCCGGTTCCGGTACAAAGCCTTGGAGGATGGTTATACATTCTTGTGGTAGTCGATGACTTCTCACGCTTTACTTGGACCGAGTCCCTAAAAGCAAATAGTGATGCGTTTGATAAATTCTTTGCTCTTCGTAAACGTCTTCAAAATCAACAGAATAATACAATTTTCTATATTCGTACGGATCATGGCAAAAAATTTGAAAATTCTAGTTTTGTTGAGTTTTGTAAAGAATGTGGTATTACTCACAACTTTTCCGCTCCTTATACACCTCAATCAAACGGGGTCGTTGAAAGGAAGAATCGGACGTTGCAAGAAATGGCAAATAATATGCTTAACGGGTATCGGAGACCAAAATATTTTTGGGCCGAAGCTATGTTTACAGCTTGCTATATTCTTAATCGAGTATTACTACGACCTATCAAAATGAAGACTCCTTATGAACTTTATTTTGATAAAACTCCTAAGTTTGATTACTTCAAAGTTTTTGGAAGTAAATGCTATATATTGAATACTAAAGATTATTTGACGAAATTTGATCCTAAATCAAGTGAGGGTATATTTCTCGGATATTCAATAACTAGCAAAGCTTATCGAGTATTTAATCTTAAAAATTTAGTGGTGGAAGAATCGATGAATGTAACATTCGATGAATCTAAACCTCCCTCAAAGTTTAAAGATTTAGTTGATGAGGATAAAGATTTAAATGAAGGAAATCCAAATGACGTTGAGGATGTTATCCATCAAATGGGATATTTGAAACTTGGAAATGAAATTCCAACTAATCCTCTTGAACTAAAAGAGACCGAAGTTGAATTGCCTCCGGAAATTCCATTGATTAAAGATCATCCTATTGACAATATCTTAGGTGACTTAACAAAAGGCGTTCAAACTCGAGCTCAAGTTCAAAATATTGTGAATAACTTGGCCTTTCTATCACAAATAGAACCCAAAACCGTAATGGAAGCTTTATTGGATGAGGATTGGATTTCGGCTATGCAAGATGAGCTAAATCAATTCACTCTTAATAAAGTTTGGGAACTAGTTCCACAACCACCCGAAACTTCCATTATTGGAACTAAATGGGTCTTTCGTAATAAATTAGATGAAAGTGGAACGGTGGTAAGAAATAAAGCACGATTAGTTGCTCAAGGCTATACTCAAGTGAAAGGAATAGATTTTGATGAAACTTATGCTCCCGTAGCACGAATTGAATCAATTCGTATGTTTTTAGCCTTCGCGGCGCATAAAGGTTTTAAAGTCTATCAAATGGATGTTAAATCCGCTTTCCTTAATGGTTTTAAAGTCTATCAAATGGATATTTATAAATATGTTTCTTGATAAATACTCATTATATAATAATTAATTTGTACTATGTGAATTAATATTGTAAAATTTGAGATAAAATCATATTTATTCATTCTTGGATAAATATTGATTATACAAATTTCAGAAATATTATTGGAAGAGAAAATATAATTTATTTATATTTTTAACAATAATTATTTCCATTTTATATATTTGATTTACCTAAAATCGAATTTATAAAATACATTTGTGGAAAATAATTCCAGCCATTGGATCATTCGTCTGATAAATCTCAGCTGTTTATCTCTAAAATATAAAAGCTGGAAATTAAGAAAACTGATTTTTTTTACCCAGCCGTACAATTTCTCTGTTTCTCCTTTTCCCCAATTCGAAGGCGAGCAAACCCTAAAATTCAAGTCTGTATGTTGCTTCTCTGTTCAATTGAATTGTGGATTCCAGTTCTGTTCTTTTCAGGCTTTCATTTCATATACAGAACTCTCACTTTTCATTCCCAAATCGATTAGACTCAAAAACCCTAAATCGCCTTCATCTCTCTCTCTCTCTCTCTCTCTCTCTCTCTCTCTCTCTCTCTCTCTCTCTCTCTCTCTCAATCTCTCATGTAAATCGATTGTCTCACTCATTGTTATCATCGATTCTGGACTACAAATGATGACTCAATCCTCCTTTCATCAAATCAAGACTCAAGAGATCCACTCTATCATCATCTCGACTCAACGCAGCTCGACGACGGTGATTCTTCATCCCCGACGACTCACCCCCGCGTTTCAAGGTGGTTCCAGTCTTCTCCAGCAGTGATAAAGCCCAGACAATCCATGGCGACTCAAAGCTCATCAACTCGGATGCTCAACTCACTGGGTGAACTCGGTAACTCGGGGCCAGTAACTCGGTCTAGGCTTAATTCGACCTTACCGCTGGATTATCATCCCTTTGAAGGGATGATACAGGTAAGGCCGTGTGGTACACGACCACGTCTCAGGTGAGGGGTTCTAAACCCTGAGTGGTTTGTAAATAGGAATAGTATTTATTCGAATAATTGGTCAGGTAGCTATGTTATGTTTGTTATTGATCACTGTTCTATTCAATTTCTTATTCGAATTATCTGGATGAGCCTAGCAGATTAGTTATTGTAGTTCACTGAATGTATTTGTTGGTTTTATGTGAGTTAGTAATGTAAAGTAGTTGTATAATCCCGTTGAGACCTTAGGTTTGACCAGTTTGGTATTTTAAGTCATAAATGAGTTTTCCTAGTCCTTGACTGATAATTGCTTAGTTTGCTTTTATTACTTGCTTAATATCTGATTGGTACTAGCTATTTTAGTGTTAATATTTCTTATTAGTCTTACAGTTAGTAAACCTGTATGAAATAAAGCATGGTCCTAAGTACAACAGTGTGATAAAATGAATTCTATGTTGCTTCACCTGGTCAATTATCTGCATTACATTATTTTTAAGAATAAGACTTGCTATCTTTTTGTTGTTGAATAATTTACACTTGTTTTACCACTTATATGTGTCAAATTACTCTTACTTTGATTATGGTTTCTTGACTCTTTCACCTGACCTTGTTAAATAATGTTTGTGTGTGTGTCTTTGAACTTAACTGATCTCTTCTCATTTAGGACACAAATATTCACACCAATATCACCTGCCTATGGACTGCTTTGATTGACCTGATCAATCACTGATCTGAACCCAGGGTAGCTGATCACTGTAAAAGCATATGCATATGTGTTCAGTTCATTTTCCTTCTGTTATTTTAGATGTATAAATGACTACTTGAATGGATTTTTTTTTATAATGTGCTTGACTCTTGTTCTGATTTAGTAAATCTTGATTGCTATTTGTTGCAATTTTTTTTGGCTTAATACAAGTATCTCAATTAAAATAATGTATCATGTTTGCCTCATCTTGCATATGTTTGCAAATCTGGCTCTGTTTGATTGCCTGTATATTGGATTTCAAATATTGATAAAATCTTTCTTCAAAATCCTTGACATGCTTGTATATATTGCTGCAACTGTTTGGTACTTGGTCTGTAAATTCTCCTTGAGCATGCTGCCTGCTATACTAGTTTCTATAAGAGAATAGGTAGCTTATTTTTATAAAATATTACCAATCTTTATAAGGGCTTGTGTGTTTTTGTGTGTTGAGAATTAACTATATATACTTTAATTGCAGTATTCCTATGGTGTCTCTTCATAGCTGTTTGCACTTGTCATCATTTCAGGCTCTATTTCATTTCATTTGATGCCTTACCATCTTTGCATTTAATGAACTCACCATATTTAGATTAACTTATATGCTTAATGGACTTGCTGGCATATGTAATGTACTATTTTCATGCTTTATCGGTACATTTTTCCTGTCATGGTATGGCTGGCATTGTACTTGTGTATCTTGATAACTGCTCTTCGCTGTGCATACCATGTTACTGTACAGTTTTCCTGTACTTAACTGCATTCTAGTCTTTTAAGTGATTATCACTTAATTTTTTATGTATGTTTGCTTGTATCAATTATTTGGCTATATATTGCAATACTTGCTGCATTCATTCCTTGCAACTTCATTTACTTCCTTGTGGTGTATTCATTGCTTCTGTCATCTTGTGTATTATTTCTTGGCATCAACTCCCATTTGCTTTCAATGGGAGATAGTGAGGGTATAAACACTAATCTATCCTTAGGAATGTTCACCACTACCGAGCCTTCTTCCTATGGTAATAGAAATAGGAAGAAACCTAGAAAACAAAAATACCCCTTGTCAACCTTCTACCCTCCCACTGTCAAAACCATATCCTCAAAGTTGCAACCTGGGAGTCTTATCCACTTGGATAAGAGCACTGAACTTTATAATATGTTTAGGAAGGCTAACTGGGAACCTCTTTTATTTTACTCAAACAAAAACATTTTTCCTAACATGGTGTCTGATTTTTATAAAAACATGGAGGTGAAGCATGGTGATAAGAAGTTGGCTTACCTAACTACCATGATCAACAAGAAGCCCATTCTACTTGATCATGACGAGTTAGGCAAAGCCTTGAAGCTTAGCACTAGCCATCTCAAGTTGGCATATGTTGACATAGCAAAAGATTTTATTTTTAACAAAAATGAGCAAAGACTTTTGTTATCTGAGTGCCTTGTGACTTGATTAATGAGGATATAGGAGTGTCCTATGAACATTTTACCCCTGTTTTTAAAACTCTCTCATTGATCATAAGAAGTAATATCTATCCTAACACCCAAGACAACAAGCTTGTGCATTATGCTGAAATAAAGCTTATGTACAAACTTGCTGGACATAAGGTGCACTTTAATGTTGCTTACATGATTTTGCTTCAAATGATCAATGGAAATAAAAAGGGTTATATGTTTTATGGTCTCATTCTCACTAAAGTCTTTGAGCACTTCAAGCTTAATGTTAACACACCGCCATACTTTCCAGTTGAAGGCACCATTTCTGAGAAAACAAATAGAGTAGCTATTCCCTTGACTGGCCTTCCTCCCCCTTCTCCAAATGTTATTAACTTGGACCCCACTCCTACTATAGTCCTTTCTGTTGGTTCCTCACAGGACATGTTTGGTGACAAGTTTGCAAAACTGCAAGCAAGTCACAATGAGCTTGCAGAGTCCTTCAAGACTCTTCAAGAATCATTCAAGAATCTTGTGATGAAACTTGACCTTATTGAAGCTAGGGTTGGAGTCCTAGTTAATATACTAAGTGGCATTATATCTAGGGCTAGTAGAATTGAGGATAGCATAAATCAGTTGATCACAAATCAATTTGGATTTATTGATCTCCCTCTCTTGCCCCTGGTAGAAGAAATAGAGACCCCTGTGATTGCACAATCTGGAGGCACTGGCATGATGGGAGCTGGTAGTGTTGACATGGAAACTGACTTGGTTAATGATTCTGTTTCTGCACCTTCAGGAATGGAGAATCTTGACTAGATTGTTGTTCTGGATATCTGATTTCTAAGCCCTAGGAAAGAGAAGGACTTAATGGTGATTTAGATTTGTATACATGGTCTGCATGGCTTGATTAATGTGCTTGTTGTTGGTTATTTTTCTGATTCCCTAAGTAGCTGGACTACATGTAATGTTCTCTAGTTTGTGATTTAAGATTAAGTATCACTGCTTGATTAGTATGTATTTTGACCAATATTTTCAGTTGTAATTGGTCAATATAGCAATACTAGTATTTAGAATTATGTACTTGGCAAGTTTATGATCTTTGGCTATCATCTCCGTAACCCTTATGTATCAATGTTAGTTTGAATGAATGAAGTGTTTCTTTTGTTGCATTTTTAGACACACTACTTTTTCCATGCTAATTTGACAGATTGCTTGTTTTAAGACATGAACCTATCATGCCTGATCACTGCATATTATCTAATTGGGAGTTCAAAATCTTGTTTCAGGTGACTTTGGTAAAAGCTTCCTGGTGCCAAGACCTGGCAGATTGAGTTTATTCATTCTGCAGCTAGTCTATTTTTATTGCTTTATTATCTCCTAGAATTAGTAGAATATAAATTGTGTAGCTGTAGTTTTTGTCCAAGACAGTTTGTTTTGTATTACTACTGTTTCAAACAATTGACAGGTTGTGCAAATTCGGTTCATGAACTTATATTTTATAGTGATAAACTATAAATAAAAGTTTAAAATTGTGGTGTGTATGTGTGCCAAAGTAAATGGCATTTCCCCTTCCCATTTATTATATATATCGAATTGTCTTTCCCCCCTCCCCTGTCATATTATTTACTTTTGGCCTGTAAATGGGCCTAACAGGTTTGTTATGTTGATAACCCCCCCCCCCCCCCCCGGTTGTTAAACATTTTTTGGTTCGAACTTTTTAAATTCGAAAGGCCCTTTCCCCTTGCATTTTTCTTATCTTTTTGATATTATGGGAAGAGAATATATATATGTAGTGTAATTTTGTTTTTTTCGAATTTAACAGGAACAAAAAGGGCATTTTTCTAAAATCTTCATTTCAATTTTTTTTTTTGTGATCAAACTTAATTATACATGATACACACTAACATATAAGTATTTTGCAAAATATAATCGAATTTGGAAATTCGATATGGAATCAAGGTTTAAGAAAAAGAAAATTGATAAGTTTCTACACTTATCAAGAAATTGGAAAAGGAAAAGGTAAATATGATAAGTACATATACTTATCATTGGGTATAAACTTTTAAACCTTGTATAATTTAATTGTTGCAAAATAATTGTGTATATAATGCACTTTTATGTGATCACTAAAATAAAAAGTTTTTGTCATTCTAGGGGAAGTGTAGAGTAGATTATTAAAATCTAAAAATCCGCATATAGATAGATGCATACACGTAGGGGAAGCTAAGTGTTATCACACACGTATTTAATTTTACACTTAAGTTTTAACAAAATATCAAAAAGGGGAAGATCGTGAGGAGCCGGTTTTTTTCGTAGGTTTTGATTATTTTTTTAAACGTAATTAAGTGTATAATTAAATTAGAAATTTAGGAAGTTTACTAAATCAGATAGTAATCCTCCCTTGGGATTTCTTTTGCGGCATTTTCCGTGAATCAAGTCAAATTCAATTTAACCAGACATAAAACCCTAAAATGCTTTCTGACACAACTTATGTGGCATATATTTAAAATGAATATTTCAACCTAATAATATATTGTAATAACCCTAATTTTTGAAATTTTTAAAACCTTGATGAATAGTAACTTTTCCTGATGATGTTGATTAAAGAAAATTATCAGACCACACTATATAGGAGTACTATTATGGAAATTCTGATATCGTACTAGTATTTCATAAAGTAAATGAGTGTATGCAAAGGTCGTCAGAATTCGAATCCGGACACTTTGATTTTCCCCAAAAATCCACCAGTTACCGAAAGAATTAAGTATAAACAACATGATTAAAATGATTTAAATTCGAGGATTATAAGAGAGGATCATTAAGGGAATATAAAATATTAAGGAAGGTTTAGGGAAGCCCAAGTAATAAGATCCCGGATATGATCCCCCAAACGATTAACGGGAACGAGACCGTAAAACAAATAAACGGTCAAGAAACAAGCTTGTAAAAGAAGCAAGAGAGATTAATCAAGTGGAGTAGAAACTAGGTGACATCATCACACCATAAGAATATGACGTGTGGCTTGGGGATGAGGTCATCAAGATGATGCAAGCACTTTATGAAAGTGAAGATGAGATATTTAATCAAGTAACCACTTGGTTAATTTACAACCAAGTAAATTTTGGCATAAATCTCAAGGTCAACCAAGCAAAATGGAAAGCAAAAGATCATTTCTTCTTTTTTGAAGAGAAAACCCGAGAAGAAAGGGGACAAAAAAACGGAGAAGAAAGAAATGCTTGTATCTTGAGTTTCCCTTGGCCGATTCGCGCATGCTGACAGTCAAATCAAAGCCCTCGAGAAGCTCTACGGATATAGGATAACCACTCTCCTCACCTCCTTGATTACAATACCCGTTTTTCATGATTTATGGCTAGATGAATAGTTACCATGTTTGTGTTCTTGAATTCTTTGAAAAGAGTAAGGTTGTTTAATGTTAGATCAAGGTACCTAGAGGCGATGCAAGCTCTTTGCTTTCGTTAAGAAGATCCAAGGAAGGTATGAATCTCTTGAAACCTTATACATCAGTAGAGTTAATATGGTTTTAAGCTTGTATAATTTAGATTAGTAAATAAGAAGCTTGACCCATGTTTGTTAGTTGTTTTGGTTGATTTGTATAAATTAGGGTCAACGAATCTTTGGTCATAATTAATGGATCTTGATTGTGGTTGAAAGAGTTAAGAATATTGAGAATGTGGACTGAGATAGTGTTTTATAGATGAAATATTGATGGATTGGTGATGGTTGATGAATTGGTGAGGTTTTGGCATAGTGAAAAATTTGGAAAACTCGTAAACATAGCCGTCGTAATGTCCGTTTGCATATAGACTGTTTGTGATTAAAATAAGGATCAGAACACTCACTGCTTAAACTGTAACTTTACCATGTTTAGCTAGATCGTATCGTAAGCTTCGTTTTGGTATGTGGTTCGCTTAGATCCGATGTACGGTTTAGGAGAAATGACCGTTTTAAGTAACGACGTTTCGCGAGCGCACCATTACCCCTCGCTTTACTTTGAAACCTTGTTTAAGGCCCTTAAAAGACTTATTGGATTACGAAACAATTATGTAAGGTGGATTAGGCAGTTAGTAAAGTACTCGTGAAAGAGTCTCCTTAAAATGTTTAATGGTTAATTTATAAAATTTAGATCCCAAAAATGAGTACTCCACAAAGCTACATACCGGCCATAACCGATATATATACTTTAATAAAAAGGCCCATTGTGGCCAAAGGACAAAATTGTATCAACATATTTCAGTTAGTACAACGCCCTAAATGCTGGACCGTCCGCCCGGGCCACTTACGCATCTTCCAATCAAAATAATTTTCTGTCATAAAGGAATCGAATCAATCGATATCCTATCATAATCTACTCCCCATTTCTCATGGTCCGGAGTAATCTCAGCAACTGAAGGCGCAATAACTAGAATGACTAGTTATCCGCTAAATATGCAATCAAATTCCATTGTATAGAGTAAATATTGATAGAATATTTATTCATTATTTATCTGAATATGAATTATATTCTAGCAGAACAATTGCTAGAATAATACGACTTCAATAATCCCAATGATTATATGCATGCAATGTCTTCCAAAACTTTATAAAACAGTTTAATCCAGCTCTCTAAACATATAACTATTCTGGAAGTAGAATAGCGTATAAAAACTTGCATAATCAACATCAATGATTTTGATGTATAAAACAATTAACTATTCTGGAACTAGAATAGTACAAAAACTTGCCTTTGTACGCTGAACAGGAAATACTAGGCTGCCTGACTTTTACTAAGGGCCTGGCTCTCAGGATTCTATAAACCAAAATATTGATTTTAGAAAAAAAAACAGGCACAACTCAATTAACGTGTCTAAACGTCTCAACGATACTATCTACCCATTCGTTTATAGCTAAGCATGGAATTTAAATAGCTAAACTGAAAGCAGATAAGTCACGTAGCAGATAAATCAAAACCATTCTCATGCCAGCGTCTTTCTCCTGCGAAGCCAGCAATTTCCATTGCAGCCCTGCACTTCTCCTCCCTGGACATTACAGCCACACCTAATAGCAACACAACCTGGAAACAAAATCGCACGCCAACCCTCCCTTATTTCTCCTGCAAACCACCCTTCCAACCCAATATTGACCTTAACAACAGTTGCCAAAACTAAACAATACCCTACTAAAACACCTCCCCTGCCAACAAAACCAACGCAGCCACAACAACATTAACCAAAGAAAATCCCATCCTGCCATCCCTTTTTCCTTGCGCAACCAGCAACATAACACAGCCAAACTCAAGGAAGAGAAAAGAGAAAAGAAAAATTATAGAAAAACGCAGTTATGGCCTCCTTAATCCATTCGAATAAACAGAAATAGTAACCACACGCTGATATTTTTCTAAACTCGAATCAACACAATCGAATTACACAAAACAAGAATATAAATTCATACAAAAAGAAACGAAACAGGACATATTCCACTTGATCATAAACTACAACAATTTCCAAAGAATTAATCATAAAATCAACGAGTACAACATATACAATCGTATATCACTACTTACAATAATAATTAGCAACTAAATTGGTCAGAGAAATCAAAAGAAATCAGTTAGCAGGGGCGGCTTCCGGCGGCCGCATTCGAGCTCGGTTGTTAAAAACCAAAACCAAAACAAAAAACGAGCTCGAATTCACTTGCTTATAGTACATATCACACCACTACTTATCCATAATTCACCCAAAATCAAACCCCTTCCAACCGGTTATAAAATTTATATACACGGACTCGAGGATAGCAGCGAAACACAGCTAAAAAAATTTAGAATCCAATAATCAAGCACAACCCTCCCAAACAACGAATTTAATTCGGCTAGAATCGAAAAGAAACGATTCGAAATTAACCTTGAAACAGGGGAATATGGAACAGCTTTGCTTGGGCTTTAGGCTTCAACACTAAAGAAAGGATTGAATCTTTAAGAATCGCTGGTGGCGATGAAGGCGGTATGAGTGATAGATGAAGAACAGGGAGAGATGGTGGTGCCTGTGTGGGTGTTCTGTTACACGTGTGTATACGGTTGTGTGTGTGTGTGGTTTTGTTTTAGAATAAAAGAAACAGGGTATGTGTTTTAGGTGTATTGAATAAGGAAGGTGCAAGATATGTGATTATGTTGGGATAGGGATAGAAACAGTAAGGTGTGTCACTGATTAAATCAGCTGGAAAATCAACACGTAACAGCAAAGTCAACACGTAGCTGCAAGACGTGTCTCGAAACCACGAATTCAGCTTTATATAAAAAAACACCCATTTGCAGAAATAATGACATATATAGATCAATTAATTAAAATACACGACTCTAGATAATTATTTTCGGAGAATATTTAATAAAATAATATTTTAATAAATTATAAAAAAAAATTATTTTAATTTAAACCAAATATTTAATAATATAATAATAAATCCCAACAATAAATATAAAATATAAAAAAATGCACGCAACATGATGTATAAAATAAAAAAAACACGTAGCGTTTACACATGTTATAAATATTTCTAAAAATCATAAAATTCATATAAATGAATTTTTCGCACGTAACAATTATTCAACAATTATTCTGGCACTTTCAGAACCACAGATTAAATTTAACAATTATTATTTTTAAAACAAAGATATTTTTAAAATAACTTACACGCATGTTATTGCATTTAAACAATTTATACAATATTTACATACCGGATATTACAACCTTCCCCCCTTAACAGGATTCTGTCCTCAGAATCAGCCTAAGAGAATAAGTGAGGATACTTGGCAAGCATTTCGCTTTCAAGCTCCCAAGTTGACTCTTCAACTTTAGGATTTCTCCACAGGATTCGCACTAAAGACACAGTCTTATTCCTAAGCACTCTTTCTTGCCGGTCTAAAATCTGAACCGGTCTCTCAATAAAAGACAAATCTGGCTGAACCTCTATAGGTTCATACTCTATTACATGACTTGAATCTGGAAAATAACGCTTGAGCATCGACACGTGGAACACATTATGAATGTGCTGCAGATGGGGTGGTAAGGCTAACTCATAAGCTACCTTGCCCACACGCTTTAAAATCTCAAAAAGTCCGATATAACGAGGACTCAACTTTCCTTTCTTTCCAAATCTGGATAAGCCTTTCCAAGGTGAAATCTTTAATAGTACGGCCTCTCCAACTTTAAATTCCACATCTTTTCTGGCAGGATCAGCATATTTACGTTGTCGATCTTGAGCTGCCACTAACCTTTTCCTAATGAGATCCACTTTTTCTTTTGTCTGTTGAATCAATTCGGGACCTAAAATCTTCCTTTCACCTACTTTGTCCCAACAGATTGGAGATCTACATCTTCTACCATATAGAGCTTCGTACGGGGGCATTCCAATACTTGTATGGTAACTGTTATTGTAAGAAAATTCAACCAAGGGTAGATGTTCGTCCCAAGTGCCTTTGAAATCCAAAGCACAGACTCTCAACATGTCCTCGATAGTCTGGATTGTCCTTTCACTTTGACCATCTGTCTGCGGATAATATGCAGTGCTCATATTTAACTTTGTCCCTAGATAGTTCTGAAAGCTTTTCCAAAATCTTGAATTAAATCGAGGATCTCTATCTGACACTATAGACACTGGTACTCCATGTCGAACCACGATTTCCTTTAGATATAACTGAACCAATTTATCCAATGAAAATCTCTCGTTGATAGGAAGGAAATGTGCTGATTTAGTTAATCTGTCAATGATAACCCATATAGCGTCATGATTTGCCTTGGTTCTTGGTAACCCAACCACAAAGTCCATTGCAAGATGTTCCCACTTCCATTTTGGAATGTCCAATGACTGTATTAAACCACTGGGTCTTTGATGTTCCGCTTTAACTTTTTGGCAAGTGTAACACTTACTTACCCACTCTGCAATCTCTTTCTTCATACTTGGCCACCAAAAATTTTCTCTCAAATCTCTATACATCTTCGTACTCCCTGGATGAATTGAATACCTGGAGTTGTGAGCATCTCGAAGAATTTCCTCTTTTAGCTCAGCTACATTAGGTATCCATATCCTGGAAGAAAACCTTAGGATCCCTTTGTCATCTTTTTGGCTTCTTAATTCTTCTCCTGATAATTCTTCTTGTTCATGGCTCATTGTTTTCTTTTGACATTTTCTTATCTTCTCTAACAATTCTGGTTGAAAGGACATAGTATATATCATATCTATAGATGTACTTGAAATACTGACCTCTATTTCAAGCTTCTTAAATTCCTTGATCAATTCCTCAGATGAAATGACCATATTCAATCTTTCCTTTCTGCTCAAAGCATCTGCCACCATATTTGCCTTGCCTGGATGATAGTGGATTGCACAATCGTAATCTTTGATCAGTTCCAACCATCTTCTTTGTCTCATATTTAGTTCTTTTTGGGTGAAGATATACTTTAAACTCTTGTGGTCCGAGTAGATTTCACACTTTTCTCCATAGAGGTAATGTCTCCATATCTTTAATGCAAAGACTATAGCTGCCAGCTCTAGGTCATGGGTTGGATACTTCTGTTCATGGGGTTTCAGTTTCCTAAGCTATTACCTTATCATGTTGCATCAAAACACAGCCTAATGTGAAGCGTCACTATAAATTACGAAGTTCCCTTGATCATCTGGTAAAACCAGTACTGGTGCTGATACTAATCTGTTCTTTAATTCTTGGAAACTTTCCTCGCACTTCTCTGTCCATTCAAATTTCTCATTTTTCCTGGTAAGTTTTGTCAGTGGAGTAGCTATCCTTGCGAAGTTTTGTACAAATCTTCTATAGTAACCTGCTAATCCCATAAAGATTCTCACCTCTGTTGGAGTCTTTGGTCTTTCCCAATTGATCACGGCTTCAATCTTTAACTGGTCTACTTTTACTCCTTCATTATTAATAACATGCCCCATAAATTGTACTTCTCGTAACCAAAACTCACACTTTGAAAACTTTGCGTACAATTTCTGCTGTCGTAGTATTTCCAAAACTATCCTTATATGTTCAACATGCTCTAGCTCTGTTTTGGAGTAAACCAAAATATCATCTATGAATACGATCACAAATTTATCTAGATACTTCTTGAACACTCGATTCATCAGGTCTATGAAAGCTGCTGGTGCGTTTGTTAACCCAAATGCCATTACCAAAAAATCATAATGTCTATATCGGGTTCTGAAAGCTGTTTTTGGAATATCCTCTGGCTTGATCTTCAGTTGATGGTATCCCGATCTTAAATCAATCTTAGAAACCATATAGCATCTTTTAATTGGTCAAAAAAATCATCTATCCTTGGCAATGGGTACTTGTTCTTAATGGTTAATTTATTTAACTCGCGATAATCAATGCATAGCTGCATACTCCCATCCTTCTTTTTGACAAACAATACTGGTGCACCCCATGGGGATACACTTGGTCTTATAAATCCTTTGTCCAAAAGACCCTGTAGCTGAACTACCAATTCCTTCATTTCAATTGGGGCCATCTGGTATGGAGCCTTGGAAACTGGGTCTGTTCCCGGAGCCAATTCAATAGCAAACTCAATTTCTCGGTCGGGAGGTAATCCTGGTAAATCATCTGGGAATACGTTTGGAAACTTATTAACTATCGGAACAACTTCTAGATTTGGAATCTCCTTCTCGGTATCTATTACGTTGGCTAAAAATGATCCACAATTCTGGCTTAGCAATTTCTTGGCTTGAGCTATTGATAAGAATTTCTCCTCTTTTTTATTTCCCTTGAATACCATTTTTTTCTTTTGATCCCCTGATTGAAGTCTCACTCTTCTATTTCTACAGTCGATTTGAGCATTATTCTTCGACAACCAATCCATTCCTAGGATAACATCAGATTCTCCCAACTTAAAGGGTATTAAGCTAGCTTGAAAATGATGTCCCCTATCTCAATGTCACACTTCAGACATACTTGATCTACTGCAACTTGATTCTTATTAGCTAGTTCTATCATTAGCGCTTTGTCTAACAGTTCTAATTCACAATGTAGTTTATCAACAAAATCCGTAGAAATAAATGACCTGGTAGCTCCAGAATCAATCAAAACTTTAGCATTTATGGAGTTTACTGGAAGCGTACCTGCAACTACCTTCGAACTCTGAACTGCATCTTTCATTGACATGTTAAATGTTCTGGCTTTGGGCTGAGCTGGAGGTCCTTCAATCCTTGGTACCCTTTGAGATGGAGCACCTGTGATCCTGAGTGTATTATTGGCCAATCCTGATGTAGGACAATTTCTGGAGTGATGTCCTGGTTTTCCACATGTAAAACAATTGCCCCCTGGTTTCTGGCTTTGAATCAAACTTGGACACTTATTAGCGAAATGTCCTTTCTTTCCACACTTGAAACATAGCACATTGGTTGAACAGTTCCCAACATGCCTTCCACCACAGTATCTACAATAAGGTATGGAAGATGGATTGAACCTTTGCTGACTCTGGTACCTGGCCTGATTAACTTGGTTCCCATTTCCATTAGATGGTTTCCTGAAGTTTACATTTTGGTTTGGCTGAATTTCTGGCTTCTTATTGAAACGGTTCTGAAAGTTGCTTTGTTGTGGTCCTCCTCCCAAATATTTAAATTTCCTTTTCTTTGCCTCCCTTTCTTTTTGAGATGCGTCACTTCTACTTTCGATGACCATTACTTTCTGGACTACTGCCACATAAGAAGTCATCTCAAACATAGCCACTTTATCCGGAATCCAATATTTCAACCCCTGCTGAAATCTTTTTGCCCTTTTTTCATCCGTGTCAACTTGGTCGGGAACAAATCTAGCTAATTCCGTGAACTTTGCCTCATATTCCACAACACTCAAATTGTCTTGTGTTAAACTTAAAAACTTAATCTCCATTTGGTTCTTCATACATCTTGGAAAATATTTTTCTAGAAACAACCCTGTGAATTTTTCCCAGGTTACTACCTGATCTTCTTCCAACGACTTTTTGGATTCCTACCAGTAGTTTGCCTCCCCCTTGAGGAAATAGCTGGAAAACTTGGTTTTCTGTTCATCTCTTACTCCAATCAATTCAAATGCTTTTTCTATTTCTTTAAGCCAAGCATTCGCTTCAACTGGATCAGCACTCCCTTTGAACTCAGGTGGATTTACTGCTTGAAATTTTTTAAAAGTTATCACAGGCACAACTGCTTGTTGTTGTTGTTGTTGTTATTGTTGTTGTTGTTGTTGTTGTTGTTGTTGTTGCTGCTGCTGTTGCTGTTGCTGTTGTAGCTGTTGTTGTGCAAGTTGGTTCACTTGTTGCTGCATCAGTCCCAGCATCTGAACAACTACTGGGTTAGTATGAGTCTCAGTACGGTTTCCCCCTGATTTATTACCCTTCTTAGGACCCATTTTCTGAAAATAAAATAGGAAAACTTTATAATCTGCTAAGCATGGCTATAAATATGTAGCAATTTAATAACATGACTAAAAAAATTTTCATGCATAAAATCCTTTTATCCACGTTATAAATTTACCAACATTTTTAATACATGCTGCATATTGTATTTGCTTCAAAATCTTAGAGAATAATTATTTAGTAAGGAATGACAAAAACAAAACAAAACAAAAAATAAAATAAAAATAATGGTCACTACTATAAAGTGCTCAAATAAATAGTTACCTGGATATAAATTCAAAATCTGAACAATTTTCTAAATTTTAAACTGAAATATACTATCTCTGAATTTAATGAATTTAGATACTACGGAAGAAATTAATACTAAATAATTAAAACAGAAAATAAAATAAAGCTAATATGACCACTGAGCTGCTGTACAACCCCACACACATATATATATATCTATAAAAAGTACGGATACATCCAACTCAAAATATAGCTCAGTTTACCTAATACAATCTAAAGAAAACATACATTCTGATAATAAGAGTGACAGAATAAGGAGTATACTCTACTGCAAAAGATATCCTCACTTCATCAATCTGATCCAGCTGCCACTGGCACTCTCCTCGCATCTAAACTGCATCATATTTCACTGGCTCTCGCCACAATACACAACAAAACAGGAGACATATACCCCCCGCTCTGCACTGGGTCTCTCGCCTCCTAAACCATCTCGTCTCTCATCATCTAGCCACGCGGCTCATGTACCACGCGTAGCTCTGACAGAATCCAGCTCACCAACCTTGTAACTCTGCGGGCCTCCATGTCCCACTCACTAGTGGACGGAAGCTCTGCCAACCTAGCCCTAGCAACCTGCTCAATTGCCCGAACTCTTGACTGTACCTCAGAACCTGAAATACCTCCTCTCTGAGCGATTGTCTGTGCCATCTCCTTGATTGTCTGACTCATTCCAACATTCTGAACCCTGAGGAAATCACATTCTCTCCCCACTGCTGCATATACATGGAAGGGAACCGCATTAGGGGCCACTGCTGCGGGAGTCCTGGAAGAAACTGAAGCAATAGAGGTTGCTGGACTCGGTGCCCTAGTATGCCTGGTCGCTGAATGAACCATCTCTCGAGAAACAGCCATGCGAGCCTCCTCCATGACCCTCATAACCCGGGTCTCACCCGCCTCAGATACATTCACTGCTATCTCAGTACGTACTGATAGCACAGCCCTCTCGGCTACCCTGACTACCTCCGGACCTGAAACTACCTGCTGCACCATCTCCACTACTGGGTCCACCAGCATTTCAACTCTCTGTTCAGTAACTGCTATGGGTCCGCTCTGGACTGACTCATCTGAATCTGACGAAGGAGATGGAGGTTCTATTCGTCAACCGGAGTAACCCATTTCAACTGAACCTTCATCCTCTACTAGCTCCTCCTGGGATCACATCACAGCTTATAGATATACATCTGGAAACTCATGACCAACATGCTATATTCGATAGTCTGCACTGAACTCGATATGAGTTAGACACATACTTATCTCAAGTGATCTTCCTATGACTTAATTTAAAACAACACCTAAATCTGTTTCAGTGACCATAACATGTGGCTCTGATACCAACCTGTTACGCCCTCCAAATCCGTGGTCTAGATTTAGGGGTTACTAACTGATAAATTAAGAAATAATATACACAGCGGAATGAAAATACTAATTATGACCCCTGCATGCATAAGGATCGAGCGCAGGTTATAATATGAAATAGATACTAACACAAACCATTAGTTATTACAACTACAACCTGATCAGGATAACCTCTACGTGAAATTATACTAATTTTCAAAAGTCTAGTAAGTTTTACAATCATTTTATTTCTATTATTACACTACACACTAATGTACAAACTGTACCAGCTTCCAAATCCTACCTGCTGCTGCTGAGGTACTTGAAACCTAAAGATCCGAGGATGCACCAGAGGCACCCTCTTCCTAGCAGTGTGCAACAAATGAGGCATCTTAAGTCCTCTCTGAAAGATCGACATAATAAAACAAGTATGAGCTATGAAATGCTCAGCAAGCAGTATAAATATATGCTCAAAAAGGTAACAACAATATCATGCTGATAAAGAAAGAACAACAGATGATAAATGATATCTGAACAAAATAGAAGCTATTAATAATCTTATAAAACAGTAAACGATAAGTTTTAGATTGGGAATCACAATCTTCCGGCGGATGCCTTATCACATGTTGATCATCCACTGTGATAGAGCTGGATCATAATTCATAAAATTTAGATCCCATAAATGAGTACTCCACAAAGCTACATACCGGCCATAACCGATATATATACTTTAATAAAAAGGCACATTATGGCCAAAGGACAAAATTGTATCAACATATTTCAGTTAGTACAACGCCCTAAATGCTGGACCGTCCGCCCGGGCCACTTACGCATCTTCCAATCAAAATAATTTTCTATCATAAAGGAATCGAATCAATCGATATCCTATCATAATCTACTCCCCATTTCTCACGGTCCGGAGTAATCTCAGCAACTGATGGCGCAATAACTAGAATGATTAGTTATCCGCTAAATATGCAATCAAAATCCACTATACAGAGTAAATATTGATAGAATAGTTATTCATTATTTATCTGAAAATGAATTATATTCTAGCAGAACAATTGCTAGAATAACACGACTTCAATAATCCCAATGATTATATGCAAGCAATGTCTTCCAAAACTTTATAAAACAGTTTAATCCAGCTCTCTAAACATATAACTATTCTGGAAGTAGAATAGCGTATAAAAACTTGCATAATCAACATCAATCATTTTGATGTATAAAACAATTAAATATTCTGGAATTAGAATAGTACAAAAACTTGCCTTCGCACGCTGAACAGGAAATACTAGGCTGCCTGACTTTTACTAAGGGCCTGGCTCTCAGGATTCTATAAACTAAAATATTTATTTTAGAAAAAAAAACAGGCACAACTCAATTAACGTGTCTAAACGTCTCAACGATACTATCTACCCATTCGTTTATAGCTAAGCATGGCATTTAAATAGCTAAAATGAAAGCAAATAAGTCACGTAGCAGATAAATCAAAACCATTCTCATGCCAGCGTCTTCCTCCTGCGAAGCCAGCAATTTCCATTGCAGCCCCGCACTTCTCCTCCCTGGACATTACAGCCACACCTAATAGCAACACAACCTGGAAACAAAATCACACGCCAACCCTCCCTTATTTCTCCTGCAAACCACCCTTCAAACCCAACATTGACCTTAACGACAGTTGCCAAAACTAAACAATACCCTACTAAAACACCACCCCTGCCAACAAAACCAACGCAGCCACAACAACATTAACCAAAGAAAATCCCCTCCTGCCATCCCTTTTTCTTTGCGCAACTAGCAACATAACACAGCCAAACTCAAGGAAGAGAAAAGAGAAAAGAAAAATTATAGAAAAACGCGGCTATGGCCTCCTTAATCCATTCGAATAAACAGAAATAGTAACCACACGCTGATATTTTTCTAAACTCGAATCAACATAATCGAATTACACAAAACAAGAATAGAAATTCATACAAAAAGAAACGAAACAGGACATATTCAACTTGATCATAAACTATAACAATTTCCAAAGAATTAATCATGAAATCAACGAGTACAACATATACAATCGTATATCACTACTTACAACAACAATTAGCAACTAAATTGGCCGGAGAAATCAAAAGAAATCAGTTAGCAGGGGCGGCTTCCGGCGGCCGCATTCGAGCTCGGTTGTTAAAAACCAAAACCAAAACCAAAAACGAGCTCGAATTCACTTGCTTATAGTACATATCACACCACTACTTATCCATAATTCACCCAAAATCAAATCCTTTCCAACCGGATATAAAATTTATATACACGGACTCGAAGATAGCAGCGAAACACAACCAAAAAATTTTAGAATCCAATAATCAAGCACAACCCTCCCAAACAATGAATTTAATTCGGCTAGAATTGAAAAGAAACGATTCGAAATTAACCTTGAAATAGGGGAATATGGAACAACTTTGCTTGGGCTTTAGGCTTCAACACTAAAGAAAGGATTGAATCTTTAAGAATCGCTGGTGGCGATGAAGGCGGTATGAGAGATAGATGAAGAACAAGGAGAGATGGTGGTGCCTGTGTGGTTGTTCTGTTACGCGTGTGTATACGGTTGGGTGTGTGTGTTGTTTTGTTTTAGAATAAAAGAAACAGGGTATGTGTTTTAGGTGTATTGAATAAGGAAGGTGTAAGATATGTGATTATGCTGGGATAGGGATAGAAACAGTGAGGTGTATCATTGATTAAATCAGCTGGAAAATCAACACGTAACAGCAAAATCAACACGTAGCTGCAAGACGTGTCTCGAAACCACGAATTCGGCTTTATATAAAAAAATACCCATTTGTAGAAATAATGACATATATAGATCAATTAAATAAAATACACGACTCTAGATAATTATTTTCGGAGAATATTTAATAAAATAATATTTTAATAAATTATAAAAAAAATTTAATTTAAACCAAATATTTAATAATATAATAATAAATCCCAACAATAAATATAAAATATAAAAAAATGCACGCCACATGATGTATAAAATAAAATAAAAACATGTAGCGTTTACACATGTTATAAATGTTTCTAAAAATCATAAAATTCATATAAATGAATTTTTCGCACGTAACAATTATTCAACAATTATTCTGGCACTTTCAGGACCACAGATAAAATTTAACAATTATTATTTTTAAAACAGAGATATTTTTAAAATAACTTACATGCATGTTATTGCATTTAAACAATTTATACAATATTTACATACCGGATATTACCGTCTGGGTGCTTAAAACTAACCAATAGTGCTCTTTGTGATTGTAGGGCAACAGGAAAAACATCCTAGTTTTGGACAATGGATGTTCATGACATATGACTGGAAATAAAGCCCTGCTATCAGACTTTGTGGAGAAAGCTGGCCCAGGAGTTTACTTATGGAGATGACAACATGGGAAAAACTCTGGGATATGGCAATATCAATCTTGGAAATGTCATCATTGAGACAGTAGCTCTTGTCTCAGGACTTAAACACAATCTGCTAAGTGTGAGTCAAATTTGTGATAGAGGTTATCATGTGGATTTCTTTGAAGAACACTGTGAAGTTGTAAGCAATTCTACATGCAAAGTAGTTCTGAAAGGTTACAGGCATGGTAACATTTTTGAAGCCAGACTTTCAACAAGTTCTGATGGTTCTACAATCTGTCTGTTGAGTAGAGCATCAATTAAAGAAAGCTGGAATTGGCACAAAAGACTCACTTATTTAAATTTTAACAAATTTAAATGAGCTAGTAAGGAAAGATCTTGTGAGAGGACTGCCAAAATCAGTATTTGCTCCTGATGGCCTTTGTGATTCATGTCAAAAGGTAAAATAAAGAAAATCTTCATTCAAGACCAAAACTGAATCCTCAATTCTTGAGCCATATCACCTACTGTATGTTGATCTATTTGGTCCAGTCAATGTCATGTCTATTGCAAAGAAGAAATATGATATGGTTATAGTGGATGAGTTCACAAGGTTCACGTGGGTGTATTTCTTGCACAAGAAGAATGAAACTGCATCTACTCTAACTGATTATGTCAAACAGCTAGATAAATTGGTTAAAGCTTCTGTTAAAATAATAAGAAGTGATAATGACACTGAGTTCAAGAATTCAATTATGGAAGAGTTCTGTAAAGAGCATGGAATCAAACAGGAATTTTCTGCACCTGGAACTCCACAGCAAAATGGAGTTGTAGAAAGAAAGAATAGGACTCTCATTGAAGTTGCACGAACTATGCTTTATGAAGCAAAGCTACCAACCTACTTTTGGGCAGAAGCTGTGCAAACTGCTTGTTTTACTCAGAATTCAACTCTGATCAACAAATATGGAAAAACATCATATGAGATGGTAAAGAAAAAGAAGACAAATCTGAAATACTTTCATGTATTTGGATGTAAGTGTTTTTTTCTTAAGACTCATCCTGAACAACTGTCAAAATTTGATCTAAAAGCTGATGAAGGAATATTTGTTGGATATCCACTTTCCACAAAAGCCTTCAGAGTCTACAATTTAGGAACAAGGGTTGTCATGGAATCTATCAATGTCTCTTTTGATGATAAGAAGATTACTGGACTTGAAGATTTCAATGATCATGATCAGCTGAGATTTGAAAATGAAGATTTAATTTCTGATTCTGTAAATTCTGATGGCTTAAATCCTGATCTTGTAAGTTCTGACTGGTTAAATTCTGATGTCATTGACACTGTGGTAACTACTCCAATGGAAAATGCACCTGTCCGGGGGGAGCAAATTGAAGATCCTACCACAACTCAAGACTCTCAAGAAGCATCAGAACCTATCACTGGCTCTTCAAGTTCTGATTCATCAAGTTCTAATGAGCCAAATTCTGATAATTCTGGAAACTCTGATACTTCAAATCCTGAAGAATCCAACTTAAATTCTAAAGTTTCAGAGAGCATAACTACAGGGGGAGCATCAAAAAATGCTGATGGAGACAGCATGGATCATGGGGGAGGATCCAGTTCTAGAGATCAACTTCCATCTGCAAGGAAGTGGACTAAATCACATACACCTGACTGGATAATTGGAGATCCTGAAGCAGGTGTCAGAACTAGAACAACAACATCAAATGAATGCCTCTATCACTCTTTTCTATCTCAGACTGAACCAAAGAAAGTGGAGGAAGCTCTTCAAGATGCTGATTGGGTGCAAGCAATGCAGGAAGAGTTGAATGAATTTAAAAGAAATAAAGTTTGGACCCTAGTGCGAAGACCAAAGAACAGATCTATAGTTGGCACAAAATGGGTGTTCAGAAACAAAACTGATAGTGATGGCATAATTATAAGGAACAAAGCAAGGCTGGTTGCTAATGGTTTCTGTCAACAGGAGGGTATTGATTATGATGAAACATTTGCACCAGTTGCTAGATTGGAAGCCATAAGAATCTTTTTGGCTTATGCTGCTTACAACAAGTTTAAAGTCTTTTAAATGGATGTGAAAAGTGCTTTTCTCAATAGAGAATTGGAAGAAGAGATATTTGGTAAACAACCTCCAGGATTTAAAGATCCAAAATTTCCAAATCATGTCTACAGATTAGACACAGCACTTTATGGCCTTAAGCAAGCTCCAAGAGCATGGTATGAGATTTTAGCTCAATTTCTTCTGGAAAGTGGATTTCACAGAGGTACAATTGATAAAACTCTATTCTACCTCAACCATGGCAAGGACTTACTTTTGGTACAGATATATGTTGATGATATCATATTTGGTTCTACAAATGCCAAACTCTATGAAAGGTTAGAAAAGCTAATATAGTCAAGATATCAAATGAGTATGATGGGAGGACTTAGATATTTTCTTGGACTTCAAGTCAAGCAAAATGAAGAAGGTACTTTTATCAATCAATCCAAGTACACCAGAAATTTACTGAAGAAATTTGGAATGCAAGAATGTTCAACTACATCCACTCCCATGGCCACTACAACCAAGTTAGATAAAGATACTGGTTCATCAGTAGATATTACTAACTACAGAGGTATGATTAGATCTTTACTCTATTTAAGTGCTAGTAGACCTGATATCATGTATGCTACCTGTCTCTGTGCAAGATTTCAGGCTGATCCAAGAGAACCTCATTTAATAGCTGTGAAAAGAATTTTCAAGTACCTCAAGGGTATAGCTGATCTAGGAATATGGTATCCTAGAGAATCATACTTTAAGCTGATAGGTTACTCAGATGCAGATTTTACCTGAATGCAAAATAGACAAGAAAAGCACTAGTGGAAGCTGCCAATTTCTTGGAGGCAGATTGATTTCTTGGTTTAGCAAAAAACAGAAATCAATTTCCACATCAACTCCAGAGGCAGAATATATTGCTGCAGGAGGCTGTTGTGCATAGATTTTTTGGATGAAGAATCAATTACTGGATTATGGGTTAGAATTTCTTAAAATACTTATTTACTGTGATAATCAAAGTTCTATTGCTATGAGAGGTCCAGTTCAACACTCAATGATAAAGCACATCAACATTATGTACCATTTCATAAGAGAACATGTGATGGAAGGTACAGTGGAATTGCATTTTGTTCCAACAGATCAACAACTAGCAGATATCTTCATAAAACCACTATGTGAAGCTACTTTTACAAGACTGATAAATGAACTTGGAATGGTTTCAGGTTCTTTCTCTAAATCTGCTTAGTTTTTGTTCTCATGCATCAGACTTTATGATCAGTGTTTACAGATTTTCTTATCTTCATGTAGTCTGTGCTTAAATTGTAATACATTAAATGTTGATTGTTATCTGATATGGATCTATATACTCTGATAGTGTTTTGAATATTTTGTGACTATTCAATCTAATGAGGATAACTGTGCTAGATGTTGACCTTGTAGTCTTTAACATACTAGAAATCCCATGTTTAAATTAGTTGTCTATGTGGAAACTCATTAACACGAGCAAATTCTGATTTTGAGCTTAGTCAAATTTACTTTGTGTATCTTATTACTAAGTCACAAACTAGATTCTTGCTTCTTATCTGTCAAATTCTGATGTCAGTAAATCTTAACGATGAACCACATGCTTGATAAGCCTCACTTATCAACAGAAAAGAAAAGAAAATTGAAGTCAGATACTCCTTTGAGATCTAGAGTAAATATGTGGAAGGGAAGACCCAAGTGCATTGATGGTATTAAGTTATATGCATTAGAAAAGCAAATAAATTTTTCTTGGTGACTTTTCACATTCTCTGATTACTGGAGAAATACTCTTATAATAGCATAAATTCTAATAACAGTTGTGACTCACTTACACTGAGAAGCCACTGTGAAAAAGAATGCTAAAAGATGCATAAAATGAGCACAAACAGTTGAGGTGAATTTTTGCATAAATTTATTCTACAGGAGACTTCATTATTAATGACAGATTTTAAGCCCTTTTAATAGTTATGCCTTATTTCTAAGATGTACTGAAGTTTATTAGACTTTAATCTTTATCTGATATTTTGATGCACACACTTTCACTCCATATGAATGATGAAAATTACTGTGGTGATTAAGTTGTTTTTGACAAACAGTTAAGTGTCATTTGCATAAATTCTGAGGACAAGTTCTGATGGAAGTTCTGATGATTAAACTCTGAAGACACAAGTCAATATTTGTATGAAGAATCACAGATACAAACATTTACTTTTTGAGTACAGAAGTCATGTTCTGATGATCGTTAAATTTTGATGTTAGTCAAATTCTGATGTAAATCCTGATGGAAACTCTGATGCTTACGTGACATTATTTATATACTTGACTTATTTATGCTAAATACTGAAACAGTCATATTTAATCAGAATATAATTAGGTGAGATAAAAACAGTCATAATCATTTGTGTTAGTGGTAAACGTGTTTGTCTTGAAAAACTGCATGTGCATAGTAATTATTACTTATTTTCCGTGCCCACTAACTCCTACTTTAACTATTGACTGTTCACATATTTCCAGGTGTAAACTGTCTGCCATACTTCACATGGGTTGTATAAATAAGAAAGTTAAAAGATTTTACAATTTTTTACCTACTTCTCTTATTCTCTTATCTCTCTTATTTTCTTTCACCTACTAATATTCTCTGAAGTTCTTTTTCATACAGGCATTTTATCAAACACCTTGCAAACACTCTTTTTCTCACTTGATTTTTAACAGAAATGGCACCAAAAGATATTATTTATAATGGAGCTAATTTTGTTCCTAACAATTACTTAGCTATTCTCAGCAAGGATGAAGCCCCAACAGATCTTCATTTCATCCAGGATTTCCTTGCTAACAGTGGGATTGGGTATGCTGTGACCCAACCTCAATCTATCTTAGGAACTCAAGTGCTGGAGTTCTGGAGAAGTGGTATGTATGATAATGGTGGAGCAAATGGGTCTCCTAGTCTTATTTTCACAACAGAGGAGGATGCCCATGTGGTGACTTTGGCCACAGTTCGACAAGCACTCCATCTACCCGAAAACTACACATTTTCAACTGTTGAGGAGCCAGCTCTTCAACAGCTAATGGCCAGTCTGAGCTATGAGAAAACTTTGGCAAAGCTGGGATAGTTGAAGAGACCCAACATAAGGAGGGAATAGAGTTTCTTCTTTGACTGCATCACCAGGACTTTTGCAAACAAATGCTCTAATTTTGATGCAATCCTAATTCTCAGTCAATAAATCGGGTATGCGCTCATTAATCATACTCACTTTGATTATGCAAGTGCTATTTTAGGCTTTATTGGGGATAGGATGACAAAAGATAGAAATACTGTTTACTTTGCTAGATTCTGTCAGCTTATTTATAGTTTATGTTGCTCTGATGCACCCCAATTAGCAAGTGAGTTAATTGAACCATTTAAGCTTGCTAAGAGAGCCTTTACTGACTTATTATATGATGATAATAAGAAAACTGTTTTGAGACCCCTCCAAATTCCACAATCTGTCAAACAATTTTTAGTAAATTCTGATTCAACCACATATTCTTCCATATATCCTGATGTCCAACCATCTCATCCTCCATCAGCAGCTCAGCCATCTCCAACTCCTTCTCCAATCTTAAATGCTGATGCTGAGATACCATCTACACCAATTCTGGATCAAGAACCTAAAGATCAGAATTTAGATGAAGTTGAATCAGAAACTCCTATAGCCTCACACACTGTTGTATTATCAGAGGATAATGAGTCTTCTTCAAGCTCTGGATACAGTGTTTCTGTACATACTCCAGCTTCTGTACTTGGAAAGGAAGCATTGGTCAAGAAATTTGTTGAACATGATGCTCCTGTACCTTGGGATGAAACTCATAGATGAGTAGAGTGGACCAAGAAGTGGAATGATTCTGATTTCATTCCAAGCTCTAAAGTTCTGACAGAGCACATTGCTAAGGCTGATGAGCTGATGACTAGTACTGATTTCAAGACTCAACTTAAAATCACAGATCTAACTACCAAAAGCCTTCAAGGTCTACAATCTGAAACTCAAGCAAAGGTTGATAAACTACAAGAATCAGCTAATAAGCTAGATATGCAGATCAAGCTTGACAAGACAAGGATTATCAGACCTACACTTGAGAAATTAGAAGCAATTGAGAAAGCTCAAGAGAAGCAACATGCCCAAATCTCTGAAGTCCTGGCTAATCAAGCTTCTCAACAGGCTCAATTGGATGAGATCCAATCTTCAGTTGAACTTCTTCTCTCACTCCTACTATCAGATGATGCCAAAAAGGGGGAGAAGATAGTTAAGTCCAAATGCTCTAATGATCAAATACTGAAGAAGAAAGATGATGAAGCTGGTGACCAGGAAAACCCTAGCCAGGGTAGAGGTCAAGTTCAAAATAAAGAGCACATAAGCAAGGTTTCTTCAAGGAAACTAATTACTGATGCAATAAAATCTTCTATTCAAAAGAAGACAAGTTCAGAAGCTGCTCAAACTCAAAATCTGATAGTAACTACTGAAACTCAAAATATGATATCAAGTTCTGATGAGCAAAGTCTGATGACAAAGCCTGATGTTCAAATATAAGGTGGAAGTCAAGATTTTCAAAAGTTCATGCAAACTCTAAAGCTCAAGGGAAAACAGACTATTGTCTACTACAAGGATCCCAAGATTCAGACACTTTATGAGGAAATTGCTAGAAGATTATTTTCGAAGGATAATCCAGGAATGGATTTAGAAAATCTCAAGGAGGAAGAAGCTAGGTTTAAAGCTGAAAAGACAAATCTAAAGCCAAAAGCTTCTGTTACAAAGAAACCTCCAAGGCCTAAGATAAAAGGCATTACGATCAAGGAGAAGTCAAGTACTGAGGCATTCAAGCCCAAAATAAGATCACAGATTGAGATTGATCCCAAAGACAAAGGAAAGGGAAAAGTTGATGAACCAACCAAGTCACTAGAGAAGAAAATTCCTCAAACTATGATAAAACCAGTGTGCAAAATGGTTTAAGTTACTGATGACACTCTTGTTGAAGATGAAGATGTTCAAACTCTGAAAAGAAGGAAGATTTTTGCAGAATCAAAGACAACCTATGACAACGCTCAGGTTGTTCAGAGTGAAGAACTTCAAGCTATAAGAGAAACAACAAGTTCAGATAAAGTCATCAAGACATCAACCTCTGACAATGCTCAAGTTGATTTGGACAAGATGAAAGTAGCTGACAAAAAGAAACTTCTATAGAAAAATGTCAAACCATCAGATCCAAAGAAAAGCCAATTGTTATCTGATTTCATGACTATTGGATTGAAAGCCAGAGAAGCAAGAGACAGAGCAGGGCTAGGTTCTGATGAAGCTAAGATCAAAACAGGAGTTGAAGTGCTTACTAGAGATCCATTTCTATTGACTGACAGACCTCTGTCAAGAAACACCTTGATAAGGTTATCTCTGTTCAAGTGGTACTGGATGCTCATGACAAGAACAATGTCAAGGAAAATCTGATTCTATTTCTTGAAGATGGAAGGACATATCAGATGTTAGAATCATATGTGCTAAATAAATCACTGAAAGAACTTCAATTCTTTCATTACCTTTTAGAGGTAAAGTCTTATATTACCAGGAGATGGTCAAATTTCATATTGAAGACCATCAGAGATAAAGCAAGAATTTCTGGTTCAAGAGTTATAGAATTCATTCCTAGTATTGTTGAAGATGATGGACGTGAGATTCCAATGAAGAAGAATTCTGCTAAGCTTGAAGTGATTCCGAAAGGGAAATGTCTATGCTACAATAAAGATTCTTCTCATCCTAGGGTAATAAGACTGAATGATGGTTTGGAAAGAAACCATATCTCTGCTTTAAGGACTACAATCTACTATATTGGAAGTCAGAATGAAGAGATGAAGCAAGTCAAGACTACACTCTCTCAAGTCCTGAGGATTAAAGAAGAAAAGCTGATATCAAGCTTTGTCAAGAATCATTATGGATTCATATTGACTTAGTGAGATTGGTAAAAGCTTCAAGGACTATAAGTTTTAGTTAGTTATCTAGTAAAACTCTTATTGCATTTGTACTTAAATGTTTTTGACATCATCATATCTATTAACTTGTATATTTTGTATAATTTACAAGTTGGGGGAGATTGTTAGATATATTTGAGATGTCATGTCTAATATGATTCATGTTTAGTTTTCAGATCTTAACAAATAGGACATATCAGGACTTACTGAAATAAGGACTTACTGGAAGTCAAAACTTAATATCAGAACTTAAGGTCATATCAGAACTTAAATGCGGGAAGACTTACAGATAAGGAAGGAAGCTGATTTACAGTAGAAGATCGAGACTAAAACAAAAGAATATATGCATGGAAAGAGTTAGAAGACTGGAAGACTTGTAGAAGATATATGATTGATATATTTTAAGAGACATAATTGTATTCCATATCAATTAGAAGTTATCTTGTAACTGTGTACTATATAAACACAGACTTAGGGTTTACACTAGATGTGTTATCATTATCGAGAAGATTATACATTATAACCTAGCAGCTCTTAGTGATATTTGTTCATCACTGAGAGAGAACAACAGTTCATATTGTAACAGAGTTTATTCAATATACTTGATCTTTGTTACATACTTGTGTTAAATCGATTTGATTGTATAAACACTGTATTCAACCCCCCTTCTACAGTGTTGTATGACCTAACATATACGTGTCAAGTAACTATCAGGGGTTTTGCTACAACAAAACAAGAAGATTGACAAACAAGGATGAGTGGGGACTCAGTTGATGAGTTAAAACAAAGGTGGAATATTTTCTTAAGGAAGCAACCAATCAAAACTTATAATGTATAGGTAAAGATTTGGGATGGATCAGATGACAAGAAGGAAGATCATGAATATCTTGTTTTCATAGCAATCTCTGAAGATGGTCCAACTCACATATCTCAGGTTTTAATTTCTTGAACCACTGCAATATTTTATTTCCAATATTCAATGCATGTTAAGATATTAGAGTTTAAATGTTTAACACACGCACAAACATGATAGCATCACACATAGACAATGCAGAACTAGTTTACTAGAATATTTTTTTGGTAACTAGGATTGATGTTTAACTTATTCATGTTACTTTAGATAATCTTAAATATGTGTTTGAATATTTGTTGAACATGAATTATTGCTTTAGTGAGATATATATTTTCCAGCACTTAAGACCTTTGTTTATACTTATCTCCTGTATCCTATTACAATGTGATTTATTCATTTTATATGAATTGTTTGTTAAGATGTATTAGTTGATATGTGGATTGAGACAGCTAGATGAGATACATCAACAGGATTGGACTAGATAAAATTAGTGATTTATTTGTTAATTTTTTTTCCATATCATGTATGTCTTGCTTAATTCTTATGCGTAATGTTTCTGAATGAATGCCATGTATTCTTAATTCAATGCTTGCTTATTTCAATACATGAATGCATCTCTTAGTACTTGCATTAATTATAGAAAAAGCATGTTTATGATTACAATAGGGTAAAGACAGCTAGTCCTCCTTATGTAAGGTTGGAACCATTTTTCCCCTAACCTAGAGACAAATTTGTTAAGGGTATTAAAATGGAGAAAATGGTCAGTCAAAGATAAGAATTAACATGATAATGTTGCAGTTGTTGTTGTAACGCCCCCAAATCCGGGGTCAGAGGATTTGGTCGTCACTATAAAACCTCAATCCAAATTAACCTGTTAAATCAAACTATAAATGCCAGCGGAATCTATTTATCATTTATGACCCCAAACTAATCCAAGATCTTTTAAGGTTACAGTTCTAGAAACAAGAATTCTAAATTACATAAATAATTTTCACTTCCTTTTAAAACTCTTTTCAACAAAATCCAATTTAATACTAACCCGCTACTATAACTTCGAAAAGAAGTACACTAGGCACAACTATAAAATAACACAATTATAATATAATATAGTATAAACAACTTTTCATAACAGAATTTATATTAGCCCGCAAACCCTGGACCAACCACCTTCCAAGAGCTTCTTCTTTGCTTCCTCGAATTACGCGGCTAAACAGCGCAAGCTAATACTCGTTAGAGGTTAAATTTGAAAACAGACAAGTATGAGCGAAAGAAATGCTTAGCAAGTTCATTATAACATATATAGGGTCTTTTTGATATAAAATCGACGTCTGCAATAGAGCAGAACCTTTAAAAATCATAATTGCTGAATCATAAAATTTTAGTTGAGGAACCCCAGAATTGGTTCCTTAATTGTATTCAAAACAATTCTTATATTTTTGAGCGAAATGCTTCAGCAATACTTTGAATCTTGACGAGAATAAAACTCGTAAAACAACGTTTACGGAAATATCGTGAACAACAATAACATGAAATAATGATTATGGATTGAATCATAAACTTTACTCAAAACCGAACTCTTCATATTTATACTCATTTTGTTGTCATATCAAACTAGATATCAATACGAACTTTGATGCTCACAACATCCCATACTGAAGTCAACATAAATCATCTATACTAATACCACCTTGGATATTAACAACAAAGTAAGTATCAGCATAAATCAGGAACTGAATCAAAACCGCACTTCACCTTTAATCCAAAACATAAACAGTTGATAAACCATTTATTCTATGAATATCAAAACAATTTAGAAACAGCAGTTTAGATTGGAACCAATTATATTTCATGTTGTTCCTGATGATCAGTCACGAAACAGCACCGGTATCCCGCAACCATACCATAAATATAGGTACTACCCGTATCCCGCAGCCATACGATACCTATAGGGCGCCACAAAAGGCATATATTCACCTTGAAAGATATTACAACTGGACCGATATCTCGATCACCTACATTGTAACCCGTAACCATTCCAATCTTAAAACCTTTTTATTGAAAATGAGCCGACTCAATCGACATCCTAAATAATTGTATTCCCCCATTCACTTGGGCAGGAATACTCGTAACAAAATCATATTTCTCAAAATCCAAAACATTTATTGTTAGGTCCCAATGTGTTTGTAGAAGGGGGGGTTGAATACAAACAGTACCGAATAATCGAATTAAATGCGGAATAAAAAATGTGAAACAAAATTCAAGTTAAATAAGAATATTATTAAACTTGAAAGGTGTTACAAAAACTGTATCGATTACAAGGAATTAATCTCAAATTAATTATCACAAATCTAGAATAAATTCGACATGAACTTTTTCTATTTTTGTAATAAAAAGATTCAAATGCTAAACGCAATTTGAGATTAAGTTCTAGGGATTTTGATCTGCTAGATTGTTACACAAGAACAAGATAAATAATTCTAGTAGTTTGGATTTAACTTTACAAACTAGAAATGTGATCTTGAATTAAGCAGATGAAAAATGGAATGTTTCAGAGGCGGCTGCTTTTGCTTTCTGTGTTCTTGTTTTGTGTTCTGTGTTGGATAATGTGAATGAATGCTTCTGCTTCTTTTAATCAATTCAGCCGAATGAAATGAACTGGAATGACAATCCCATAGCTGGTAGGACTTTCGGTGAGACTATCCTTTGAACTAGCAAGACAATCTCAACAGCTAGCAAGACTTTCGGTATGACAATCAAATGAACTAGCAAGACTATCAGAATGAACTAGCAAGACAATCCTCCTCCCAGTGTAACTTTCGGTGAGACTATTGAAAATGGCCTGGCATGACAATCGGTATGACAATCCTGATTGTCATGCTAGTTCATTTTCAATTGTCTTGCTGATTTAATGCAGATTTTAATCCAATTAAAATTCTGAAAAACCTTAATATTAATTCAGAATTAATTAATCAATTAATTCAATTAATCAATAAATTAATCTTTGCATATATAATTTATTTTCTTAATTAAATTATATGACTTAATTAATTAATAGAGAATTAATACTAATCTTGAGCAGCAACCATTCTTCTGAAAATCTTCTGAAAATCACTGTCAATTATGAATCAATTCCACCACTTCAATGTTGACACTCGATGTACTGTCTGGTTCATGAGTGACTAACTTCCGTGACGTTTCTTCATGTATTGACTTTGATACTTTGATTTTCTTCAGATTAAATCCTTGTAATTAATGATACTCTGACGAGATCTCTGTCACTTGATTAAATCCACAATCTTGATTTATATCACTGAGGCATGATCAATTTCTTGAACTTCTTCCACTGAATTAATTCCTCAAGTCTGTAGATGAACCTTGTTCCTGAATCCTTTGACAGATATTACTTTGCGAGATCTCTTTGACGGTAGATCCACTATTTACTTATTACATTCTTATTTGAGTTGAGTTGAATCCTCGAATATACAAATAGGCTATGACATATGACTTACATTTATAAATCCAGTAATTTGATAAGTAAAACATTTAACTATTCTGAACATAGAATAGCAGAGGGTACTTGCATGATAAGCATTTTATTTCAGCGATATGTAAAACATTCATATATTTTGAACTGAGAATAGGAAAAGCAATACTTGCATAATAGGATTCAAAATATGTATCACTTGAACAATAAGTGATGATAGAAATACTTGTCTTTGGGTTTTTAGTAGTTAGTCACACTCGTAGAAATGCAATTAACTCAGTCTACATCTCAAGACATCACTGTCTTTTACTTCGCTAAATCTCTGATCTGCTGCTCATGCAGATGTTACAAGCCTGATACGCAATACCATTCCATTTTATTCTTTTCCCAACATCTTGTCCTGATCAACTCAAATGATCCGCATCTATAATTGAAAGATACAACTTTAATCATCTAAATGATAATTACTCGACGAATTGTGCGTCAAAATCCTATCGTCTACCCATACAATAGCCCACACATAATTACAACAGTCAACACAAGAATCTTGATCCACATACGCACGTAATTCATATAGAACGTAAACACATAACTCACGTATCACATGATTCATATCAGATATGACTCGGTTTGTCAAAACATTCATCTCGGTAAGTTTAAAACTTAAATCGGGTCAAAATATGACTTTTTGATAAATATGCGACTCAGAGCTGTCTTGCAAATCAATCGAACTTTCGAAAAAAAATAATTTGGGTCTTGAAAGTATTTTTAATGAAAGCTGAATATTTTTCTGAGTCTATACGCGTTCGCTTCGTATTAAACAGATAAACAGTCTCTTTATTCCGAATAAAATAAGAATAAATCAAAACAAATTATAAATAATTGAATCAAATTATGATTTTCAAAAATAATAAAAGATAATAATTTGAAATTGAAATTGAAATAAATATTTTAGAAAAACTTTCGAAATAACGTCTTTGTAAAACGGGCTTTTCCCGGGGTCATACCCCTCAAAATCAATCCCAAACAACACAATCCAACTGTACTCTAATCAAATTTATAAATTTAAAACATACAATAATTTATATTTACACCTATAAACACGCGAGAAACGATAAACACGGCCACCTGAACCAAAACTCGGGCCAAAAGTGACTTCTTCAATAATTTCTAAAAATTATGAAATAAATAAATAAATAAATATATATATATATACTAACATGATATAATATATCCAAATACAAAAGCGGAATCTCAAAATCCTTACCCAAAATAAATTCTGATCACCCCAAGAGATTATTTGATGTCCGGAAAATATCTCCAGAAAAATCCGAAATTAATAGCCAAAGACATATACACTCTAAGATGCCACGTGGAGTAATCAACGCCCTCAAACTCCTTTTCTATGCCCCGAAAATAAATTAAAAGGGAAAATATGCTCCGAAAATTTTCTTCTCAAAACCTTGCAATATATATACCTTTGCGTAGATATCGAAGCGCTGATCGTTTATATATATAATAATTGAAATTTGGATGAACGGTTTGTAAGATATGATTTTTTGAAAATTAAAAGTAGTTAAATATACGATAGAGAGGGGAGATAAAAGAGGGGAGAGAGTAATCTGTTTACCAGACAAAAGCAAATGGGGAAAGGGAATATACTGGGGGCCGGGGGTGCGTGGCACGTTTTTTTTGTTTTTGTTTTTGTTTTTTTTTTCTTTTAACTAAAATTAATACAACATAATTAATATTAGCCTAAAATTAATAAATAGCGGGGAATAATATTTAATTAAATAAATATAAAATTTATATCAAAATTCCCCAAAAATTATGAATATTTCAAAAATGCAAAACTTAAAATATTTGGAAGTCCCACAATTTTATCAAAATAAAAGTCCGATTTTTGTGGGGTTTGACGTCCCGATAAGGGCCCGGTCCGATAATTTTTATGAAACCAAAATATTTCTAAAATTCTTGAAATATTTAAAAATTAATAAAATAAAATTTTCATAATTTTTAAAACATTTATATATAGCGCGTCATATCCGTATTTTACGATTTAAAGAATAAACGTGCGGGTAAATATAATCCAAAAATTTTCCGAAATAATTTTAAAATTCTCAAAATATTCAAAACTTAAGAAAATATAAATTTCATGATTTTTAAAATATTCTAAAATTTAATACTGAATTTACACTTATATATCGGATCAAAAAATAGATTACTTAGCCGCTAAGTAACTATAAAAATGATACAATTTAATACTAGATTTGGATAATTATCAAAACCGAACTTCTTATAAAACACCCTATGAGAAAATAATGTAAAAATATCTCGTCTCTCGAGAATACGGATTTTATTGATCTACCGAAATGATTATCGTATCGAAAATTTTGCGCGGGGACGCGCATGGGTCAAACCGTACTCCGGATTGAAAAAGTCAAAACATGGAAAATGTTCATCAAATTAGATTAGGAAGGAGTTTTCTGAAGAGTTTCGGGTTGTAAAAACGTAAAAATGGTTGAAGTTGGATGATTCCCGGCTTTATAAAATAGTTTTATAATTACTCAGAAAATAATTACTAAATCTATATATCATTATAAAATCACATAATAGTCCAAAAATTACCAGAAAAATAGCATAATTATCTATATTTTATTCTGGACATATAAAGATTAGTATTCTCAAAGAATATTATATATAAACATCCAAAACATCAAATCCAATTACCAGATAATTCACTAAAATTCACATAAAAATCACATAAACAATTTCAACTAACATTAATAATAATATCTGAAAATATGGGATATTACAATCTACCCCCTTATAAGGATTCCGTCATCGGAATCAGCTCAAGAAAGCACTAAAGGTTTTGTGACCGACTACGCAACTTTTCTCAAAATCTTAGATAAACTTGGATTCCTTGTATAACATAATGATCGCGGAAGCTTCACTTCACACCACTGTTCCATCCACATCATTTGACCAATTCCTCAATAGAGTCACTTGTACTGATCGAGAGAAAGAAGAATAGAGAGGAAGACAAAGAAAAAGAAAAGAAAGAGAGATAGAGATAAATAGAGGGAGAAATAAAGAAACAGATTGACTTCGTTATACATCATTGATATTCTAATAGCATTGCAATCAACTATTACTATTGGTAATCCCATAACATAGCCCTACTTTTATTTGTCCAAGCTAGCTCAACCCAACTTGATTGGCATACTTTCGAATATTTGAGATGATAAAATCATGAATTCCAAAGAGAAGATAATTTCATGTCATAACGGGACCAAAATCTGAATTTGTGAAAAAGTATTGTTGAAATAAAAGAATAACTGAGAGATCAATATGATCAAATGAACTTGGTATTGCGTGTCAAAATTAAGACACTGCTAAAGGTTGTTAACCTTCATGTATTCACAACACACACAAGTGATGGCATCCCATCCAACTCCTATCACACAGACAGGTATACCTTGTGTCCCCTATAGTTAGGGTTGTTCATCTCAGTCAAAATAAAAGAATATGGAAGGAATTCAAAATCAAGTGAATAATCAAGGGTTTTTGAGAAATGACTTGGTAATGCAATCTTTGGATCAAAATTGAAAAAGTTTCAAAGCTGATATTTCTGAAGAAAATGAAATCCAGAAAACAAGATTCTGGCATAAAATGACCAGACGAGTGTTAGGGAATACATCCGCTCACAGATACCCCTTTTTGAGAGAAGTCAAAAGAAGTTATAGAAAGAGAAGGTATTGCTAAGGTCTTAGTACTTATCTTCTATTAGAAGTCTTTTGTTGACTGGTCATCTGATTCTAGACACTTCTTCATGGTCTAAGGATATCGATAATCTTCATCGTCATCGAATCGTAGTAGCCTCAGTAGATTTCACGATGGAAGTTTGCAACTCCCAGGAGTTCCATCCAGTTCAGTATAATCATCTCAAACGAATGCGCCTATCTTAGCTTATTTATTGGTACTATATCTAATAGTCCAACAGGAACTCAATATAAGCTCAAACGTCCTTACATAACTATACACACTCATAAACACTTTCGTTTTTAGGTTACTATAACCTCAGCTCTGATAACAACTTGTAACGCCCCCAAATCCGGGGTCAGAGGATTTGGTCGTCACTATAAAACCTCAATCCAAATTAACCTGTTAAATCAAAATGTAAATGCCAGTGGAAGATATTTATCATTTATGACCCCAAACTAATCCAAAATCTTTTAAGGTTACAGTTCCAGATACAAAAATTCTAAATTCCATAAATAATTTTCACTTCCTTTTCAAACTCTTTTCAACAAAATCCAATTCAATACTAACCCGCTAGTGTAACATCCGGGATATCGCGTGTAATTATTTTTATTAATAAGTAATTTTTATATGATTATTATGTGATTTTTGGTGAATTATCTGATAATTGGTGTGGATATGTGAATGCTTATATGTGATACAGTATAAGTTTGTTAATTTTATTATGTCCAGAATAAAGTATAGATAATTATGGTATTTTTCTGGTAATATTTGGGTAGTAATGATTTTATATTAATTTATGAATTTATTAATTATTTTCTAAATAATTACAAAATTATTTTATAAAGCCGAGAATCGTCCGACTTCAACCGTTTTTACGTTTTTACAACCCGAAACTCTTTCAAAAACTCTTTCCTAACCTAATCTGGTAATTCCGAACATTTTTCGTGTTTTGACTTTTTCAATCCGGATTACGATTTGACCCGTACGCGGCCCGGCGCAAGATTTTTGATACAATAATCATTTCGGTGAATCAACAAAACCCGTATTTTCGAAAGACGTGATATTATTACGTTATTTTCATATATAGTGTTTTATAAGAATTCCGGTTTGGATAATTATCCAATACGGGTATCAAATTGGATCATTTTTGCAGTTACTTAGCGGCTAAGTAACTAATTTAACGATCCAAAACGATCCAAAACGAGCCAATATTCCAAAAATATATATAGTCCTTTTATTATTTCATTTTATTTGTATAATCACAATCAGTTAGTAAAACCTCGTAAAATACAGAGAAAATGTCGAATTAAAACCGCGTTCTTGAAAATCAAACGCACGAACGAAGGCATTATCAAACTCCGATTCGGGCGTGTAATATATCAAAACGAAGCTGTCAAAATCTTCTTTCTGAATCAACCATATGTTTTTGCCCAGAAATCAAGGTATTTTTCTGATGTAATTATTTTATTTCAAATTATTTATGAATTAAAATAGGAATTTTTGTTCTTGATGTTGTTTGTGTGATTTGATGGCATAATCTGGTAGATAATTTTCTCCTGGTCAATTTGATATATTATATGTCAAAAACTGAGTTCAATAACATGTTTAATTTTGAGTTTGATTTTCAGAATTTGAAATTAGGGTTTTGAAGCTTTGAATGTTCTTAATTAATTTTGGTATTTTCAGTTGAGTGATTCTGGAATGATTGTGAATATACTGTTACATTGCCTATTTTCTAAGCTTCATTCGCGTATGTATATCATCGATGTTGGTTTCGATTTGAGCGAGTTAGCGTCTCGCCGATTTTTTATTGGAGTTTGTTCGATTCCGCCGGAGAAATCATTTGGACGATCGATTGCTGAAGTTTGTACCATTTCTGAGATGCTGGTAACATGTTGGTTGTAACCGTGTCGAAAAACTGATAAAATCGAGTCGTTTTTGCCCAGATCGGAGCGTGGCCGGAGAACTGGCCATCGCCGGATTCTGGCACCGGCAGCCTGTTCTTGGTTGACCAGTAGGGTCAATTTCGACCTGGGAAAATAACCCGCTTTTGATCCTCTGTTTGTATAGTTGCAGTTAAGAAATCTGTTATTGCAATTTATTTTTAAAAATAATTCAAAAATTCTATTTTTAATTTCTAAAAATTCAGTTTTAATTTCAAAATTCACTTTTAATTATTTATTAATTCAAAAATAAATCTGATTTATTTTATTAATTAATTTTAATGAGTTTTTAATTATTTTAATTAATCGATTAATTTATTATTAATTGATTAATTAATTAATTTAATTAATTATTAATTGATTTTAATTGATTTAATAATTAGATTTAATCATTTAAAATTGATTTAAAAATTCCGAAAAATAGTTTCGAGCTTTAAAATATTATTTTAAATTTATTTCGAAGCTCAATAATTATTATAAAATTATTTTGAAAGTCAAATTCGGGTGTTTCAACCCTATTATTTAATTATTAAATTATTCAGAGTCCAATTTTAGTTCCGAAAAATGTTCAAAAATTCATAATAAATACCTGGAAAATCATTTTGACCCCAAATCTTCTTTGAAAAATTATTTTGATCGAATACCTTATGTGTTATGTGCTACATGTACACTGATTGATGCGTTATATTCCTATATGGCCAGTGATCCATAAATAGAATCGAAACGTAGAGAGAAGGCAAGTGACTGATAAGTAAAAGCAAGGCATAGAAAGAGAAGAAAAGTGGTTGATGAATAAAACTGTTAGATGAGTACAAGTAATGTGGAAATCGTCGGTGATAAGGCAAGTACTTATGAACTTCTCTTCAAGATATATTGCAAATATTTTCGAACTGTTTTCATAACATGTCACTATTATTCAAAATAATTCATGTTCTATATTGCAAGTGCTTTAAACTATTTAACCTTGAAACCTGATTCTTATTGATCTTGAGCCATAAGCCTTATTCTTCATAAACCATTGATTGTTGAATTCCCAGATAAGAGCCATACACATACGATACTACTTCACAAATACATATCTACCATATACTGATTCTGATATTGAATTTCTTAACATACCAACCCTTATCCCTTGTTTACAGAAGACCAATTCTTGGAACCCTTGAACCCTTGGTCTTCTAATTTCTGATTCTTTCCTTGATTGAAAGCCAATCTTTTTGAATTCCTTGTTATACCGACATAGTATTGTGAATAACCCTATGCTTCAAGATAAATGTTGTTTATGATTCAGCTTATTGATTACATTGGTTATCATTTTGAATTATTTTAGAATTGGATGGTTTTATAAATGTGGACCAGATTCATGGTCGGACCAGATCCGTGGTCATAGTAGGCCAATGCGTGCCTTGGATCCAGTATATAGAGCAAAGCTGGGAGCCTTGCTCGGGGCTAGTGCATGACTGATCAGCAGCCTAACCTTGGTTTTTAAAATAAAAATTGAATATCCAATTCTAATCATTGCTTATTCTGAAACTTGATTCTTCTGAATCATTCCAATTGCTGATTGTTTAACCTCAATTGCTGCTATTATTACTTGCTGAGCTAGTAAGCTCATTCTTGCAAAAAAATTTATATTTTCAACAGTTGGAAAGGAAATTATTGGTAACGAGGATTCCCTGTCCAGTGTGCGAGCTAGGATTTCCGGTTAAGTTGGATCGAGCTAGCAGGAGCTTTATATTATAGATGAATTGTGTAAGATTGTAAGTGCGATATACTTAGCCATTGTAAGTTGAATTAGTTGGGATTTGGTACGATGTAAAAAAAGTTAAGTTCATGGCTTGTATTCATAGTTTAACCTGTTGCAATCCAGGGTTGTGTACAGAAGGGTCAATGCATATAATACTTTGTATACAAGTTTAAATATTGTGGTGTGTGTTGTGAACCCCAAACTTCTGACCCGGGTTTGGAGGGCGTCACAGCTAGTATAACTTCGAAAAGAAGTATACTAGGCCCAACTATAAAATAACACAATTATAATATAATGTAGTATAAACAAATTTTCATAACAAGACTTACATTATCCCGCAAACCCTGGACCAACCGCCTTCCAAGAGTTTTTTCTTTGCTTCCTTGAATTACGCGGCTAAACAGCGCAAGCTAATCTTCGTTGGAGGTTAAATTTCAAAACAGGCAAGTATGAGCGAAAGAAATGCTCAGCAAGTTCATTATAACATATATAGGGTCTTTTTGATATAAAACCGACGTCTGCAATAGAGCAGAACCTTTAAAATCATAATTGTTGAATCATAAAATTTTAGTCGAGGAACCCCATAATTGGTTCATTAATTGTCTTCAAAACCATTTTGATATTTTGGAGCGAAATGCTTCAGCAATACTTTGAATCTTGACGAAAATAAAACTCGTAAAACAGCATTTACGAAAATATCGTAAACAACAATAATATGAAACAATGATTATGGATTAAATCATAAACTTAACTCAAAACTGAACGCTTGATATTAATACTCATTTTGTTGTTATATCAAATTAGATATCAATACGAACTTTGATGCTCACAACATCTCTTACTGAAGTTGTTATGGATAAAAACTAAGGTTATTATTTGCTGTATTTATTACCAAGATTCGGGAGCTCAAGGCCTTTAATGGCTGCTCTCGTGTTTCATAGCTTAATTCTGCCTTTACGAGATGCCTACGTATCTCTGTGAATTAGAGAATCAAGCCAAAAAACGTAGTTCTGATTGGTGGGGTAAGACCCCTTATATAGATGTTGGGAGTCCTTGAATTGGACTTAGTCTAGGAGACTTGATGGGCAAGTCTCATAATTAGAATGGACTTTGGAGTCCTAGATAGTAGGAAACTGATTCCTTATCCTTTTAGGTCCCTTTGAGGCTAATCTATAAGGATTTATATCCTTATCGGGACTCTTCTCAATAGCTGATTTTTCCCTTATTAATTAATTACGAAATTAATTAATAATCAGGGCTTTTGGGCCTTCTTTGTTCCATCAGGCCTGATCTGGTCCATCAGGCTTAATCTTTCCGGTCTGAGTATCACATATCTTTTTATTGGGCCTAGCAGCCCATACCTTGTAGTATTTAATTATACTATCATAATTTATTTATCCCTATCATTTGCCCCCCAACTTTTGGGAAATATCGATTAGGTTTCGCAGAAGTTAAGTATATTCATTCCCTTACAGGGTTTTGTTTTTGCGTAAAGTGTGGAGCGACCTACATATTTACAATGAATCTTCCTTTTATTCAGGAATTATCTTAATTTCCAGGAATTTTTCCCTAATTTTCTGGGATTTTCCCTAATTTTCTGGGGTTTTATCCTTAATTTCTGGATTTTTCCCTAATTTTCTGGGGTTTATCCTTAATTTCTGGATTTTTCCCTAATTTTCTGGGATTTTCCCTAATTTTCTGGATTTATCCCTAATTTTCTGGGATTTTCCCTAATTTTCTGGATTTTGCCCTAATTTTTTGGGATTTATCCTTATTTTTCTGGATTTTTCCCTAATTTCTGGGATTTATCCTTATTTTTCCTGGATTTATTCCTTATTCCTGAAAATATTAGTATTTTTCAGAAATTATTTAAGGAATTTCCTTATTTTTCTGCAATTTTCCAGGAATTTTTCCTTCCCTTTTTCTTCTTTTTTCTTCCTTTTCTTTTTTTTTACTGATTTCGACCAGGAATCCATTCGACCAGGATCCTGGTCGAATTAACCTTCAAGTTGCCCTGGTCGACAGGATTTCGGGCAGGATGCTTTCGATCAGGAATCCTGGTCGATTTTCGGCCAGGATTTTTACTCCCTTTTCCCTTTTTTTTGTCGACTAAGAATTTTTCGACTAGGATTTTCGTCCCTTTCGGTCAGGATTTTTGTGTTTCTGACCGAATTAACCATCTTTCTTGCCTTGGTCGAAGCAATTTCGAGCAGGATTGTTTCGACCAGGATTTTCATTTGATTTCTAATCGAATGAGTTTAAATTCTGGTCGATTTATGCTTAGTTTTCAGCCTTGATCGATAGAACTTTGACCTAAGGAGCTTCAATCAGGATTCCTTCGTGATTCTTGGTCGAATGTACCTTCTTTCTGGTTGAATTAAGGCCGTTTTTTAGCCTTGATCGACAGGGTTTCGACCTCAAGTTATTCGACCAAGATTTCCTCACGTTTTCTGGTCGAATGGGTCAGGAATAATTATTTTTATATCCTTTTACCTTGAAGTTGGGCCATACGTCTGGGCTGGACTCTTTTGGGTCCTTGATTTGGGCCTGGATTTCTTGGGCCACCCTCTTAATGGGTCTTCATCCTGGGCCCATTTCTTAAATCTGGGCTTTGTTTGTCAACTAATTGGGCCCTCTTTCTGGGCTTTCTTGAACTGGGCCTTCTCTATATTTTTTATCATGTTTTAATATCCAAAGCCCATTCAAACTTGGGTTGGGCTTGAACTCTTAAGCCTGACTTCTAGAATATTCTGGAATTTCTATATCATTCCAGATTTTTCCATAATTTTCTAATATTTTTCTAAAATAATCTGGAACATTCCAGATTCTTCCATTTTTGGGCCCATATGGGCTTTTTGAGGCCCAATTTAGCTTTCAGGTGCCTATATATAGGTGGGGGGAGTGTGCATTCACTTCACACTCTTCACTCTTCACTCTTCCTTTCATCTCAAACCTTCTAACCTTCTCCTCTCTCAAATCCCCTCTTTTAGCTTTCCAAGCCTTTTCCAGCTTTACTAAATGGCTGACAAGAGTTCCGAGAGGGCGGCCAAGATAGCCTCGGCTTCAAAACGAGGTAAGGATATCGAGATCCGTTCTTCGTATATGTCTTTAATTGATATGATTAACACTAGGGGGATGAATATCCCTCCACTGCACATCTCGACTCTTTTAATCATTGTAATACTTGGCACAACATAGATTTTAATAAACTAAATGCTCGTTATAACGTCCTTCCTCCTCTTAGATTAGTTCCAGTCTCTGGTGGTGACCGTACTTGCCACTGGAGACCCGACACTCTCTTCATTTACACAGATGCCCTTAATGCTGGGCTTAGGTTTCCTTTCCATCCTTTTATTCCTCATCTTTTGGCTGATTTACAAATCAACCCGTGTCAGCTTCCTCCAAACGCCTGGAGGAACATTCTATGTTTTATGGTCTGCTGCCTTAGGGAGGGCTTTCCTCTTTCTGTAGCTGTTTTTAGGAAGGTCTTTCAATGCTATAATAGTTCTTCCAGTATCTGTGGTCTATGTCAAGCAAAGGCCCAAAAGCAAACATATCTTTAACAGCGCCTCTATTCCTGATAATAATCAAAATTGGAGGAATAGTTTCATTGGGTTACGTTGGGAGAATGGTGACTGGGGCACACTTTTTCGATCTTCCTTCGGGAAGGTCAGTGATGGTAGCCTCAAATCCATTCACTTAACTCCTGAAGAAACTATTATTTATAATGGGCTTACTCAGGATGATGGCCTACCACCAGCTGGACTCTCTTAGAGGAGTTTTCCCTGATTCATGTGGGACTATCCTCTGTTTCTCAATAGGGTATTTTTCTTCCCTTCTGAACTTTATTTCATTTCATGCATTATTAACATCACTTATTTTATCCTTTGCTTTGTTTCAGCTGCTAAGGAGATTAACGAGGACAATATTCCTCTGGTTGAGGAGACAGCTAGGATGAAGAAAGCTCGGCTCGCAGGCCTAGACACCCGGGGAAAGGCCACAGAGCCTAGCTTTTTGAGAAAGCATAAAGAGCCTATAGGGGAGGCTTCAACTGAAGGAGTTGGGGGCCATAGTGCTCCTATCACTGCTGCTGCCCCTACTGCTGCTGCCACAGGTGCCTTCCAGCCTCTCTGGGGATTCCGCCGAGGGGACACCGTGGTTGGTTTGACGAAACATGCTTGGGATTGGTCCTACCATAGCGTGACTCCCAAGGACTTTACTGATGTGGTGGCCACCCCTGATCTTGAGAGGATTAAGCTCATGGGAGCTCAGTCTCTGGCTTCGGTATGCCTTCTTTTTTTTTTGAACTTATCTTTCGTTCTTGTAGCATTTTCTTGCCTTATACTTTGTTAATTGCTTTGTTTCAGTCTAACGCCTACTTTCAAGGCGCTGTGAGGCAAGCCGAGTCATGGAAGCGGGCTTCTGATAAGGCCGATAATGCCCTCAGGAGGCAATAGAAGAAGTATGCTACCCTGGAGAAGAAGCTCAAGCGCAAGGAGGAAGAACTCGGAGAGTCTAACGCCGAGCTGGTGGTACTTCGGGCGGAGAAGGATAAAGCTATAGACAACTATCTGGACTCGGAGGAGTTTTCCCAATCCATGAGGATTAGGGATGATTTAGTCTTTCCCGGGTTTTTTAGGACTGGTTGGGACACGGCCCTTGGGACCGTGAACGAGGCTTGTCCTGATATTAACCCGGCGGACTATGTCTGCCCTGATGACGAGGCTTTGCTGCAGAGGTTTCGCACCCGAGTAGTTGTCTCGGGTCATGTTCCTCAGGATCCACTCCTTCCTCCTCCCGAGTCTTCTTCCAGACCTGCTGATGACGATAGCTCTTCCTCCTCCTCCGAGACGACAGAGACATCTAGCGAGAGCGGAGAGGACGATGATATGGATGCCGAGGGTACTTCAGCTCCTTAGAGCTTTTTCAGCCCTGCGTGGCTTGTTTTATCCTATTTTCGAGACTTTATTTATCGAACTTTTATAATATCTATCAGATCTATTTTATTTATCACCTTTCATGCTTGCATCCATGCATTTGGTTTTTATTTGTTAGGCCACAAACATACTTTGAAGAACTCATGAATTTCATAAAATTGTCTGGGATTCGTCCCTTACACAAGTAATAAAACTAAAACATATAAATCCTAAGCAAGCAAAGCTTCAAGGTGCTTTTCAACCTACTCGCCATCCTGACGAGTGAGAATCGTATTCGGCTGCCCTACACATAGTAAACCTTCAGGTTTTGTGCATGCCAAGTTCTCGGGACTTCAAAACCATCCATAATCTCTAGCTTGTAGGTTCCTCTACCTTGAACACTCTTGACTCTGTACGGCCCTTCCCAATTCGGGGTAAGCTTCCCTTTTTGTCCTACACCAGATGCTTCTATCTTCCTCAAGACTAGATCGCCTTGTTTAAAAAACCTTTCTTTAACCCTTAGGTTGTAGTAGAATGAAGCCTTTTTCTGATATTCTACTATCTTTGTATGTGCCGTATCTCGCACTTCATCGATCAGATCCAGGGCTAACCTCTGCCCTTCCTCATTTTCTTCTGCATTGAAAGCCTGAATCCTTGGAGAGGAATGTGATATCTCTACTGGAACTACTGCTTCTGCCCCATATGCCAACATGAAGGGAATTGCTCCTGTCGTGACTCTACAGGTAGTCCTATAGGCCCATAATATGGGAAGTATCTCATCCACCCAATTATTTCTTGACTTCTCAATCCTTTTCTTTAATCCATCCACGATTATTCGATTTGCTACTTCTGCTTGCCCATTAGCTTGTGGGTGAGCCACAGAGGTGAACCGTAACTCAATTTCATTTTCTTCACAATACTTCTTGAATTCCTCGTTGTTGAATTGTGTTCCATTGTCAGTGACGAGGATACGGGGAATTCCATATCGGCACATAATGTTTTCCCACAGGAATTGTGCAACCTGCTTAGTTGTGATTTTGGCCAAGGGTTTGGCTTCAATCCACTTGGTGAAATAATCAATGGCTACAATCAGAAACTTCCTTTGTGCCGTGGCCATAGGAAAAGGCCCTAGAATATCCATCCCCCACATAGCAAATGGAATAGGCGAGTTGATAGAGGTCAGCATCTCGGGGGGTTGTCTAACAACCGGTGCATGCTTCTGACAGGGATCACACTTCTTTACATATTGTTTGGCATCAGCTATCATTTCTGGCCAATAAAAGCCTAAACGGGTTATCTTATGAGCTAAGGCCCTGCCCCCCAAGTGTTGTCCACAAATACCTTCATGCACTTCCTCTAGAGCCAAGCGTACCTCATCGGGCCTGAGACACCTCAAGTAAGGAACCACGAAAGATCTTTTATACAGAATCCCATCTATCAAAGAGTACCTTGGTGCTCGAACAGTTAACTTTCGTGCTTCAGTTGCATCGCTTGGCAACCATCCAGTTTGAATGTGAGCCTTAATGGGATCGATCCATGACGTCCCTAGGCCTACGGGAGCCATAAACTTAACATCTATGCTTCGTGTCTTCAAAACACGGAAGTACACACTTCCTGAACTTTCTTCAATCTCAGATGAAGCAAACTTTGATAGCGCATCTGCTTTAGCATTTTCTTCCCTTGGAATGTGTTCAACATGGCATTCATTAAATTGGGTCATCACAGCCCTTACTAGGCGAACATATTTAGCCATCGTATCATCCCTTGCCTCAAATTCTCCCTTTACCTGGGATATGATCAGCTTCGAGTCTCCACGGACCTTTAAGTTTTTGACTCTAAGTGTCCCAGCTAGACCAAGGCCAGCAATCAGGGCTTCATACTCTGCCTCATTGTTTGTGGTTGGGAAGTCTAGCTTCATAGCATACTCAATTAAGAATCCATCAGGGCTTTGCAAAACCAACCCTGCTCCACTGGAATTTGTTTTTGATGCTCCATCAAAATAGAGAACCCAATATTCTTTCTCCTTATCATCCTTCTCCCTGTCCCCATTGTCGACTCCCTTGTCTTGAGGTATGGTATCTTCCTGCCCCCCGACTTCTTGGTTGGGTATGGTACATTCCACCACGAAGTCAGCTAGTGCCTGGGCTTTTATAGCCGTGCGTGGCTTATACTTGAGATCGAACTCTCCCAACTCTATTGCCCACTTAATCAGTCTCCCACTTGCCTTGGGACTGTGAATGATATTTCTCAGTGGCTGATTTGTTAGCACTTCAATCTGGTGAGCTTGAAAATAAGGACGCAGCTTTCTTGAAGCCATTACCAAGGCTAAAGCGAATTTCTCAATAGTTGAATAATTCAACTCAGCACCATGCAAGATTTTGCTGACATAGTATACGGGTTTCTGGACTTTCAGTTCCTCCTTAACCAACACCGCGCTCAAGGCGCTCTCTGAAACAGCCAAGTACAAGAATAAAACTTCACTCAGAATTGGCTTGGCCAATAACGGGGCCTGGCCCATATACTTCTTTAACTCTTCAAATGCCTTCTGATTTTCCTCACTCCATACAAAGTCTTTAATGTTCTTTAGTGACTTGAAGAATGACAAGCACTTGTCTCCTGACTTGGAGATGAATCGTCCTAGCGCAGCAACCCTTCCTGTGAGCTTCTGAACATCCTTGATAGTTTTTGGTGGTTCCATGTCCAGGATCGCCTTTATTTTATCGGGGTTAGCCTCAATTCCTCTTTTTGAGACCATCAATCCCAAGAATTTTCCAGATCCTACTCCGAAAGCACACTTCGTAGGATTCAACATCATCTTGTGGTACCTCAGGACCTCAAAAGCTTCCCTTAAATGGGCTATATGATCAGTCTTTACTAGACTCTTGACTAACATGTCATCAACATAGACTTCCATAGTCTTACCAATAAGATCCTTAAAAATTCTATTCACCAACCTTTGATAGGTGGCTCCTGCATTCTTGATACCAAATGCCATAACAAGATAACAATAAACACCAAAGTCAGTGATAAATGATACCTTTGAAATGTCATCCTTATGCATTTTGATCTGGTTATATCCGCTAAATCCATCCATGAAACTCAGCATCTCATGTCCAGCAGTGGCATCAATCAAAGTATCAATTCTAGGCAGCGGAAAACAGTCTTTGGGGCATGCATCATTCAGATCAGTGAAGTCTATACACATCCTCCACTTTCCATTAGCCTTCTTCACCATTACAGGGTTTGCTAACCACTCCGGAAATTGAATCTCCTCAATGAAACTAGCCTCTAAGAGCTTTTCTACTTCCTGTTTTATAGCCTCTTGTCTTTCCGGGGCAAAATTTCTTTTCTTTTGTTTTACTGTCTTCCGGCTTGGATCCACGTTTAGCTTGTGAGTAATTAACTCCGGGTCTATGTCTGGCATATCAGCTGCTGACCATGCAAATACATCACTATTTTCTTGCAAAAATTTCACTAACTTCCCTCTAAGGGGCTCCTCTAATGTGGCTCCAATGAAAGTCATCCTCTCAGGATTCTCGGGGTCTAAAGGAACCGAAACCAATTCTTCTGCTGGCCTTCCTCTATTCTCATCATTTTCTCGAACATCCATATCTTCAATAGGAAGAACCTGCCCCCGACTCCATCTGCCCTCAAAGAGGCCACATAACAGCTTCTAGCCATTTTTTGATCTCCTCTCTCTTCTCCAATCCCGTTTCGGGTGGGAAACTTCATGACTGAATGGTAGGAAGAGGGGACTGCCTTGAAGGCATGTATCCCTGTTCTCCCCATGATAGCATTATAAGTTGAGCTAGCCTTTACCACCACGAAATCCAGCATCTGCGTTGCTTGCCTTGTCTCCGTACCTATGGTGGTCGGCAATTTGACTATCCCTTCTACAGGATATTCTACTCCAGCAAATCCATATATCGGCATGTCGGTTGGTGTCAACTGGGAGTCGTTATACCCCATCCTTAAAAAGGTGTCGTGGAGCAAGATATCCACAGAAGCACCATTATCCACAAGGACCCTCTTAACCGGGCTATTTCCTATTATCGGTGTTATGACGAGCGGGTCATCATGGGGAAACTTCACACCCTCTAGGTCGGAATCATCAAAAGCCAATGTTACTTCTGTCCTGGCCCTCTTCGGGGCTTCGCCAACAATATGCATAACCTCCCTGGTGTATGCCTTTCTGGAATTTTTGGACAATCCAGCAGCAGTTGGACCTCCAAAGATTGTGTTTATCACAGGTCCTCGAGGGCGTCGTGGTCCTCCAAAAATTGCATTTATAACCGGCCCTCTAGGTTGGGGATTCCGCCCCTGATCGTCTTGGTCCCTCCTACGATCTTCAATGTTCTTCCTTCCATTATTGTTTCTGTCCCCTCCATCTCCAGTATACTTGTTCAACCTTCCTTTTCGAATCAAAAACTCAATTTCATCTTTCAATTGCCTACACTCATCGGTGTCATGGCCAACATCCTTGTGAAACCTGCAATACTTGCTCTTATCTGGCTTGGCGGGATCAGCCTTCAAGGGCTTAGGCCAACGAATATCTCTATCTTTCTCAATCTCCATCAAAATCTGACTTCTAGGAGCACTCAGCTTAGCGTATTCAGTGAACTTTTGCCCAGGTCCTCCCTTCTTGGGGGTTGAATCAGGGTTTTGTTCTGTTCTAGGATATTTGTCCTTAGCGATATACTCCAGATCAGTTTTTCGCTTCTTGCCTCCAGTGGGCTCATTACTTACTACGGTCTTCATCATGCTTTCTTCAACCTTGAAATACTTCCCTGCCCTCTCTTGGAGTTGCAACATGTTTTCAGGGAGACGTTTGGCCAAGGACATCTTGAAAAACTCATCCCTAGTTCCTTGTTGCTGTGCTATCATGGCTACCTTATCATCAAGGTCCGGGACTTTTAAAGCCTCCTTTGTGAAACGATTCAGGTAATCTCTCAAGGATTCCTTAGCTCCCTGCACAAGACTCATAAGAGATGCTGAACTTTTCTCATGGACTCTTCCACTGATGAATTGCTTAATAAAAGCCTGACTTAATTCTCTGAACGATCCAATAGAATTTGGGGGCAGGCGACTGTACCATCTTTGAGCCATACCCGACAGGGTTTGAGGGAAGGCCCGACACTTTATAGCATCATTCATGGGTTGCAGCAGCAGTGCATTAGAGAATGTCCTAACATGATTAGCGGGGTCTCCCGTGCCATCATAGGCTTTGATAGTGGGCATCTTGAATTTCCTTGAGATATGGGCATTCATTATCTCTTCTGTGAAGGGTGGAGTTGGATCATCGGGATCTCCAAGGGGAAGGAGATTGCTTGGATCAGTTCTTGGGACAGCAGCCCTTCTTCGTACCGGACCATCCAGGTCTATGACAGGAGGAGGATTTCTCCCCCTAGGAGGTATCTGGGGTCTGGTGGCCTGGTGAGCCTCCAAATCACGCCTCAGCCTTTGGATTTCAGCCTCATGAGCCCTGATCCTTTCCTGCACTTCTTGGGGATTCGCCCCTGGGGTGCTTTGGGGCCGTTGCCTTCCATCGGCCATTGGCTCTTTTCCAGGACGCCTCCTTCTCGGGGCCACTTCATCATCCGAAGATTCGGAGTCTCTCTCAGTGTAAGGACCAGAAAATTCCCGATCCTCAGGGATATGACCCAAACCTCGTATATAGGGGGGCGACTGCCCTCGTGCTTCGCTTCGCCCAGCATATCCGCTTCCTCCAACCTCAGGGTGAAGGGGCATCTTATAAGGGGGGTTAGTAGTAACAATAGTTGAATATTCATACCCGACGGGTCGAGAATCGAGAATTCACAGGTATATGTACTTGTTGAACTTGAGGATTCGTACCTTGAATAGTCGGGGGAGTTGTCCCTTGTAGCTGAGGTTGAGTTGCCCCTGTCTGGGCTTCCCCCTGAGTAGATGCATAGGTTGAATGGGGAGGAACCTCCACGGTTGATGAAATCACCTGGGTTATCTCTGATGGTGTTCCTTCCTCTAGAGCTCCAATTGTTCTCCGTGTTCTCGCCATGGTTGTTGTTGTTGTCCCACAGACGGCGCCAAATGTTATGGATAAAAACCAAGGTTATTATTTGCTGTATTTATTACCAAGATTCGGGAGCTCAAGGCCTTTAATGGCTGCTCTCGTGTTTCATAGCTTAATTCTGCCTTTATGAGATGCCTACGTATCTCTGTGAATTAGAGAATCAAGCCAAAAAACATAGTTCTGATTGGTGGGGTAAGACCCCTTATATAGATGTTGGGAGTCCTTGAATTGGACTTAGTATAGGAGACTTGATGGGCAAGTCTCATAATTAGAATGGACTTTGGAGTCCTAGATAGTAGGAAACTGATTCCTTATCCTTTTAGGTCCCTTTGAGGCTAATCTATAAGGATTTATATCCTTATCGGGACTCTTCTCAATAGCTGATTTTTCCCTTATTAATTAATTACGAAATTAATTAATAATCAGGGCTTTTGGGCCTTCTTTATTCCATTAGGCCTGATCTGGTCCATCAGGCTTAACCTTTCTGGTCTGAGTATCATATATCTTTTTATTGGGCCTAGCAGCCCATACCTTGCAGTATTTAAATATACTATCATAATTTATTTATCCCAATCAGAAGTCAACATCAATCATCTATACTAATACCACCTGGGATATTAACAATAAAGTAAGTATCAGCATAAATCAGGAACTGAATTAAACCGCATTTCACCTTTAATCCAAAACAGAAACAGTTGATAAACCATTTATTCTATGAATATCAAAATAATTTAGAAACAACAGTTTAGATTGGAACCAATTATATTCCATACTATTCCTGATGATCAGTCACGAAACAACATCGGTATCCCGCAACCATACCGTAAATATAGGTACTACCCATATCCCGCAGCCATACGGTACCTATAGGGTGCTAGAAAAGGCATATATTCGCCTTGAAAGATATTACAGCTGGACCGATATCTCGATCACCTACGTTGTAACCAGTAACAATTCCAATCTTAAAACCTTTTTATTGAAAATGAGCCGACTCAATCGACATCCTAAATAATTTTATTCCCCCATTTACTTGGGCAGGAATACTCGCAACAAAATCATCTTTCTCAAAATCCAAAATGTTAATAAATCCAGTAATTTGATACGTAAAACATTTAACTATTCTGAACATAGAATAGCAGGGGGTACTTGCATGATAAGCATTTTAATTCAGCAATATGTAAAACATTTATCTATTCTGAACTGAGAATAGGGAAAGCAATACTTGTATAATAGAATTCAAAATATATATCACTTGAACAATAAGTGATGATAGAAATACTTGCCTTTGGGTTTTTAGCAGTTAGTCACACTCGTAGAAACACAAATATCTCAGTCTTGTATCTCAAGGCATCACCATCTTTTACTTCGCTAAATCTCTGATCTGCTACTCATGTAGTTGTTACAAGCCTGATATGCAATACCATTCTATTTCATTCTTTTCCCAACATCTTGTCCTGACCAACTCGAATCATCCGCATCTATAATTAAAAGATACAACTTTAATCATCTAAATGATAATTACTCGGCGAACTGCGCGTCAAAATCCTATCGTCTACCCACACGATAGCCCACATATAATTACAACAGTCAACACAAGAATCCTAACCCACGTACACACGTAATTCACATAGCACGTAAATACATAACTCACGTATCAAATGATTCATATCACATATGACTCGGTTCGTCAAAACATTCGACTCGTAAGTTTAAAAATGAAATCTGGTCAAAATATGACTTTTTGATAAATATGCGACTCAGAGCTGTCTTGCAAATCAAGCAAACTTTGGAAAAAAAAGGATTTGGGTCAGTCTATTTATTACGAATAAAATAAGAATAAATCAAAATAAATTATAAATAATTAAATCAAATTATGATTTTTGAAAATAATAAAAGATAATAATTTGAAACTGAAATAAATATTTTAGAAAAAGTTTTGAAATAACGTCTTTCTAAAACGGGCTTTTCCCGGGGTAATACCCCTCAAAATCAATCCCAAACAACACAATCCAACTGTACTCTAATCAAATTTATAAATTTAAAACATACAATAATTTATATTTGCACCTATAAACACGCGAGAAACGATAAACACGGCCACCTGAACCAAAACTCGGACCAAAAATGACTTCTCCAGCAATTTCTAAAAATTATGAAATAAATATATCTATACTAACATGCTATAATATATCCAAATACAAAAGCGGAATCTCAAAATCCTTACCCAAAATAAATTCTGATCACCCCAAGAGATTATTTGATGTCCGGAAAATATCTCCAGAAAAATCTGAAATTAATAGCCAAAGACATATACACGCTGAGATGCCACGTGGAGTAATCAACGCCCTCAAACTCCTTTTCTATGCCCGAAAATAAATTAAAACGGAAAATATGTTCCACAAATTTTCTTCTCAAAACCTTGCAATATATATACCTTTGTGTAGGTATCAAAGCGTTGATCGTTTATATATATAATAATTGAAATTTGGATGAATGATTTGTAAAATATGAATTTTTGAAAATTAAAAGTATATAAATATACGATAGAGAGGAGAGACAGAAGAGGGGAGGGAGTAATCTGTTTACCAGAAAAAAGCAAATGGGGGAAGGGAGTATACTGGGGGTCGGGGGTGCGCGACACGTTTTTTTTTTGTTTTGTTTTTGTTTTTTTCTCTTTTAACTAAAATTAATATAACAGAATTAATATTAGCCTAAAATTAATAAATAGAGGGAAATAATATTTAATCAAATTAATATAAAATTTATATCAAAATTCCCCAAAAATTATGAATATTTCAAAAATGCAAAAATATGAAAAATTTGGAAGTCCCACGATTTAAAAAAATAAAAGTCCGATATTTATTTCTGAAATTCTCGAAATATTTAAAAATTAATAAAAAAACAAATTTCATAATTTTTAAAACATTTATAAATCGCGCGTCATATCCGCATTTTACGATTTAACGAACAAACGTGCGGGTAAATATAATCTAAAAATTTTCCGAAATAATTTTAAAATTCTCAAAATATTCAAAACTTAAGAAAATATAAGTTTCATGATTTTTGAAATATTCTGGAATTTAATAATGAATTTACAATTATATATTAAATCCAAAAATAGACTACTTAGCCGCTATGTAACTATAAAAACGATACAATTTTGATACTAGATTTGGGTAATTATCAAAACCAAACTTCTTATAAAACACCCTAAGAGAAAATAATATAAAAATATCCCATCTGGACCCAAACTGATAAGTTGGGTACCAAGAAATATTAATCCATTTGTGTGTGCAGGACATAACAGGTAAATTAATTTATATTTATTCTTGGTAATTGATACTCAAGGCATATGATCAAAGAAAGAGCCTCACAAATAAATGTGGTTGACAACAGCTATTCCGTCAATAATCTTTGGAGATGACGGCAGAGGTTTTCATTACGGGACAAGTTATGCAGAAAAAGGTATATCATCATGGACTCTATAGTTGGTATCATTGATAACAAATAATCATTGGTGTCACTGATAACAATTGAAGCATCTTTCTTGCTGAAGAATCAAGGCACAAATCCTCTTATCAGATGGTTCTACATTAAAGGACAAAATGTCAATTCAATGAAGGATTAGTGTCTCATCTGAAGTAAGAAAGTTGAGAAGCTTGCTCTTGTTAGAGTAAGGAAAGGATATGCTCGTAACAAAACTGGAATCTCAGAAAAGGTGAAGTCAATGGTTTCTATTGTAAAGCTTCATCTAACGAAAGTTTACTATGGCATTGGAAACTCTCACCCTTGAACATCAACTCAAGGAACTCTTTTGTGAAAAGGGGTTAGTGAGAGGACTACCTCATCTGGAATTCAGAAGGATGATAAATATTAGGCAAGTCAGGAAGAGAAGACAAAGTCAATATCACGTCAAAGTAAAGATATACCTTAGTGATGATTGATGGCTACTCTTAACACAAAGTTGTTGTTCGTGCATTCTCAAGACAAGACATCACAAATGGTGATTGATCACATCTGAAGATCAAGATGGAAGCAACTGTAAAAGAAATGATCTTATGGTCAGATAATGGGACTAAATTCAAGAAGTGATTCTAATTAATATGTGTAACATCAAGAACATTCTGAGACATATTCAGCACTGGGAGCTCCGTGTCATAATGGAGTGGTCCAAAGGAAGAACCGGAGCTTGATTAAAGCAACAGGGACAATGTCAAGCTAATCAAGACTTTTTAAATACCAAAGGGGTAAAGTAGTCAATACAGTTTGTAATAAGATCAAGCCTTGATTAGGATGTATACATGAAGACCACTAATGAGTTAATGGCCAACAGAAGCAAACACTGGATAACCTAAAAGTGTTTTGAGAGAATGTTCTACAGAAGCAAACAATGAAATGTTTTTAGTTGTTTAAAGATCTTGGAATTTGCAGCTAAGACTAGTTAGGATATTTTTCATGGCTACTCAGTGGAGTCTACAACCTACAGGGCATTTGTGGATTGATGAACAGAAGATGATTGAAAGTCTAAGTGCACAATTCAACAACTCCATGCTCCAAGCTGTTACAGGCGAAATTAATGGTATTGATGATTTAAATCCAAGAAATGAAATGGCATTGTAATACACAACTCATTACTTCAATGAAGCCAGTTAGCATGGGTAAGGATTTTCAGAAAATACCAGCAACAGCTTAGGGGGAGCAATAGAAGGATTAACTAGTTAGACTCAACACCACATTGTAAATCTAGAAGACACTACAAGAACATATCTATTGAGACAAAGGGTTTGATGACAATATTATTCCCAGAGTCTAGTTCTTGAGTGATCCAGATGGTGGAGTAATAATTAGCAGGGCTGTGGCGCCCTCCAAACCCGGGTCAGAAGTTTGGGATCCGCACACACACCTTATTTAAAACCTGCTTATAACAATAATAAAGATAATAATAATATGCAGTGGCCCTACTTACCAACCACCACGGACCGCAACAGGTTAAAGTTTGCACACAAGCCAAACACTCTATTATATTACAAAACGTTCAAATCCCAAATATTCCAACTCAAACCTGAGTATTAACATTATTACAAACTCAAATTATCCCAAAAGAAGCCTACTAGATCAGCTCAATTAACCTGAACCCCTAGCTCTCGCGCTGGACCGGGGATCCTCGGTACCAACCGGTTCCTTCTTGACTGGAAAAGAACAGAAACAATATCGCACAAATGAGCTAACTAGCTCAGCAAGTCACAATGACAAAACTGAGAATAATGATCATCAAGTGAACATGGTTAGGATATCAAGTGAACAACGGATTATGATTTAGAATTGGATATTATATTTTCATGTTAAAAACCAAGGTTAGGCTGCTGATCAGTCACGCACTAACCCCGAGCAAAGCACACAGCACTGCTCTAACTACTGGATCCAAGGCACACATTGGCCTAACTTGACCATTATATGGTCGGACCAGGAATATGGTCCACAATTTTATAAAAACAATCCAATTCTAACATAATAACAGAATAAGTAATAATAAACAATACCCAGAATCATTAACAACATATGACGTTCCATAATGAAATGGTTTTAATCTGCATAAGGATCAAAAGAGCATTTTCAAAGTTTGGATGCTAGGTAATGAAAGAATTGGATAACAATGAATCAATGTTTCAGGGTTTCAAGGATTTGGTCTTTCAAAGCATAAAATACAATGGTTTGAGTATGTAGGTAACTCGATTCAGTGTATGGTATTTAGTTTATATGTATTTGTGAAGTAGTATCGTATATATGTGGTTCATATCTGGGTATACAACAATCAATGGTCTAGAAAGAATCAGGTTTACGGCTCAAGATCAATAGCTGGATTCATGGTTAGGGTTCAGTGCTTCAAAGCACTTGCAATATAAAACAGGATATCAATCACGACAATATCTCGAGAAAGTTCAGAACACTTGCCTGGTATTAGCTTACTACATTGCACTCGCTTCCAATCACAATCGTCTTACTCCTCAACTACCTATTTCCCTTTCCTACGTCTTGCTTCTTCTGCTCACATATCATAAGCATCTATCAATATTTAACTCATACGATTCTATTCGGCACATACTTCTATCTACCCTTCGTTTTACCCAAATCCGATTAACGGATTAAAAGTTATGCAATAAACAAGTAAACATCGAATATATAGACTGACATTTAAACCGAAAAGTCACATATAACACATAACACGTCACATAATCAATGATATATCATTTACAAAGAAGTCTCGGGTCATAAATAGGCTTTCGGATATTTAAAATGATTTTTAAAACATTTTTCGGAATTAAAATAGATCGTTGAATTAATTTCGAAGTAATAAATAGGGTTCAGTTGGCCAATTCTGGCTCCGAAACAATTTTATAATAATTATCGAGCCTTGGAAATAATTTAGAATAATATTTTAAAGCTCGAAACTATTTTTCGGAATTTTTAAATTTTTTAAATAATTAAATCTAATTAAATAATTAATTAAAATTAATTAATAATTAATTAAATCAATTAATCAATTAATTGACCAATTAATCAATTAAAAATTAACTAAAATTAATTAACTAATTAATTCAGGTTTATTTTTGAATTGAAAATAATATTTGGAATTAAAATAATAATTTTTGGAATTTTCAGAAATTAAAATCGATTTTTTATAATTAAAATAAATAGGAAATATGATTTTTAAATATTTTTAAAACAGGAATCCAAAATTTGCAAGTTCTGGAAACTTCAGGGACCTAACTGTTTCTTCCCCAAAAGATAAGGTACCAAACTGCAATTTTACAACCCCCGTCGCCGGAAAATACAGGGGTGGCCGGAGAATACGATTCCGGCACCCTCATCTCACCACAAGCTCCAGATCGCATCTATAGACAACCAGGAATCGATTCATGCAATCAAAACATATTAATAACCCCAGACTTGGCCGGAAATTGGCCAAGAACATTGTTGGTTTCCGGCGAAACATCGAAAACTTAAAAAGACAACTCCCTACGATTCAAGCATCCTCTGTTAACGAGCTATATACCAATCGATTGCAAATTTCATAAGGAACATAATCCACTATAAATCAACATCTAATAACCCCTAAATCAAAAAGCCTCAAATTTCAATTGAAAACATTCATACGGGTTATAAACCCTAATTTTAAAATTTGAGAATTAAACTCACTTTTGAGCATGTTATTGAACTCCAAATCAGACGTATGACATATGAAAATCATCAGGAAAACAAGCTCTACAACATGCAATCATCAAATCATACAAACAATCATCCGAACAAAAAATCATATTTTTAATAAAAATAATTCGAAAATAAATAAATTTTCAGAAAATAAACCTTGATTTCTGCAGTGATATGGAACACAGAATCTGGTAGTACTCCTTGAGACCTTCGATTTGGTTACTCCAACTTTTCCAACTGATTTCAATAACCCCTTGAAATTGTAGTTTGATTCTCAGAAGGTTTTATGAATTTAGAGTTTTTCTCTGGAAAATTATATAATTAACTGACTACAAATGATTTTGATACGAAATAAAATACGGTAAAAGGCTATTTATAATTACGGAAAATTAGTATCCCGTTGGATCATTCCGGATATAAAACGGTACGTTTATTTGTAAAAACTGATCCAAACGGTATCGGTTTTCGGGATAATTATCCAAACCAGTACAATTTGTACTGCCGTCTTGGTCTCAGCACCTGGTTTCACGTACTACGAGGTGATAATTGGGATAGTTTATTATAAAGCTCCCGTTTATCGAAAAAATATGAGTTTTATTGATTTACCGAAACAAATATTGTATCGAAAATGTTGTGCCGGGACCCGCGCAGAACAAACCGTACGCCGGATCGAAAAAGTCGAAACAGGGAGTATGCTCGGAATATTACAATTAGGTTAGGAAGGAGTTCTCGGAAGAGTTTCGGGTTCCAAAAATGTAACAACGGATGACGTCGGTTGGTTCCCATTTTTATAAAATAGATTTTAAATACCCGGCAAAAGATTTTATAAATTTCATATGATCCTTATAAATTCATAAATCAAGATAAAAATAATTAGGAAGATATGACAATTATCTATGTTTTATTTTGGACATATAAAAATTAAAATACTCAATTAATAATATTTTTAAACATCCAAACATATTTAACACTTAACACATAATTCACAGAATATATACTGAACACATATAATAATTATTTATTAACAAAAATAATTACACGATATATCCCGGTTATTACATCCTTCCCCCTTTAAAAGGATTCTGTCCTCAGAATCTCTTAAGACAACAAATGAGGATACTTTTCTCTCATATCACTTTCTAACTCCCAGGTTGACTCTTCAACCTTTGGGTTTCTCGACAATACTCTTACTAGCTTTACCACTTTATTCCTCAATACTTTCTCTCTTTCCTCTATAATTTCTATCGGACTCTCTACATATGACAAATCTGCCTGAAGCTCTATTGGCTCATATTCTATTACATGCCTGGAGTCTGGATTATACTTCTTAAGCATTGATACGTGAAAAACATTGTGAATGTGCTCCATGTGTGGAGGTAATGCCAACTCGTAAGCTACTTTGCCAACGCGCTTTAGAATCTCAAAAGGTCTGACATATCTTGGGCTCATCTTTCCTTTCTTTCCAAATCTCGTTAGTCCTTTCCATGGTGATACTTTCAGTAGTACCAAGTTTCCTTCTTCAAATTCCATGTCTTTCCTTGACTGGTCTGCATATTTCCTTTGACGGTCTTGTGCTGCTATCAATCTTTTCTGGATTACTTCAACAGCTTCTTTTGTCTGCTGCACCAATTTAGGTCCAAGTATTTTGCGTTCTCCTACTTCGTCCCAATGCACTGGAGATCTACATTTATGTCCATAAAGGGCTTTATGGGGTGGCATCCCAATACTGGCATGATAACTGTTGTTATAAGCAAACTCTACTAGAGGTAAATGCTCGTCCCAACTTCCTTTAAAATCAATAGCGCAAACACGCAACATGTCCTCTCTTGTCTGAATTGTTCTTTCACTTTGGCCATCCGTCTAGGGGTGATCAGGTCGTACTCATATTCAGTCTTGTTCCCAAACATTCTTGAAAACTCTTCCAAAATCTTGAATTAAACCTTGGATCTCGATCAGATACAATAGACACTGGAACTCCATGACGAACTACGATTTCCTTCAGGTACATATGGACTAACTTGTCGAGTGAAAATCTTTCATTTATAGGCAGAAAATGAGCTGACTTGGTAAGTCTATCCACTATAACCCAAATGGCATCATGATTAGCCCTTGTCCTTGGTAATCCAACTATGAAATCCATGGCAATATGTTCCCACTTCCACTCTGGAATTTCCAATGGCTGAAGCAATCCACTTAGTCTTTGATGTTCGACTTTAATTCTCTGACATGTATAACATTTGCTAACCCATTCCGCAATTTCCCTCTTCATATCTGGCCACCAATAGTTTTTCTTTAAATCCCTGTACATTTTGGTACTTCCTGGATGGATTGAATACCTTGAATTATGTGCTTCCTGTAAAATTTCATTCTTTAGCTCCGTCACTGGTGGAATCCAAATTCTTGAAGAAAACCTAAGAATACCTTGATCATCCTTCTGCGTGCATAATTCCTCACCTACCAAACGATTTATATCTTGATCCATTACATCCTCTTGACACTTCTTTATTTTCTCTAGCAACTTCGGCTGGAAAGTCATACTGTACACTTTTGCTTCATTAGGCCTACAAACTTTAATCTCCAATTCCAGTTTCTGAAATTCCTTATATATCTCTCCAGGTACTGATAACACATTTAACTTTTCCTTCTGACTTAACGCGTCTGCTACAACGTTCGCTTTATCGGGATGATAATGAATCGAGCAGTCGTAATCCTTGATCAATTCTAACCATCTCCTTTGCCTCATATTAAGTTCCTTCTGTGTGAATATGTACTTTAAGCTTTTGTGATCCGTGAAAATCTTGCACTTTTCTCCATATAGATAATGTCTCCAAATCTTCAAAGCGAAAACTATGGCTGCTAGTTCCAAATCATGAGTAGGATACTTTTGTTCGTGTGGTTTCAATTGCCTTGACGCATACGCAATCACCTTTTCGTGATGCATTAAAACACATCATAGTCCTTTGTGAGAAGCATCACTATAAATTATGAAATTCCCTTGATCGTCTGGAAGTGACAAAACAGGTGTCGTGATTAATCTTTGCTTCAATTCCTGAAAACTTCATTCGCACTTGTCGTTCCACATAAACTTTTCATTCTTTCGTGTAAGCTTTGTCAGTGGTGTTGCAATCCTTGAGAAATTCTGGACAAATCGACGATAATATCCCGCCAATCCCAAGAAACTTCTTACGTCGGTGGGTGTTCTCGGTCTCTCCCAATTCATAATTGCTTCGATCTTTGCCGGGTCCACTTTGATCCCTTTGTTACTGACTATGTGTCTTAAGAACTGAACCTCCTATAACCAAAACTCACACTTCGAGAATTTAGCATATAACTTCTTTTTCCTTAAAATCTCCAAAGCTGTCCTTAAATGTTCCGCATGATCCTCTTCCGTCTTTGAATAAATTAAAATATCGTCTATAAACACAGTAACGAACTTGTCCAAATACTCCTTGAAAATTCTGTTCATTAAATCCATAAACGCTGCCGGGGCATTAGTCAATCCAAAAGACATTACTAGAAATTCATAATGTCCATACCTCATTCTGAAAGCTGTCTTTGGTATATCTTCTGGCTTGATCTTCAGTTGATGATAACCTGATCTTAAATCAATTTTGGAGAAGTACTTGGCTCCCTTCAATTGGTCAAACAAATCGTCAATCCTAGGTAACAGATACTTGTTCTTGATTGTATGCTTGTTGAGTTCCCTATAGTCAATGCACAGTCTCATGCTTCCATCTTTCTTCTTAACAAATAATACCGGTGCACCACACGGGGACACACTTGGTCTGATTACTCCTTTCTCTAACAGCTCTTGTAATTGCTTTGCTAGCTCTTTCATCTCAATGGGCACCATTCTATACGGGGCCTTGGATACCGATTTTGTTCCAGGTGCTAAATCGATTGCAAACTCAATTTCTCTATCTGGAGGAAGTCCTGGTAACTCGTCGGGAAACACGTCTGGAAATTCATTCACTACTGGAATATCTTGAAGTTTCACTGGCTCTTGACTCCTATCAATCACATATGCCACGAAATGCTCGCATCCTTGTCATAGTAACTTCTTGGCTTGAATCATTGTTAAGAACTTCTTTACTTGTTTCTGGCCCTTGAACGTTACTATTCTTTCATCTGGCGTTTTCACCATTACCTTCTTATTTCAACAATCTATCTGGGCATCGTGCTTAGATAACCAATCCATTCCTAAGATAACGTCAAATTCTCCTAACTTAAATGGTATCAAATCTACACAAAACTTACTACCAGAAATCTCAATCTCACAATTCCCACAAACTTGATTAACAGTTGCACATTCTTGATTTGCTAATTCCACAGCCATTATTTCATTTAAATATTCAACTGGGAAATTTAACTTACTAACAAAATCTTGTGAAACAAACGATCGAGTTGCTCCCGAATCTATTAACACTTTGGCACATAAAGAATTTACATTAAGCGTACCTCCCACGATATCCGTATCCTGGATAGCATCCTTCATAGACATGTCAAAAACTCTAGCCCTCGGAGTCTCATTTACTGCTGGGGTAGATCCCATAATCCTCAATGCATTACTGACTTGGGATGGTGTCTTGTAATCCCTGACTATATGTCCTGGTTTCCCATATTTAAAGCACGTAAATCCAATGGCTGGAACCTTCACTGCTGGATTCCGGATAGGCTGATCCTTATTTGCTGGTTCTCTTGCTGGCTGATTTCGGCACTCCCTTGAATAGTGCCCTTTCTGGTTGCACTTGAAACAAACTACATTCAACTTATTACAAACTCCCCCATGCTTCTTCCCACATACTTGACAATCTGGAAAAGTTAATCTCAACTGATTCGCATTAACTGGACGGTTGCCCTGGCCTCCGTTACTTGCAATTTGTCTCCTGAAATTAAAATTCCTCCCTGGCTGAAACTTGCCCTTCTTAAAATTTAGAAACTTCCCTGGTTGTGACTGGCCTCATTCCCTTTAAATTTCCTTTTCTTGCTTTCCTTTTCCTTCTGGAACATCTCACTCTCTGTCTCTGCGATCATAGCCTTCTGTACCACTCCTGCATAGGTATCCAATTCAAAAATGGCTACCTTCCCTCTGATCCATGGTTTCAAACCTTGCTGGAATCTTTTAGCCTTCTTCCTGTTAGTATCCACATACGACGGCACATACCTTGACAATTCCTCAAACTTACCCTCATAATCTATTACCGACATGTTCCCTTGCTTTAATTCTAAAAACTTCAGCTCCATTTGATCTTGGACAAACTGAGGAAAATACTTCTCTAAAAACAATTCCTTAAACCTTTCCCAAGTAATAACATCTGTATCTTCCAATGTCTTCACCATCTCCCACCAATAGGTGGCCTCATTCAGTAACTTGCAAACTCAACCTTCTGTTCGTCCTTTACTTTTACTAAGGCAAATGCCTTCTCTATCTCCTTTAACCAAACATTTGCTTCAATCGGTTCTAAGGAACCCTTGAATTCTGGTGGGTTTACTGCCTAAAAAGTTTTGAATGGTACCTGGGAATTGGTCTGTCTTTGTTGTTGTAGTGCCAGGTGAACTGTTTGTTGGGCCTAGATTTGAAGAATCTGGGCTATTGCTGGGTCTATAGGTCCTGGGTTTGGATTCTGGTTTGTATCATCTTGGTTGTTATTGTTGTTGTTGGTTTCTTCATTCTGGGTGTTAGTGCGGGTATTTCTTCTGGGAGGCATTTTTTGTAAAGAATCAAACAACTTATTTAGCTTTTAAACCAAATTCTTTGTAGAAAAGAAAAGTTTTATAAAACAAAAATATCTCCTTTTTGAAAACAGTTATAACTAAGTAAATTGCATGCTTCTTTACAGAATATAAACAGTTATGAAAAACAGGGTACATGGTATCACAGGGGTATAACTGGTGCAATAAATAAGGTAAAGTAAAATAGGTGCAATAAAGTAAATGACAGTGCTGGAAAGGAAAAAGGTACTGATATATATAGATCAAAAGTTTTAGGTAGTACAAGCGTAAAGACGCTTCGGAAGTAAAAGAAAAAGGGTACAACAACCTACTCACTAGTCAGCATAGCTAGTCTATAAATACAACTCAAAGTCTACTGATACACACTACACACTACTGCACATACTACACAACCATAATAACACTGCTCAGTATCTCCATCTCTGAATCTCTGGCTCATGGCAAGTCTGGACCTCCAATTTCCTCAAGCTCCTCTAGAACCCACTTAGCCCACTCCACTAGGAAATCAGGAGGGATGTCCTCATGTATAACCTCAGCAATCCTCACAGCAGCTGCTCTCCGAAACGCCTGGAGCCTCTCTCTAAGTCGCCTCTCACTACTCCCAACCTCTCTGGTACGCATAATATGCAATAACTCCTGGATCTGACCCTGTAGGAATCGCTGCTCCATAAGGCAAACCTCAAACTGATGATATGGGATAGGATAGGAAGAGAACTGGAAAGGTACTCTTGTAACTGAATGACTAGTAAAGCCTGAATCAGCAGGTGGGGGTCCTCTGACAGGTGGCCTCATGCCTGGGGGTGGAATAGCCTGCAGTGGTACGGGCTGCAACACAGGTGGAGGTAGTATAGCCAACACTGGTGGAACAACATGACGTGGATCCGAAGACGACACTTCAACTGAAGGCTCTGAGTGATCAGCTGATATGGGAATGAAAGAGTCGACCATCGCTGCTATCTGAAATCATATCGCGATATAAGAATCTTGAACCATAACGCGAATTATACTAATACCTGTTATACCAAAACACTCAACCTCTTGAGATTCTATCTTTCTATTCCTTACTTCTAATCCTAACCCTCTACCCATTCCCGTTAACCTAGGATTATGTCAGTGACTTATAACCTGTAGCTCTGATACCAAACCTGTGGCGCCCTCCAAATCCGGGTCAGAAGTTTGGGGTCCGCACACACACCTTATTTAAAACCTGCTTATAACAATAATAAAGATAATAATAATATGCAGTGACCCTACTTACCAACCACCACGAACCGTAACAGGTTAAAGTATGCACACAAGCCAAACACTCTATTATATTACAAAACGTTCAAATCCCAAATATTCCAACTCAAAACTGAGTATTAACATTATTACAAACTTTTACAAACTCAAATTATCCCAAAAGAAGCCTACTAGATCAGCTCAATCAACCTGAACCCCTAGCACTCGCGCTGGACTGGGGATCCTCGGTACCAACCGGTTCCTTCTTGACTGGAAAAGAACATAAACAATATCACACAAATGAGCTAACTAGCTCAGCAAGTCACAATGACAAAACTGAGAATAATGATCATCAGGTGAACATGGTTAGGATATCAAGTGAACAATGAATTATGATTTAGAATTGGATATTATATTTTCATGTTAAAAACCAAGGTTAGGCTGCTGATCAGTCACGCACTAACCCCGAGCAAAGCACACATCACTGCTCTAACTACTGGATCCAAGGCACACATTGGCCTAACTTGACCATTATATGGTCTGACCACGAGTCTGGTCCACAATTTTATAAAAACAATCCAATTCTAACATAATAACAGAATAAGCAATAATAAACAATAACCAGAATCATTAACAACATTTGATGTTCCATACTGAAATGGTTTTAATCTACATAAGGATCAAAAGAGCATTTTCAAAGTTTGGATGCTAGGTAATGAAAAAATTGGATAACAATGAATCAATGTTTCAGGGTTTCAAGGATTTGGTCTTTCAAAGCATAAAATACAATGGTTTAAGTATGTAGGTAACTCGATTCAGTGTATGATATTTAGTTTATATGTATTTGTGGAGTAGTATCGTATATCTGTGGTTCATATCTGGGTATACAACAATCAATGGTCTAGAAAAAATCGGCTCAAGATCAATAGCTGGATTCATGGTTAGGGTTCAGTGCTTCAAAGCACTTGCAATATAAAACAGGAATATCAATCACGATAATATCTCGAGAAAGTTCAGAACACTTGCCTGGTATTAGCTTACTACACTGCACTCGCTTCCAATCACAATCGTCTTACTCCTCAACTACCTGTTTCCCTTTCCTACATCTTGCTTCTTCTGCTCACATATCATAAGCATCTATCAATATTTAACTCATACGATTCTATTCGGCACATACTTCTATCTACCCTTCGTTTTACCCAAATCCGATTAACGGATTGAAAGTTATGCAATAAACAAGTAAACATCGAATATATAGACTAACAGTTAACCGAAAAGTCACATATAACACATAACACGTCACATAATCAATGATATATCATTTACAAAGAAGTCTCGGGTCATAAATAGGCTTTCAGATATTTAAAATGATTTTTATAACATTTTTCGGAAATAAAATAGATCGTTGAATCAATTTCGAAGTAATAAATAGGGTTCGGTTGGCCAATTCTGGCTCTGAAATAATTTTATAATAATTATCGAGCCTTGGAAATAATTTAGAATAATATTTTAAAGCTCAAAACTATTTTTTGGAATTTTTAAATAATTAAATCTAATTAAATAATTAATTAAAATCAATTAATAATTAATTAAATCAATTAATCAATTAATTTTCGAATGAATTGACCAATTAATCAATTAAAAATTAACTAAAATTAATTAACTAATTAATTCAGATTTAATTTTGAATTAAAAATAATTTTCGGAATTAAAATAATAATTTTTGGAATTTTAAAAAATTATAATCGAATTTTTATAATTAAAATAAATAGGAAATATGATTTTTAAATATTTTTAAAACAGAAATCCAAAATTTGCAAGTTCTGGAAATATCAGGGACCTAACTGTTTCTTCCCCAAAAGATAAGGTACCAAACTGCAATTTTACAACCCCCGTCGCCGGAAAATACAGGGGTGGCCGGAGAACACAATTCCGGCACCCTCATCTCACCACAAGCTCCAGATCCCATCTACAGACAACCAGGAATCGATTCATGCAATCAAAACATATTAATAACCCCAGACTTGGCCGGAAATTGTCGAGGAACATCGCCGGTTTCCGGCGAAACATCGAAAACTTAAAAAGACAACTCCCTACGATTCAAGCATCCTCTGTTAACGAGCTATATATCAATCGATTGCAAATTTCATAAGGAACATAATCCACTATAAATCAACAGCTTATAACCCCGAAATGAAAAAGCCCCAAATTTCATTTGAAAACATTCATACGGGTTATAAACCCTAATTTTAAAATTCGAGAATTAAACCCACTTTTGAGCATGTTATTGAACTCCAAATCAGACGTATGACATATGAAAATCATCAGGAAAACAAGCTCTACAACATGCAATCATCAAATCATACAAACAATCATCCGAACAAGAATTCATATTTTTAATAAAAATAATTCGAAAATAAATAAATTTTCAGAAAATAAACCTTGATTTCTGCAGTGATATGGAACACAGAATCTAGTAGTACTCCTTGAGACCTTCGATTTGGTTACTCCAACTTTTCCAACTGATTTCAATAACACCTTGAAATTGTAGTTTGATTCTCAGAAGGTTTTATGAATTTAGGGTTTTTCTCTGGAAAATTATATAATTAACTGACTACAAATGATTTTGATACGAAATAAAATACGGTAAAAGGCTATTTATAATTACGGAAAATTAGTATCCCGTTGGATCATTCCGGATATAAAACGGTACGTTTATTTGTAAAAACTGATCCAAACGGTATCGGTTTTCGGGATAATTATCCAAACCAGTACAATTTTTACTGCGGTCTTGGTCTCAGCGCCTGGTTTCACGTACTACGAGGTGATAATTGGGATAGTTTAATAAAAATCTCCCGTTTATCGAAAATATGAGTTTTATTGATTTACCGAAACGAATATTGTATCGAAAATGTTGCGCTGGGACCCGCGCAGAACAAACCGTACGCCGGACCGAAAAAGTCGAAACAGGGAGTATGCTCGGAATATCACAATTAGGTTAGGAAGGAGTTCTCGGAAGAGTTTCGGGTTCCAAAAACGTAACAATGGATGACGTCGGTTGGTTACTGTTTTTATAAAATAGATTTTAAATACCCGGAAAAAGATTTTATAAATTTCATATGATCCTTATAAATTCATAAATCAACATAAAAATAATTAGGAAGATATGACAATTATCTATATTTTATTTTGGACATATAAAAATTAAAATACTCAATTAATAATATTTTTAAACATCCAAACACATTTAACACTTAACACATAATTCATAGAATAGATACTGAATACATATAATAATTATTTATTAACAAAAATAATTACACGATATATCCCGGATATTACAAGGGCTACTAAGTATGAATGATTAACTTTCTAATTTTCTATCTAAAGAAGAAACTAAGAAAGTTACAGAAGCTCTGATAGATCCGGATTGATTAGGTAATTGCAAAGAAAGATGAGCTCAATAAGTCAACAAGTAGATTGTAAGGAAGCTGGTATCCAAACCAAATGACAATTTTATAATTGGTATAAGGATAACCAGAAGTCAAAACTGTATGAAAATGGCATTATAACGAGGGACAAGGCCAAACTGGATGTTAGGTTATTATCAAGAAGCATTATCTAGCAGAAAGCACAAGTGATGAGACTTGAGGATATTACAACATATCAGGCACCTGATGCACATTCAAACTTGGAAGTGGACTCTAGTAGATGTGTACAAGTGTACTCCTGATTGGTGAGTCAAAGAAAGTAGTCAATACACAACAGTTCATGGAATTTGCAGTTGTAGATCTATTGGACTCTGTATATCTCTTCTTCATAAGCTCACTTCTGGATGGTATGAATTGATATCCTACTCAAGAAATCATCAAAGACATGGTATGACACTCTAACTGAAGTTACAGTTAAATATAAACTAGTAGAGTTGTTAAATTAATAACACTCATTATCACTAAAAACAAACATAATGTTATAGATGTGTAGTGATACCATGATAATATTATATGTTGGCCTACTGACGAAAACTTGTGCAAGATAATTTTCTAAGTAATTGCAGAGAGGGTATGGAGGAGCATGTGGGAAATGTTTCAATTCTATTTGGAATTACTTCAAGCAAGCCATTAGAATAATTGTTTTAGGAGCTCATGCAAGCCAAGAGAATAATTCTTTTAGGAGCACAAGTAAACCAAAAGAATGATGGCAATACAAGTAAGTTCATGATCTTTTGAAGATGCAAAATTTGGAAGATTTTGAACAGGCCAAGACTACTTACCAACAGGAACCACTAAACCTTGATCAGTGCAAATGAAGTACAATGACAAGCTATAGAGGTATTACAAGCTCACTTTTTTACTCAAATGCTAATAGACAACATGTAATGTTCTCTAGATGCTAAAGTGCAAGGTTCCAAGTGGATCCTAAAGAATCCAATCTTATAGTTATTAACAATATTATTAGATATCTTAAGGGACTACCAACTCTTGGAGTATAGTACCCTAAAGATATTGTGCTTAACATGTTTGGCTATATAGATATAGATTACGCTGATTGTAAGAAAGACAGGAGAAACATCTCTGAAGTTGTTAACTTAAGTGACATGAGAAGCATCTCAGGAAGCTGTCAACTTAATGGAAGAAGATGGATTTCTTGTTATGATAAGAAACCACTTCAAATCCAACAATTCTTTGGAACACTCTATGACAAGGCATCTTCACACCAGGTATCATTTATTTCGAGAGCATGTCTTTTATTCAAAGATTCACTTACAGAAACACTTATTAAATCACTTGTTAAAGTTAATCTTTCAAGACTGGTTTGTAAGTGTGGGATATCATTCATTGCACATTAGCTGAAAATCCCATCTGTAAGGAATTCTTTTATATAAGTTCACGAGTATTAAATCTTCAATATTTAAAGGACTTGTGTAACGCCCTCCAGACCCCGGATATAAGTTTGGGGCTTACTAGCTAATCACCAAACCTATACAATCTAATTAACAAATAATAAAGAAATAAATCTAAACCCCTTTAACACTAACCAGGATCTTTTTAGGTTGAAGTATGAAAACAAGAACCACTAACTACTTTATTACAAACCAAATTCAAAATCTTACAAACTCTCTTTATTACAAACCATTGTCTAACCAGTTTTAAACTAAGTTCATCTTTTATTCAAGCACACACACTAACTATCTACACTCTACCTATTCGGGCAACTCAAAGCCTTCTTCCTGGATTGGGATCAACACCTTGGGTATGAGAGGATCCCGAGGCTTGACCCGCTTCTTTACCACTCGAGTCCTGATGGGTTTTATATTCCTTCTTAACTGAAAACAATAAGGTGAATAACGACAAAAAGGGTGAGCTAAAAATTGCTCAACAAGTCCACAAAATATAAACAGTGTTAAAGCAGTTTAAGTGAATCGGCAACCTGGGTATATCTGTAAAGATTTCACCTTGTGAGAGTAGAAAGAAGGCCATTACTGGCGAGTATAAACGAACTAAACTGGACACAAGTTCGCATCTATACCCTGCTGATCAGCCATGATACAGTGCAGATCTATATCCCACTATATAGATACCGTAGGGCACCCACGCACTACGGCCCATCTCAAGGATCCGGTTATGTTCCGGTCCTTAGGATTAAGTAAACTTAATCCCCAAAAGTATCACTATCCAGTCCATGAAGTAGCAACCAGAACAATCGGTATGCTTTGATATATTCTAATCACCAAAATATATCAATATTTATGAGTAACAATTGGGATATGAACAATGAATTTAAATGAAAAGGAGAAATCAAGAAGCGAAATGAAATATGAACAAGAATCAAAATAGTGCAAGCGTGATAAGAATCTGAAGAAATATCACTATTCTGAAATTAGAATAGGGGAAAAACTTGCCATCTGCGTGACGCACTGCAAATATGTCACCTTCTTATATCACCGACTCAACCTGCCTTGCTGGCTTAGGTTCTGTTAGAGAAATAGATTGGTTTAGTCATTTCAGACTTCAATTACGTCTTGAACCGACTTCACATCGTTCCTATTGTCTACCCATGCACTTATGACTGACTCGTATATTACATATTAGCAAGTAACACTCGATTAAACACATAATACACATAAGCACATAATCATTTTTAATAGTTAAAATAATTTTTAAAATCAAAATCGACTCGATGATCGCTCAACTGATCATTATCTCACTCGTTTCCTATTTTTCTGAATTTTTCGGACTCGTCTCGGCACGCAATTCGGTTGATAATCAAACAAATAACAAAGTCAACTAATTTCTAGAAGAAATTAGGTCTTAATATTATTTTTAATGAAAATAATTCATTTTTCTGAGTCAAAGGGCTTTCATTTCGCTCGAATCGGACTAAAGGTCTATTTAATATCAATTAAACACGAATAATTCAATTTATTATTCAATATAAATAATTATTACTAATTTTTAAACCCTAAACTAATTTTTAAATAATTGTTTAAGAAAAATCAGAATTAAAAATGATTTTTCTATAATTTTTGAAATTAAAATGAATTTATTATGATTTATTGAAAATTATTTGATTAATTATCAAAATAATTAATTATTTTAAATAATTAATAAATAATTAATTAATAATTAATAATTAATAAATAATTCTAAAAATAAGTAAATCTAATTTTTAGAAAATATTTCAGAACTATTTATAATATAAATCAATTAATTAAATAATTAATTAATCAATTTATAAAATAAATAAAACTGATTTTATTATTAAAATAAAATAAAAGTAAAACTAATTTGCAGAAACATTTGTCAGAAATAAAATCCTGACAAAACAGATCAAACCCGGGTATTTTACACGGGTCAAACGGGTCAATTCCGGGTCATGAAGAACATTACCGGAATTTTTTCAAAAACCGGCCACCGGAGCAGATTCCGGTGGGCAAATTTCAGGCCAAAAACAACACCCTTTGGTGTGTTTTTCACTGGATTTCAATTCCACACAACTGCAGCAACCAATTCCCGGCCAAAATGAACCAAAAACATCTCAGAATCTTCATCTTCGATCAAAACCGACTTCAACTCCGGCCAGATATCGAAATCACAAAATCGTACATGAAACTTAACGTTTAATAGTGCAAATTAAAGCTAAGAACACATACAATCAAAGCCCTAACATCTTAATAACCAAATATTCATAGAAATTACAGAGTAGTGATTTGAAAATCAAACATAAACCCTAATAATTGTGAATCACTATCCAGACATCGTTCATTCAATTAAATACCATGAATCGACTGTAAATCATCTAACAAAACTATATCAATCATCAAAATATCATAATAACCCTAGAATCAAAAAGTCCTAATTCGAGTATAAACCCTAGAAATCGAAAATCAAAAATTACGAATCAAAACATGAAATTGATACTAGAAATGGAAAGAACAGATCAAGACCTTCAATTTGGATACTCGAATCACTTGATTTGGTGCTGTAATCTGCTCGAAATCACCTATTGATTCTTCGACCCGACTTGGTTCTACCCGACCCGGTTTGCAGAGAATTTTGATTAATTTCTAATTTTTAATTAATAATTATAGTTAATTAAATAAAAATTAGGCTATTTATAGTAGTAAAATTAATACTCCTAAATAAAATTAAGGTCCTAATTCTACACTTTTTAAAATTAATAAGCCCCTAATTTTATAATATTTGAGTATTAAAATTTAATTTATAAATATTTTATATATGCAATATATATGCCAAAATTTCCCAAAAATTGTGAATAATGCAAAAATACAAGGAAATGGTATAAATAAAAGACCTATAATTTGAGAAAAATAAAAATGTGATTTTTGTGGGGTTTTTAACACCCAATGGGGCCCGGAAAAGTCTTTTTTTGCAAAACAAGAAAATTTATAAAATACCTAGATGTTCAGAATAATGCGATGGTAAAAGCCGTTTGATGAAAAATAAGGCCCATTGTTTTATTTGAAATACCTGCTTTAAAATCACGATTCGGGTCGTGAAATGTTTGAAATGAAAGCTATAAATGAAAAATAAAATACCTGAAAAATATCTTAAAAATACCGGGACGACACAGAATACACGTAACACATAGCAATTAGGGTTTGACAGATAATTCCACATAAATGACACATTAACACACATAATTTATTATAAATATGATATAGTACAAACGTAAATTTCCCAGACGTTACATCCTTCCCCCCTTAATAGGATTCTGTCCTCAGAATCTCGCTACGAAAAAAATGAGGATATTTTTTTAACATTTCACTCTCAAGTTCCCAGGTTGATTCTTCAACCATAGGGTTTCTCCACAATACTCGCACTAAAGACACTGACTTATTTCTCAACACTTTCTCTCGCCAATCTAAAATTCTTATCGGCTGTTCTACAAAAGACAAATTAGGTTGGATATCTACCAGTTCATATTCTATTACATGCTTAGAATCAGGATTATATCTCTTAAGCATTGACACGTGAAACATATTGTGAATATGTTGCATATGAGGCGGTAAAGCTAATTCGTACGCAACTTTTCCCACTTTCTTCAAAATTTCAAACGGTCTGACGTATTGTGGCTTCAATTTCCCCTTGTTGCCAAATCTGGTTAATCCTTTCCATGGTGATATTTTGAGTAACACATGCTCTCCTTCCTGGTAGTCCATATTCTTCCTTGCTTGATCTGCATATTTGTGTTGCCTGTTTTGTGCTGCATCCAATCGTTTTTGAGTAAGTTCTATCTTTTCTTTAGTCCATTGGATTAATTCTGGACCCAAAACCTTGCGTTCTCCAACTTCATCCCAATATACTGGTGATCTGCATTTTATTCCATATAACGCTTCGTACGGTGGCATTCCAATGCTTGTGTGATAGCTTTTGTTGTAAGAAAATTCAACCAAAGGTAAATGCTCATCCCAACTGCCTTCGAAATCAATTGCACAAACTCGTAGCATGTCTTCAATTGTTTGGATAGTTCTTTCACTTTGCCCATCGGTTTGCGGATGATAAGCGGTACTCATGTTTAATTTAGTTCCAAGGCATTCTTGAAATTGTCTCCAAAATCTTGAATTGAATCAGGGATCTCGATCAGACACGATAGATATTGGAACTCCATGTCGCATAATAATTTCCTTGAGATACAAGTGCACTAGCTTGTCGAGTGAAAATATTTCATTGATCGATAGAAAATGTGCCGACTTTGTTAGTTTGTCAATGATTACCCATATCGCATCATGATTTGCTTTAGTCCTTGAAAGTCCTACCACAAAATCTATCGCTATATGTTCCCATTTCCATTCTAGAATATCCAATGGTTGCAGTAATCCGCTTGGACGTTGATGTTCTGCTTTAACTCGCTGGCATGTGTAACATTTACTTACCCATTCTACTATTTCCTTCTTCATATTCGGCCACCAAAAGTTTTCCTTCAGATCGCGGTACATTTTTGTACTCATGAGATGAATGGAATACTTCGGACTGTGCGCCTCTCGCAATATTTCTTCTTTCAATTCTGCCACGTTAGGGATCCAGATTCTTGATGCAAAGCGTAGGATTCCTTTATTATCCTTCTGAGTTGTAATTTCTTCTCCCGTTAAGTCGTCATCTTAACTCATCACTTCTTCTTGACAGCGGCGAATCTTCTCTAATAACTCCGGTTGAAAAGTCATAGTGTAAATAGCTTCTGTAGATTCATTGGGAACACGAATTTTGATTTTCAACTTGTCAAATTCCTTGGCTATTTCTTCGCATGAAGTTAACAAATTCAATCTTTCTTTCCGGCTTAGCGCATCTGCCATAACATTTGCTTTCCCTGGATGATAATTGATCGTAACATCGAAATCTTTAATCAATTATAGCCATCGGCGTTGTCTCATGTTCAGTTCCTTCTGTGTAAAGATGTACTTCAGACTTTTATGATCCGTGTAGATTTCACATTTTTCACCGTAGAGATAGTGTCTCCAAAGTTTCAATGCAAATATGATCGCTTCTAGTTCTAGGTCATGCGTAGGATATTTCTGTTCATAAGGTTTTAGCTGTCTCGAAGCATATGCAATGACATTACCATGCTGCATCAGTACACATCCTAATCCGCGGTATGAAGCATCGCTTAAATGACAAAATTTCCATGCTCGTCTGGCAATACGAGTACCGGTGCGGTTACTAACCGATTATTCAGCTCTTTGAAACCTTCTTCACATTTGTCATCCCATACGAACTTTTCACTTTTTTGAGTTAACTTGGTTAATGGTGTTGCTATTTTCGCAGAATTTTTGACAAATCTTCTATAATATCCTGCCCATCCCAAGAAACTTCGAACATCTGTTGGTGTCTTTGGCTTTTCCCAACTCAACACAGTTTCAATCTTCGTAGGATCGACTTGAATGTCTTCTCTACTGATGATGTGCCCTATAAATTGTACTTCCTTCAACCAGAATTCACATTTCAAGAATTTCGCGTACAGTTGCTCTTTCCTCAGAATTTCCAAAGCAATCCTCAAGTGCTCAGCATGCTCTTCTTCCGTCCTTGAATAAATTAAGATGTCATCAATAAATATATTCACGAATTTATCTAGACACCTTTTGAATACCCTGTTCATCATATCCATGAATGCTGCTGGCGTGTTGGTCAAATCGAATGCCATTACAAGAAACTCGTCTTGTTCATATCTGGTACGGAATGCAGTCTTGGGAATATCTTCAGCTTTAATTTTCAATTGATGATAGCACGATCGCAAATCTATTTTTGAAAACCATGCGGCTCCTTTTAGCTGATCGAATAAATCATCGATTCTCGGTAGAGGATACTTATTCTTGATAGTGAGCTTATTTAATTCCCGATATTCAATGCATAGTCGCATGCTGCAATCTTTCTTCTTTATAAACAATACCGGTGCACCCCACGGAGATACACTGGGTCTTATGATGCCTCGGTCTAAAAGATCTTGCAATTGCATTGGCAATTCCTTCAACTCGACTGGAGCCATTCGATATGGAGCTTCCGAAACTGGTTCTGTACGTGGCGCTAAATCAATCGTAAATTCAATTTCTCGATCTGGCGGTAACCCTGGAAACTCGTCTGGAAAGACGTCCGAAAATTCACATACAACTGGAATATCTTCTAGTTTGGGACTTCCTTTCTCAGTATCTAACACATAATCTATGTACATCTCACATCCCTATCGAAGCAATCGTTTGGTCTGCATCACAGTCAGAATTTTTTTTGCTGTTTTTCCCCTTGAATATTACCGTTGCATTTTCCGTAGTTCGCAATTTTACTTTCTTGTTCATACAATCGATCTGAGCATTATGACAAGCTAACCAATCCATTCCCAAAATGACATCAAACTCTCCTACCTTAAAAGGAATCAAGTCTACGGAGAAATGATGTCCGGCTATTTCGATATGGCGCGCAGGACACACTCGATCTACCAGAACTTGGTCGTCATTCGCTAATTTTATAATTAACGTCTCGCCCAACCATTCAATTTCGCAACGTAACTTATCAAGGAATTCTTCAGAGATAAATGAACGAGTAGCTCAAAAATTAATTAATACTTTTGAATTTACGAAATTCACCAAAAGCATACCTGTAATTACACTAGGACTCTGCACTGCTTCTTTCATTGTCATGTTGAAAGTTCTTGCTATGGATTGATTAGGCGGCGGTGGAGGAGGAAATGCCAACACTTTCGGAATACTGGCTGCCATAGCTATTCCTTTACAATGCCTAGCGATATGCTCGTTCTTTCCACATTGGAAGCAACTAATTTCGGCCGTTTTTCCTGTTGGACATTCGTTAGAATAGTGCCCTTTCTGCTTGCAAGTGAAACATGTCACATCCGCTTTGATACATACACCAGTGTGTTTTCGTCCATAAGTTCTACAGTATGGCACTGGGACTCTGACAATTCCCTGCTGGCCGGGGGCTTGGAAACGATTACCTGTCTTCTAGATACCTTGTCCTATTCTTTTAAAATTCAAATTTGTCCGGGCTTGAAATCCTGGCTTCCTGCTGGAGCGGTCTTGGAAACTTCCTTTTCCTTTATCCTTTTGAGATCTTTCGCTTTCCCCTTCAATAATCAAGGCTTTCTGGACTACGGCAGTATACGTTGTTAACTCAAAAACTGCAACTTGCCCACGGATCCACGGTCGTAACCCTTCTTAAAACCTTTGGACTCATTTTTCTTCAGTATCAACTTATTCTGGAACGAACCTAGCCAATTCAGTTAATTTGGCTTCATACTCTGTCACGGACATACTTCCCTGCTTCAGTTCCAAAAACTTAATCTGCATTTGATTTCTCACATAGAGAGGAAAATATTTTTCTAAGAGCAACTCTTTAAACCTATCCCATACAATAACATCTTCACCTTCTAAAGCCTTTTTAGATTCCCACCAATAATTAGCTTCTCCTTTCAATAAATAACTAGCAAAGCTAGTCTTCTGGTCTTCGCCTACCTTCACTAATGCAAATGCTTTCTCTATTTTTTCAACCAAGTGGTAGCCTTAATAGGATCGGCTGACCCATCATATTCTGGAGGTTTAACCGACTGAAACTGTTTGAAAGTAACAATAGGTATAGCTGGTAATATCTGAGGCTCAGGACGAGGTGGCTGTTGTAACATTTGCTGTTGAATCTGCTGCTGCTGTTGCTGCATCTGTTGTTGCATCATTACCATTTATTGTTACATCAGATGGAACATTTGGTTCATGGTATCATTGGTTTGTTCTTCGAAATTGCTGTTAGAAGTCTCAGTCCTAGTCTTTCTCTTTGGTACCATTTTCTGATAATAAAATAAGTGATGTCTCTTTAACAGTTTAATAAATAATTTACAGTAGGTAAGAAAACAATTTATCCTGTATTAACAAAATTTAGATAATGGTTTGAAGAAAGAAAACAAATTGCTTAATATAGAAATAGGAAATGTAAACAGTTAAATGAAATATTTTGTTCTTTTCTCTCTCTTTTTTTTGACAAAATTTAAAGTACGAAAAGCTGTAAAATAATAAAGTAAAGGTAAATGATGTAAAACTATAAAGACTGAAATTTTAAATAAAAGAAATTTAAAAAAGTATATTTTATATATATGACACCAGCCTCAGGTGTAAGTGCTTGGTACAAAAAGTCTCGCTCTGCTAGTCATAACTGTGGCTACAAGTCAAACTAACTACTACTAGTCAAACTACTACTACAAGTCAAGCTACTACTACACACATACACACTACTCACTATGTCATACTGTTGGATTTTTAAACGCAGTGGTGTCATGGCAAAACACTTTTACACATACAAAATCCAAATAAAAGCATATAAACCGTGAATAAAGATTCGAGGGATCGAATCTAACCTTTAAAATTAATTCAGAGACAACGATCAGAGATCCTTAGCAGTTTCTCCTCAAGTGTGAAGCACTCCACCGGTATCCACCAAGAAAACGATGTTAAGGAGGAGGAAGGAGGTGGAGAGAATTGGGTTTTCCAAACTTTTTCGGTTTTCGGGTTAGATGTGGGTTAGAATAAAATAGGGTCTATAATAGTTTATTTATAGGCAATATTTTCAGCTGAAATTTTTCCATAAATAATATTATTATTATCCCATTTATTATTCTCATTAATAATTAAACTTTTAATTATTAATCCTTTTTCTAAACACTTTAGAAATAATTCTCTCTCTTGATTTAATTTCCAAAAATTAAATCCTTAATTAATAATATTAAGAACTTTTCTTAATTAATTTATAATCAATTAAATCTCATTTAATCAATTATTAAATTTGCCAATTAATTATTTATTTCATAAATAAATAATTATCAGCCATTATTAATTAATTCCTCCACCATTAAATCATTCTCTTTTTATGGTGTGACCCTGTAGGTTCAATATTAAGCCGGTAGTAGAAATAAATAATAATAAAACTATTTTATCATTATTTATATAAATTCTCTAATTTATTAAATATGATTAATTAATTAATCACATTTATTCTACATCGTGAGGGATACTTCTCAGCATATCGCGACTATCCGGATAATATGAATTCACTGCTTAGAATATCAAGAACCTATTCAGTGAATAGTTACCGTACAATAAACTCCTTCTACCCTACAATGTCCTGATTAAATACAAGGGACGGATCTCGTGTCAAGCCTATCTAATTCAATCACTTTGCTTACCATTTACTATGCGTAGTTCTATGCAAATTAGAAACTCCTTTCTAATTTCATTTACTGCGGCCAGAGATTCCTGAACTAGCATAAGTGGATCAGCCTTGAACATTCGCTTCCTTCACTGGAAGGGGTAGATCCTTTATTGATCATACACTATCTTCGTGTATAAATTCCTATACCCAGAAGAGCCCTAATAATTGTCCCTGGAGACTAAGAACTAAACCAAAGCATAGTTCAGTGTACACAAGATGACTATGATGACCTCAAATCTAAGGATACTTGTACAACTATCACTAGGTGAACAACTGCTGACACGTGAGTGAACTCCATCAGTTGTTCAGCTGTGCGAGTCATGTTCAGTGAACTTATTCCATAATAAGCACCTACATACTAGCTATAGTGTCACCACACAAATGTCTATGAGAACAGACATCCTTCATAATGAAGCAAGCATAGTATGTACCGATCTTTGCGGATTATTAATTACCAGTTAGTAATCCTATGACCAGGAACTATTTAAGTTTAGAGTTATCATCTTTTTATGTCTCACTATTATGATCTCATCATAATCCATAAAAAGCTTTACTCTAAACTATGGTATATCTTATTTAAACACTTAAATAGATAAAGCCCGTAATAAAAACAAAACAAGTCTTTATTAATATCAATGAAATCAAAACAGATTACATAAAAGTTATTCCTAAATCCTAATACATGATTGGACTTAGGACATATTCCTTTCAATCTCCCACTTGTACTAAAGCCAATTACTCTGGTATCTAATACCCATCTTGTCTTTTTGACGATCAAAGTGACTTTCATAAAGTAGCTTTGTGAGTGGGTCTGCTATGTTGTTATGTGTGTCAACTCTAATTTCAATATAACACAAGAAATGTTATCGCGCTCCCACTAACCCTTTTGTAGACGCATGGTTCATCTACGTTTTTGATAAAATCAAACTCTTTGATTGTCTCATCAAAATGAATGTTCCATCTTTCGAGAAGCTTGCTTTAAACCACATATGGTTCGCAGTAGCTTACACACTAGGTTTTCATTTCTCTTGGAAAGAAAACCATCTGGCTATTTGCCATATCTCATAGTTGTAGTAAGCAGCAATCGCAAGCAAAATCTGAACTGATTATAACAGGGCTACAGGTAAAAGGCTTCATCAAAGTCAATCCATTGCCTTTGTTTGAATTCTTTTGCCACAAGCATGGCCTTATAAGTCTCCACCTGGCCATCTGCTATAATCTATCTTTTGTATACCGTATACATAGATTCCATTATGGATTTCATGGCACTATGCCATTTCTCTGAGTCAACACTACTCATAGCCTCATTATAGGTCACAGGGTCATCATCATCAATGATCGACAACTCATTGTCATTCTAAATGACAAGGCCATATTACCTCTCAAGTTGGCGAGACACTCTCCCTGATCTATGAATGGGCTGTTCCACAAAAGGTTGTTCAGTCAGAACAGGTGTTTCCACTCGATCTGTAGTAGTTTGTGCTTCTTGAACTTCATCAAGTTCAATTTTGCTCCCACTGTTTCCTTCAAGGATAAACTCCTTTTCCAAGAAGGTAGCATGTCTGGAGACAAACACCCGATGATCGGTGCAAAAGTAATACCCTAAAGTCTCTTTAGGATATCCCACAAAACTACATTTTGCGGATCGATATTCCAGCTTATCTGGGTCAACTTTCTTGACATAAGCTGGACATCCCCAAATCTTAACGTGTTTAAGACTCGGTTTCCTTTCTTTCCATATCTCATACGAAGTTTGAGGAACAGATTTTGGAAGGCACCATATTCAGTAAATATGCTGAGGTTTCCAATGCATAACCCCATAGGAATACTGGAAGATTTGCATAGCTCATCATGGACCGAACTATGTCTAAAAAAGTTCGATTTCTCCTTTCAGATACCAATCTGGAGGAGTCCACTGGGAGACTATACCATTTACTCTGAGATAATCCATAAACTCTCCGTTCAAGTATTCACCACCTCGATCTAATCGAAGAGTTATAATAATATGTTTGGTTGTTTCTCCACTTCATACTTATATTCTTTGAACTTTTCAAAGGCCTCAGACTTGTGTTTCATCAAACACATATCTGAATCTAGATCTATCATCTATGGAAGTAATGAAGTATGAAAATCCACCCATGGCTTGCTTAGACATTGGTCCACATACATCTGTGTGTACCATTCCTAGCAAATTTGCAGTCCTCTCTCCATGTCTACTAAATGGAGACTGCAGTGCCACAATGAAGTAAGATTTTCATCATCCCTTTTCTTTTATTAGTTTGTTCAATCTGAAGTAAATTATGTCACATACATACAGACCATTATTTAAAGCACCACGTCCATAAAGAATATTATCTCTAAGAATAGAACATTCATTATTCTCAATAATAAATGAAAATCCATCCAAGTCTAACATGGAAATAATATTCCTCACAATCGAGGGAACAAAATAACAATTATTTCAAACAATAGTCTTGCACGTAGGCCTATGTAAATGAAATGATTCTACATCTTCAGCAGCAACTCTTGCTCCATTTCCATCAGTAGAATCACCTCCTCTTCCTCAAGAGTCCTACTTCTCCTTGGTCCCTGCAACAATTGCAGATATGAGAACCACAGGCGGAATCTAATACCCAAGTAGAAATTTGATTTAATGACATATTCACTTCTATCATGAACATACCTGAATCAGAAGCGGTAGTCTCACTACCCTTCTTCTTCTTCAATTCTGCAAGGTAAACCTTGCAGTTCCTCTTTCAGTGCCCCACCTTGTTACAGTGAAAGCAAACAACATTGCTCTTGGGGTCTTCAGCTTTTGGTGGAACCGGCATTTTCTCACCTACTTTCTTCTTCTTGGAAGAGTTCCTCTTCCTTTTCTTAGGATTGGAACCTTCACCAATTAGAAGAACAGAACTCTTCTTAGGGGGAAAATTCGATTCCGCAGTCTTCAACATGTTGTGGAGTTCAGGCAGGCTGACATCCAACTTATTCATGTGAAAGTTCACAACAAACTGCGAGAACGAACTCGGAAGCGATTGCAAGACCAGGTCTTGGCTCAGCTCCCCATCCATGGCAAAACCAAGTTGTCCAAGACGTTCAATCAAATTGATCATCTTAAGTACATGGTCATTCACAGATGATCCCTCAGACATCCTACAACTGAACAGCTCCTTCGATATCTCATATCGAGCTGTCCTCCCTGCCACATCATACAACTCTTGTAGATGCATTAGGATAGTGTGAGCATCCATATGCTCATGTTGCTTCTGTAGCTCAATGTTCATGGAAGCTAGCATGATGCATTGAGCAACATTTGCATCATCTATCCACTTACGATATACAACATGTTCATCATTATGTGCATCACTAGCAGGTTCAGTAGGCTTAGGTGAGTCAATCACGTATTCCAGCTTCTCAATCCTGAGAACAATTCTCAAGTTTCGAAGCCAGTCAGCATAATTAGGACCAGTCAATTTGTGAGCATCTAGTATGCTCCTGAGTGATAGTGCAGAAGACATAACGTACAAAGTAAATCTGTAAATGATAAACACATAACAACACTTAGCAAATATTCGATTTCATTTCAAAACACTATATGAATCGGGTATTGATTCATAAGTGGCTCCCACTAGTTTTCCTAATTTATTCAACCCCCTACATGAAAAATTAAGCATTCATAATGCTAGTGGGAATAGGGATCCTACATTCCATTACACAACCCCGGCTGTGGCACGAAACGCCATGTAATGTTCAATAGGTAGACAACTCTTGTCAATTACATCTAATGTTATTCCCTAATCAAACTTTAGCCTCTTGAATAATTGAGTCACGGCTGTGGCACGACAAACTCAATATTCTAAGTCAAGTCTAACCTAACATTCCGTACAATTGAATCAGTCCCCAAAGGCCCACGGCTGTGGCACGTAACGACCTTTAGATTCTTATTCAATGTACACATCTCTATGTAATAGACAAGTATTTCTTATTTCGAAATCAAAGCCCTCGGCTGTGGCACGAAACGACAATGATTCAAAAATAAGAACTACTTTCTACCATGTTGGAAGGCTATGACCGACACAAGCCCGTTGTATCATTGGCCAATTACTACTTGATATTATTTAATCTTAGAGGGATTATATTACGTTATAATCATAATCATATTATAAAGAAATTCTTCCTTTTAAATTAAATATTTCAAATCAATAATCAATAATCAGATGATTCCCAGATCGGGTGGAGCATTGTCAAGAGGCGTCATTTAATAACCCTTTCTTACAGATAGAAATCTGTTGTTGACAGAATCATCCTTTCTCTCATATCGAAAATTCATATTCAATTACGTATTTCATAAACACAAGAATCTCATGATTGTATTCATAATATTGTTATTAAGGTTATGAAATAATTTCACTATACTAGGTTGTCTAACAAACGCCTTATGTTCATTTAAGTTCACCTAAATCTATCATCGCATGATAAACTAAGCATATATCATATATATCAACATGAATAAACATCAAGGTAGGCATGTTATATCATCTAGCATATAGAACTAAGCATTATACATCTCTATGTATCACATGAAGCATTTAAAATCAATTCGAACGATCAAAAACAGCTTTAAAACACTTCATGGAAATATAAACAGTTCAAAACTTTTATATAAACTAAAATTGATCACTCCATTAGATCCGTCTCGGAAAAACGAATCCAACGGTATATTGTACGCCCAAAACGGAGTTACGAAACTCCCAGAAAATCAATTTTAAAATCAACAGACAGGCTGTAACGCATTGCAGGAACGCGTTACAAGCCCTGTAACGCATTCCGGTGATGCGTTACACCCCTTTTAAGCGATTAAAGGGTGTAACGCATCCCGTGAATGCGCCACAGGTGTGTAATGCATTCCCGGAATGCGTTACACCCCTATTTTCTATTTTTTTTTAATTCTGCAGCAGCCGACAGCATCCCTCGAATTGCGCGCAGCCGTCCCTGACTTTTCTTCCGTGCAACACAGCAGACAGCCACAGAGATGCAGACAACAGAGTATACAAACATATATATATATATATATATACTATATACACATATATTTATTTATTTAATTACGAATTTAATTGCAAGATCTTCAAAAATTCGTAATAAAAAATCTATACATCATAAAATTATGAAAAAAATACCCAGACGATCTACAACACTTGTAGAACCCAGATCAACATTCAAAATTATTCTGAGAAATGATTTCTCATCAGACAAAATTAATCCATGATATAACTTGTAAAAATCATAATTAATTCATACAAGCACATAAAATTCTGAAATTTTTACCACAGATCTATATGCTTACAACCTATGCTCTGATACCATTGTTGGATTTTTAAATGCAGCGGGGTCATGGAAAAACACTGTTACACATACAAAATCCAAATAAAAGCATATAAATCGTGAATAAAAATTTGAGGGATCGAATCTAACCTTTAAAATTAATTCGGAGACAACGATCAGAGATCCTTAGCAGTTGCTCCTCAAGTGTGAAGCACTCCACCGGTATCCATCAAGAAAACGATGTTAAGGAGGAGGAAGGAGGTGGAGAGAATTGGGTTTTCCAAACTTTTTGGGTTTTCGGGTTAGATGTGGGTTAGAATAAAATAGTGTCTATAATAGTGTATTTATAGGCAAAATTTTCAGCTGAAATTTTCCCATAAATAATATTATTATTATCCCATTTATTATTCTCATTAATAATTAAAACACCTTTTAATTATTAATCCTTTTTCTAAACACTTTAGAAATAATTCTCTCTCTTGATTTAATTTCCAAAAATTAAATCCTTAATTAATAATATTAAGAACTTTTCTTAATTAATTTATAATCAATTAAATCTCATTTAATCAATTATTAAATTTGCCAATTAATTATTTATTTCATAAATAAATAATTATCAGCCATTATTAATTAATTCCTCCACCATTAAATTATTCTCTTTTTATGGTGTGACCCTGTAGGTTCAATATTAAGCCGGTAGTAGAAATAAATAATAATAAAACTATTTTATCATTATTTATATAAATTCTCTAATTTATTAAATATGATTAATTAATTAATCACATTTATTCTACATCGTGAGGGATACTTCTCAGCATATCGTGACTATCCGGATAATATGAATTCACTGCTTAGAATATCAAGAACCTATTCAGTGAATAGTTACCGTACAATAAACTTCTTCTACCCTACAATGTCCCGATTAAATACAAGGCATGGATCTCGTGTCAAGCCTATCTAATTCAATCACTTTGCTTACCATTTACTATGCGTAGTTCTATGCAAATTAGAAACTCCTTTCTAATTTCATTTACTCTGGCCAGAGATTCCTGAACTAGCATAAAAGGATCAGCCTTGAACATTCGCTTCCTTAACTGGAAGGGGTAGATCCTTTATTGATCATACACTATCTTCATGTACAAATTCCTATACCCAGAAGAGCCCTAATAATTGTCCCTGGAGACTAAGAACTAAACCAAAACATAGTTCAGTGTACACAAGATGACTATAATGACCTCAAGTCTAAGGATACTTGTACAACTATCACTAGGTGAACAACTGCTGACTCGTGAGTGAACTCCATCAGTTGTTCAGCTGTGCTAGTCATGTTCAGTGAACTTATTCCATAATAAGCACCTACATACTAGCTATAGTGTCACCACACAAATGTCTATGAGAACAGACATCCTTCATAATGAAGCAAGCATAGTATGTACCGATCTTTGCGGATTATTAATTACCAGTTAGTAATCCTATGACCAGGAACTATTTAAGTTTAGAGTTATCATCTTTTTAGGTCTCACTATTATGATCTCATCATAATCCATAAAAAGCTTTACTCTAAACTATGGTATATCTTATTTAAACACTTAAATAGATAAAGTCCGTAATAAAAACAAAACAAGTCTTTATTAATATCAATTAAATCAAAATAGATTACATAAAAGTTATTCCTAAATCCTAATACATGATTGGACTTAGGACATATTCCTTTCACATACTAGGCTGCATCTATATACATCTGTCCTCTGAAGTCAATATCTCAGAACCCCGGCGGAATACGCCTCAGCTCATCCCTAAGTATCTGAACCAAAGTTTGGGCTAAACAGAATATCCTGTAAAACTCCACAAAAGAAGGTGGTCCCTCATGGGTCAAATCATCCAGCTCCCATGTAACACTCATCAAAACAGACTGTAATCTCTGCCTCATCATGTAATCTGGTTGTAAGGCGGCTAACGGTCCTCGGTCTCTCTGATCAAATAAATGCATAATCTCCCTGCACTAAGCTCTCCAATACTCCACATCATATCTCATAGCTCTGTACTCATGGTATGGTACCATATGTGGCTGTGCAACCTGACCCACTGACTCCTGTGACGGAACCCTCGGTACCCCTGCACCCTGCTGTGGTAACCCCAACTGTAAATCCACATCATGCTCGCCCATCCCCTCAACTGGGATCATCTGAAATATGTCTGGCTCTGGGACATGTACTGGTATAGGAGGTAACACTGGTAGTGGTGGAAGCTCCGGCTCAATCCCCGGTATAAACTGATGCTCTACCGGTAGTGGGATCATCAGCTCAAAGAACTCCAATGGATCAAACATCTCTTTAGGGTCATGGACTATCCCCTGTACTGGACGTACTGGCTCCTGTGGCAATGGTGGTGGAGGTGGAAGAGGAGGAAACATGAACTCAGATACTGGTGGCACAACTGGTGCGATTGGCCCGGTGACTGTCCTCTCAGAAGAAGCCGAATAACCCGACGAAGCCATCTGATAATATACCAAAGAAAGAAGAAATATCACTAAATCATTCCTAGAACTAATACCTTCCTATCCTAATATTATCTAAATCCTAACACTACTCTTCCTATTTGACTACTCCTATCCTATGTGATCTTCCTATCTTATCTTAACCGTAATGTTCTTGTTTTCAGGGACCAAACCTACAGCTCTGATGCCAAACCTGTTACTCCCTCCAGACCCGGGGTATAAGTATGGGGATTACTAGCTAATCACCAAACCTGTATAATCTGATTAACAAATAATAAAGAAATGAATCTAAACATCTTTAACACTAACCAGGATCTTTTTAGGTTGAAGTATGAAAATAAGAACCACTAACTAATTTATTACAAACCAAATTCAAAATCTTACGAACTCTCTTTATTACAAATCATTGTCTAACCAGTTTTAAACTAAGTTCATCTTTTATTCAAACACACACACTAACTATCTACACTCCACATGTTCGGGCAACTCAAAGCTTTCTTCCTGGATTAGGATCAATATCTTGGGTATGAAAGGATCCCAATGCTTGACCCACTTCTTTATCACTCGAGTCCTGATGGGTTTCATATTCCTTCTTAACTGAAAATAATAAAGTGAATAACAACAAAACGGGTGAGCCAAAAATTGCTCAACAAGTCCGTAAAATATAAACAGTGTTAAAGCAGTTTAAGTGAATCAGTAACTTGGGTATATATGCAAAGATTTCACCCCGCGGGAGTAGAAAGAAGGCCATTACTAGCGAGTACAAACGAACTAAACTGGACACAAGTTCGCATCTATACCCTGCTGATCAGCCAGGATACAGTGCAGATCTATATCCCACTATATAGATCCCGTCGGGAACCCAAGCACTACGGCCCATCTCAAGGATCCGGTTATGTCCCGGTCCTTAGGATTAAGTAAACTTAATCCCCAAAAGTATCATTATCCAATCCATGGAGTAGCAATTGGAACAATTGGTATGCTTTGATATATTCTAATCACCAGAATATATCAATATTTATGAGTAACAATTAGGATATGAACAATGAATTCAAATGAAAAGGAGAAATCAAGAAGCTAAATGAAATATGAACAAGAATTAAAAGAGTGCAAGCGTGATAAGAATATGAAGAAATATCACTCTTCTGAAATTAGAATAGGGGAAAAACTTGTTTTCTGCGTGACTTAATACAAATATGTCACCTTCGTCTATCACCGACTCAACCTGCCTTGCTGGCTTAGGTTCTGTTAGAGAAATAGACTGGTTTAGTCATTTCATACTTCAATTACGTCTTGAACCGACTTCACATCGTTCCTATTGTCTACCCATGCGCTTATGACTGACTCGTATATTACATATTAGCAAGTAAGACTCGATTATATAATACACATAAGCACATCAGCACATAATCATTTTTAATAGTTAAAATAATTTTTAGAATCAAAATCGACTCGTTGATCGCTCAACTGATCATTATCGGACTCGTCTCAGCACGCAACTCGACTGATAATTAAACAAATAACAAAGTCAAATAATTTATAGAAGAAATTAGGTCTTAATATTATTTTTAATAAAAATAATTATTTTTCTGAGTCAAAGGGCTTTCGTTTCGCTCGAATCGGACTAACGGTTTATTTAATATCAATTAAACATGAATAATTCAATTTATTATTCAATATAAATAATTATTACTAATTTTTAAACCCTAAAATAATTTTTAAGTAATTGTTTAAGAAAAAATAGAATTAAAAATGATTTTTCTATAATTTTTGGAATTAAAATGAATTTATTATGATTTATTAAAAATTATTTGATTAATTATCAAAATAATTAATCATTTTAAATAAATAATAAATAAATATTAAATAATAAATAATTAATAAATAATTGAGAAAATAATTAAATCTGTTTTTTAGAAAATATTTCAGAACTATTTATAATATAAATTAATTAATTATATAATTAAATTCATAAAATAAATAAAACTGATTTTATAATTAAAATAAAATAAAAATAAAAATAATTTCAAGAAACATTTGTCATAAATAAAATCCTAACAAAACAGATCAAACCCGGGTATTTTACACGGGTCAAATGGGTCAATTCTGGGTCATGAATAACATGACCGGAATTTTCCCAGAAACCGGCCACCGGAGCAGTTTCCGGTGGGCCAATTTCAGGCCAAAAACAACACCGTTTGGTGTGTTTTTCACTGGATTTCAATTCCACACAGCTGCAGCAACCTATTCCCGGCCAAAACGAACCAAAAATATCTCAGAATCTTCATCTCCGATCAAAACCGACTTCAACTCCGGCCAAATATCGAAATCACAGAATCGTACAGGAAACTTAACGTTTAATAGTGCAAATTAAAGCTAAGAACACATACAATCAAATCCCTAACATCTTAATAACCAAATATTCATAGAAATTACAGAGTTGTGATTTGAAAATCGAATATAAACCCTAATAATCGTGAATCACTATCCAGACATCGTTCATTGAATTAAATACCATGAATCGACTGTAAATCATCTAACAAAGCTATATCGATCATCAAAACATCATAATAACCCTAGAATCAAAAAGTCCTAATTCGAGTATAAACCCTAGAAATCGAAAATTAAAAACTACAAATTAAAACATGAAATTGATACTAGAAATGGAAAGAACAGATCAAGACCTTTAATTTGGATACTCGAATCACTTGATTTTGTGCTGTAATCTGCTCGAAATCACCGATTGATTCTTCGACCCGACTTAGTTCTACCCGACCCGGTTTGCAGAGAATTTTGATTAATTTCTGATTTTTAATTAATAATTATAGTTAATTAAATAAAAATTAGGCTATTTATACTAGTAAAATTAATACTTCTAAATAAAATTAAGGTCCTAATTCTACACTTTTTAAAACCAATAAGCCCTTAATTTTATAGTTTTTGAGTATTAAAATTTAATTTATAAATATTTTATATATGCAATATATATGCCAAAATTTCCCAAAAATTGTGAATAATACAAAAATACAAGGAAATGGTATAGATAAAAGACCTATAATTTTATAAAAATAAAAATGTGATTTTTTTGGGGTTTTTAACACCCAATGGGCCCCGAAAAGTCATTTTTCGCAAAACGAGAATTTATAAAATATCTAGATGTTCATAATAATGCGATGGTAAAAGCCGTTTGATGAAAAATAAGGCCCATTGTTTTATTTGAAATACCTGCTTTAAAATCACGATTCGGGTCGTAAAACGTTTGAAATGAAAGCTATAAATGAAAAATGAAATACCTGAAAAATATCTTTAAAATACCGGGACGACACAGAATGCACGTAACACATAGCAATTAGGGATTGACAGATAATTCCACATAAATGACACATTAACACATATAATTTATTAAAAATATGATATAGTACAGACGTAAATTTCCCAGACAGAAATTAACACACATAATTTATTATAAATATGATATAGTAAATTTACGTCTCTCAAAAGGAGGCCATTTTATCTCTACGTTGCCATATGTTCTATGATGCAGGTTTAGCCTCCAATGGCCTTCTTTCATTGATAGTCATGAGGTTGAAAACCCCCAACTTCTATCCCAGACTGTAAAGAAAAACACGGAAACAGTTCCAACCAACACTCTCTTACCCCTAATATGAAGTATGAATGAGTGTGAGGTAGAAAGTTCCTTAGTGCACCATATAAGGAAGGTTTTGAAGTCAACCCAACAGCTCTGTCTCCTACAAATATGAGTAGTATTAAAACCGAGGCAACTGCTAGCCCCCATACATCTTCTCAAAAAGATGCACTGGCTGAAAAGGCACAAAAACAGTTACTAGATTCATCATCTCAACAGGGTGCGTTTATTGAAATTCGCTTGTCGGCCAGGGTATTCGATGTAGTCTCACCACCTCAAACATAAACAATTCTTGATGCACAAGGATAGGTTACACATACAAAGGAAGAGTTGACAGAAACAAGAGTTTCGACCATTTTAGGGTCAGATACGATTGTTCAAGGTTCTGTAATGGACCAATTGCCTTCTAAGGTATTAGGAGGATACTGATCAAATAGCCATGTGTCAGTGGTCAGTGTCTACCTCCTCAGGCTTAAATCTCCTGGATGCATCTGCGGATAGTGGATCTGACATAGGCGCGGATCGGCAACTTATTGACAATTATTCAGATTTACCTGATGAGTCACAAGGAAATGTCTTCACAGACATTAGAAGGAAACTTTGATCTTTATGCTAAATTCTTTGGATCATTGTTTACCTTTCCAGAGTTCAAATCTGGAACCCCAAAAGGGAAACTAGCAACTTTTAGATTATGACTCAGATTCATCGGACGAGTCTAACAAGGATGGGATTTGCGAACTCCTATTGCACCACCTGTGACCTCCTTAAGGATGGCTAAGGTGATTTTCCTTGCAGGTACAACTAGATTTTGGAGCTATGAGAGGAGTGATACACTTGTGATAATGAGTGTACACACGAGTAGAGAGAAGTGTGAAACACTTTTGAGGTACACAAAACAGAATCACACACTCACAGTGAGGAAGAAAGAAAAACACCATATCCCATTCCCTATCCCTAAACACTGGTTCTTGATACTTTGGACCTCAGATCTGTTTATGATTGGAACCTAACTCTTAGGGACCTAACATTGACATATTGGAATCGAATAGTTGGGGCCTAATAATTGTGATCTTATAGTTGGGAGGTATAAGGATGTTGGGAAGGTTGGTTAATAGGATGATCAACAGTGAAGCCATTTTTGCAACATTTAAAGGGACATGGTTGATCAGACTATGACTTGTTATTTCTTTTCCAACCAAGTAAAATATGAGAACTCTTTCAGACAACAGCATACATTCCTTCTCTAAGGGGAGATAAAAGCTTAAATAATAGTTTGTAGGATTCCTCAACTAAGGGGGAGAAGTAGTAGGCAGGAGGAAAAATGTAAATCATATGTACACCACAAGGTGATTTCCTAGCTATCAGAAGAAGTGGATTGGTTCATCACTCTTCTAAGGGAAGTAGCTGTTTTCCAAAAGGGGAGTACCATTGGTTTTTATCTGCAGATTCTATTGTACGGGAGAGGTGGTAAATGAAGGTGATCTCGTTTAAGCAGTTGATTTTCATAAGGAGAGAAGCAAGAGAGATATGTGCTTCCCAACGGAAAATGTGGTTGTACAAAATAAGCTACTGATGATTATTTCAAGACTGAGAAGAGTTATCTGGCAGATATTTGGAGAACCGAGGAAATGAAGATGAAACTACTTAAAGATCAGTTCAGTGCTAGAGGAATAAGCATCTTTAATTTCAATTACTCAAGAAATCTAGAAATGCAGAATTTGATCCAGAAAATCAGTAGAATTATTTGCAAGTCCTTGTACTTTACTTTTTCTAGTTGTTAGTTGAGTTATCCTCCCTATTAATTTGTTTGTTAGGTTTAACAATCAAACAGGGAGAGATTGTTGGCGAGACTGTGTAACTGTATGAACAGTATACGTGATAACTCAACACGAGAACACTATAACAGTACAGGTTAATAATACTACGACTACACAAGACATCCAAAGAAATGAATACAAGGAAAAAACAAAGAATTAGAAGATTAGAATAAAGCTTGAAGTATGTTTACAGGTCACTAAAAGAAGCTCATTAATACGTTCATTCCTCAGTGAAGAATAAAGGTTAAAGACTTTTAGGGTTTCAGATATGATAAAGATACAGTGTATAAGTGCTACCAGAAGATTTCAGTGTATTAGCATTGATTGAAGATAGTCAGTGTTCGAAGCATATGAATCTGAAAAATTGAAGACATGGTATAGATAGAGGTTAATGAAGATAGCTTCAGTCTTGAAGTTATACTCACTGACAGGAGTTCACTTATATGTTCGAGCGTCAGTAAAGAATAGTGAATGAAGTATTCAATATTGTAGTAGCAATGAATACTTTGTCTAAGTACCAAAAGGATTCCAGTGAAAGTACATTTATTTATTGACAGTCAGTGTTCGAAGTGATGAAATTGTTGCAAGCTTAACAATATAATCAAGGATATAAAACGAAGACCTGAATCGAAGCTAGTCATCTGTGAACCAGACCAGTTGTACTAGGCGTCACTGATTTGTGAAAGGAATCTGAGTATTATCATTAAGAAGATTGTTAAGTGAGGATTCGTATATGAAGATGAAAGTTATATGGTTTATACGAAGACTCGGAGAAAAGACTTGAAGATGGGACAACTTTGGGAATGCAGTACTCTACAAAAACTTAGTCAAAGTGATCGTTACCTTATAGTAGGAGTCACCATGATCAGTATATTGAATATCAGAAGCAATATCCTGGAAATACAGTTCAATATTTCAGTACAGGAACTGATTTTAACTTGGTACGAGTCTCAGGGAAGAAACAGAAGCAGAAAGAAAATTCTAAGTGCATGTATACACCCCTTGGTCGCAAGTAAGTATGTATGGGAATTTTTCTAAGTCAAGATTTCTTATTATGACTACTGTGTCGCATGTAACTTGCAAGTCAGGAATTTTATAAGGAAAATCACCTTACTATGGAGAAGGGTCGCAAGTAACTTGGAAGCTATAGAATTCTGTAAGGCAAAAACTCCTTCCCTAGCTTACAAGGCCGCAAGTAACTCTTCCCTTGGCCAAAGGGAGTCGCAATTAACTCCTACAAGGACCTTATGGTCGCAAGTAACTTGATAGGTTGAATTTTGCTAAGGAAAAGTTTACTCCAAGGATTCATGGTCGCAAGTAACTATAAGTAACTTGAAATTTCCTAAGGCAAAGACTCGTAGAGCATGCAGAGGCCGTAAGTAAGTCCTACAAGGGACTAGAGGTCGCAACTAATATGTAAACTCAGAATTTTGCTAAGGAAAAGTTCACTTCCTCTCTTGGTCGCAAGTAACATGCTATAAGGAGAGAGATGGAGTCACAAGTAACCTGTTATGTTGAAAATGACTAAGGCAAAATCTCCTAAGCTTCCAAGTCACAGGTAACTCTCAGCCACACCTCATTGATTACATTCAATTGTTTTATGTGGTAAATAAACAACCACATATTTCACTTTGGATATAAGTCTAAACAACAGAAGCAAAATATAGAATTCAATTGTTCAGTGTTTTTATCTTCTTCTTCAAAACAACTAGAACTGGTAAAATACGCAGCAACGATTTACAGAGAAACTCAAGCACCTTGAATATTCGTTTAAATTCTCACCGAAGAAATGTTATGATGCCCAATTTAACTCTTGTATATTCATAGGGGCATTATAATCGTTATTCGGTAATTATATCCTTGGACAAATACAAAGCTAGATCATTGTATAGGATTTGATTTATAAATCTTTGTAGTAGCTAGGAACTTTGTTGTTCTTAGATTGTAGCCGGTTAATTTATTTATCGGAGTGTAGCAACACCCTTGCTGATTTATATATGAATATATATTTTCCCGAATATCTTGTGTTCCTCGCTTTATTGTTCCAAACATTATTCACCTCAAGAACACGGAACCACTAACCGAATGCTAAATTATTTATCTGCAAAAACTTTGATTTTTTTTTTAATTTAGTGAGTATCGTATTCAACCCACCTTCTATGATACTTTGGGACCTAATACCTTGTTGTACAGTGGATTGATGTCCACTATTATATGATTTACCATGATCATTTCCATTATAGGTACCACGAGGTCCGTTGTTACACGCATTGTTGCGGTGGTTTGTAAATATTTACGGGAGCGTTGCTGCTTATATAGTGAAGTGGAATTCGCAGTGGCTAAAAGGATGAATTCCTTATTTTCAATCCTCTTCGGATATGCCTCTTGGGCAGTAAGGTTGTCATGGAGCTCTTTACATTGAAGAGAGTTCTCCCTGGCACGTATGGAGGTAACAATATCCCGATAGCCAGCGTCGAGTCTATTAAGGACAAGGAGTAACATCATCATCAGATAAAGGGTTGTCAATGATAGCTAGTCATCTATTTTGACCTTAATTGATTGTAAGAAGGCAGCAACAGATTGAGAACCAAGTATTGCTTGAGATATATCCTCCTTAATTTGTATCACACGAGAATGAGAACGCTTATCAAATAATCAAGATAAAATAGACCATGTCTGATGTGAAGTTTTGGCAGATGAGACCATATGCATTACATCTGCTGATAGAGATCCAAAAATGGCAGACAATATTAACTGGTATTGTCTAAATTATTGAATGAAAGCATCATTGGATTTTTCTTCATCACCTGAGTCACTAGAAATTTCTTTAGTTGAGGTTGAGCACTTTGTTGTACTACTAAAGTAGCCAAAAAGCCATACATATTAAAGAGAGAAACAATAAGATTTTTTCAGGATTGGTAGTTTGTGGAGGTTAGGGATCAAGGAATTTGTTGGTGGGCATCGATTGCTACCAGAGTTTCACCAATGAATGATGATAGGGCGAAAGACCATGGAGTGGTGATGTTACTGGTTGTTTCAGAAGCAGGTGCCATTGGATTGTTTTTATCGTTAGACGGCTGACTCTGATACCATAAAGAGAAAATAGTATTTGCAACAATGGCTCATTATCTCATTACTGACTTGATTTGTACATATACAGAAGTGTGCTCGAGTTATGCAAAAACTATGCTAGAATTATGGGAAGAAATCAGCTTTCATGTGTACAATCCTAACTGCATAAATCATATAAAAATTTACAACTGTTTACTTTAATACAAAATAAAATTAGAGTATCATGATCATTCATATGCTTGGAATGTGGTTTCCATAATATATATTTTATTTATTTGAAAAAAAAATAGCATTCAAAAATTGTTTATAAGGATTAATAGAATTTTTACAATTAACTTTTTAAAAACTAAATAAGAAATTTAATAAAGATAGTAAAATTTTAGAACAAATGTAAATACGCACAAATTATAAGTGGACAGAGAATCTAACTCTACAGGGTATAGTACGGGGTATAGTTAGACCTGTCAATTCCTTCGTTTCTTATACTTTTGTGTCGTGTATTTTTGTGTTTCGTGTACTTGAAGATTAAACACAAAACCGACATTTTTAGGGTTCGTGTACTTTTGCGTACTTTCGGTTCGTGTCATTTTGTGTCGTGTTTTTTGTATAAAATTGAATATTAATATTAATTAAAATACATAAAAAATAAATAAAAATATAAGATTTTTAGTTAAAATTTTTATGAAATATATTAAAAATATATATTATATCACATTTATATAAATATTATAAAATTAAGTAATTATTTTAAAAATAAATATGCATATAAATATACATACATTTATTATAAATATTAATATTTAATTATAATATTAATATATATCGTATACTCCGTGTCGTGTCGTGTCCTCGAAGGAAAAATACAAAACCGACACTGAATATCGATCGTGTAATTTCGTGTTCGTGTATTTTCGTGTCTATTGAGTGGCACTTATGACACTTTACAACGCTTCATTAAGCTTTGAATTAGTGTTATTGTACTCAAGTTGTTGGTATTTTCTAGTGTTTTTGCATTTCAGACATTAATCCGGAATTCAGGTGAATTAGCATTGATTTGATGCTAATATGGTGTTAGGATGGTGTCCAAGGAATAAATCTCGTGAAGATCAGCTCATTGCAGCAAGAAAAGAAGAGAATAAGAATTTTCTCCAGAAGGTCGGTGCACCCGCGCTGTCATAGCACGGTCGCGCCCAAAGTACAGAGACACAGCGCGCCCGCACTGATCAATTGAGCGCCCGCGCCGGGTCGGGATTTTAGAATCCTGATTCTTGTGGGCTTTTGATTGGAGGAATTATACTACGCATGGGCTGCTATATATACCTAAATAAAGGTCATTTTTCAGAAGGAGACATACCAAAGCACAAGGAGAAGGCGTAAGAAGACCGTTTTAGAAAAATTCAATGAAGGCGAAGAAGACCTAGTTTATACTTGTGATTCTTTGTTCTAAGTTATAACTTTGGATGCTAGTTTTCTTATTCGTGAACCTATACTCTTGTTTCGTACGTGGTTTATTAATTATTCAGTATAAAGACTACGTTTATTATACCATGCTTTCATCAGAACCCACGTTGATGATGAGTCCGATTATGGGCTAATCGTTATCGTGGGGTTCTAGCGGATTTATTTATGGATTTCTTTAGTTAATTTGTTTCGATACCTTAATGTGTGGTGATTGTATAATAACCTAGTATTGGTTGTGCTTATTCGTCTTATGAGCATCGCGAACTTATGAGATAGCGTGTTAATCTTTAATGAAGTGACAGTGAATTTAAGGATTTAGAACTTGCCATGCTAGCATAGGTTCATGTGTTACTGTTATGCATGATTCGTAGGTAATTTTAATCATCTTACTTGCCCTATGTAATCACGATAGATAACTTGTGCATTAAGCCATTATGTTGTCAAATTTTATAGACATATAAGGTCTCAATATAATTGGTTTATGTTCAGCTTCTATCTCTTTTGTGGATGTCTGGCAGTATGTTATTCGTGCAACGAAAGTTGGTGTTTAGCAGTTTCGTGTTATCTGATTAGTGTCATCACCATTACATGCTGAGGTTAAGAATAATAAGTTTATTGAATGAAGTATTTAATGAAGTTAGAATCTCATGTTTATGTCATATATTATTCAACTCTCTTTAATCTCTTAGTTAATGTTTTCTAGTATAATTCTCAATAGTTAATCGTAGTATAATCAAAACCCAAATTGTTATTCATCCTTGCATTGAATAATAGCCATATCATTATTGCATAAGTTCTTAAATCACAAAGTTAACCTAAACCAGTCCCTGTGAGAAAGAACTAGAAATAATTCTATATTAATTGCAATCGCGTATACTTGCGTGAATTATTAGCACGTGCTTAGTGACTAAAATGTTTTTGGCACCGCTTCCAGGGACTTTTAGTTTATGTGTTTGTCATCAGTGATCGTTAAAGTTCATTGACTTGGACATTGTTACTTACCTACTCTTTTCCTTGACGTGTTTCAGGGACTCTAACGAGCGTGTATGCATACGCGTTCGCGGGCTCGTAAGAGAACTCTGGATCAAGCCGAGGAGGAAGTTATAGTGATTCGAAGGGAAGTTTTTGAGGAAGAAGAGAAAGTAGAAGAAGAAGAAGAAGAAAAAGTCTAGGAACCGGCTTTAGTAGTGATGGGAGATCAAGCAGAAATTCCTAAGGCTTTGATGGACTATTCTCAGCCTAAGATCAATGATATTCAGCCAAACATCATCAGACCAGCCATCTCGGCTAACACTTTTGAGATCAAGTCAAGCATGATTCAGATGATACATAACTCAATTCAGTTTAGGGGTTCTCCTACAGAAGACCCCAACATGCACATCAGAGATTTCATCGAGATCTGCGACACTTTCAAGTTCAATGGGGTGACTGAAGATGCTATCAAGCTGCAACTCTTCCCATTTTCTTTGAGGGATAAAGCAAAGTGCTGGTTATATTCTCTACCACCAGGGTCTATCACCAAATGGGAGGATCTTGCTCAAAAGTTTCTCACTAAGTTCTTTCCTACGGTGAAGACTACTGTAATCAAGAATGCTCTTACTTAGTTTGCACAGCAAACTGGAGAATCTCTGTGTGAGGCTTGTGATCGATACAAGGAGATGCTAAGGAAGTGCCCACACCATGGCATGCCTGATTGGATGATTATAAACTATTTCTATAATGGTTTGGGCACTCGGTCTAGGTCTATGCTCGATGCAGCGTCGGGTGGAGCCTTATGGGCCAAAACTATAATGAAGCTTATGAGTTGATTGAGCTAATGGCAGCTAATGAATACCAGAATCCTACGCAAAGAATGTTGCAAGGAAAAGTAGCAGGAAATGGAAGTGGATACAGCTACTGCTATAGCTGCTCAACTTCAAGCTTTGAAGATGAATGTGGACTCTTTGGCTAATTATGGAGTTAATCAAATCACTAGTGTGTGTGAGCTTTGTTCGGGGCACATGAAATTGAGAAGTGTGCTATTTCAAGCGAATCAGCTCAATTTGTGAGCAACTTTCAGAGATCACAACAGCTAGCTCTAGCCACTTATCATCCAAATAACCATAATCATCATAACTTCAGCTGGAGTAACAATCAGAATATGGTGCAATAATCTTATCAACCATACACAACAAAGCAGTATAACTGTCCTGGTTTTCAGCAACCGCCATATGCCCCTAGGCAACAACTTCAACTTTAGCAATTTCCACAAGCTAATGAAAAATCTGAATTGGAGGAGTTGAGGTTCATGTTGTTAGTCCCAAAATATCGTAAAAGGGGGGTTGAATACGATACCTATAATCTTTTCGATTCGTTTACAAGTTCTTCGTTAAAAGTATGGAATTAAATTGGACACAAAATAATTCGAGGAATATATTATTTTATTGATATAATCCTTGAGGTTGCTACAATCTAATCAATAAATTGATTAGCGACAATAAATTCAACAGTATAACAATATGTTTACAAGCTTAATAAATGAGGTACTTCAATGGAGCTCCTGTAAACACTCTGTTGAAAGCTGAAGAAGAGAACTGAAATAAATTCAATTCATTTAGCTGCTAATGTAGTCTTTCAAATTCATTGGACAGGTGGCATTACTGTGTCCACACAATCCTTTGATTTTGCTGCAAATAAATCACTGAATATCATAACTCTTCTATGGCGACCAATAACCTTGTATTGTTCTATGGAGACTGTTAAAGCTCTATGGCGACCAGGTAAATCCTTGTGGTCTTGAAGTCCTATGGAGACCAGGAAAAGCCCTATGGCGACTAGGTGAATCTTTGTGGTCTTGAAGCCCTATGGTGATCAAATGAATCCTTGTGGTCTTGAAGCCCTATGGCGATCAGGTATCCTTGTGGTCTTGAAGCCCTATGGCAACCAGGTAACTACCATGTCCTCTTCTATGGAGATCAGACTCTATGGCGACCACTGGTGCCTTAGAGATTCTCTATGGCAAACCATTGTGGTGTCTTAGAGTAATTCTCTATGGTGACCAGTTTTGTGGCGACCATAGAGTCTACTTGCAGTAGTATACACTTCTATGGAAACCATAGTGAAGAATATTTTGCCTTAGAATGTTCTTGCTTTTGTTTAACCATTCTTCATTGTATCAACATTTTTTTCTGTAACTGAATCATAATTCCTTCTTGAATACTGATTTTTATTGTGCTGGTCTGGTTTACAAACAACTAGCATTGAGAGAACCTAATTCAGTTTGTCTTGTATTTCTGAGCTGATACTGATTTGTGAATATCCATTGCTTCTTTCACTGAACCCTTGATCTGTGACACTTGAAATCAATTCATGAACTGATGCTTAAAGTCCTTTGATGTCTTATTCTTCATGGCTGCTTGAACATGTTAATGAACTTCTTCCCATAATTGTTTTGAGGACTTAAAGAGTCAATATCATCTTTTGGTTCTTTGTGTTTATCATGTCTTCATCTGTAGGGTTCCTGTGCTTCACAGTTTAATATTGTTTATCCATTTCTATTTTCATGTAGAGTTATAATTCCTCGATTACATGTTACATTACATTATGCTTTACAATCTCCCCCTATTTGATTGTTAGAGTTCGACAAGCAAATCCCTAAGGATAACTCAACTGATAAAAGTAAGAAAAAGTACAACCTCAAAACATATAAAGATATTAACTACATTCTGGATTACATATACAATTCCAGAGTTCTTTAAGTTACAAGATACAAAAGAGTGTTCCTCTAGCCTGAACATATATATTCTATTTCTTCTTTGTCCTTGTTCTTTTCTGCTTCCTGCTTTCTTCTCCTTCTTGAGTCTGATCAGATTTTCTCTTAGTGACTTTCTTCTTAGGATCTGAAGGTTTTGGAGGGGATTCTTTCAGCTCATTCAATCTAGCTTGCACACAATCACGAGCTTCTATTTCAAGTACATTGACTGGAGGTGGATTGTTCAGCTCATGAAGCATTATCTCAAGATATTTGACTTTAGTGCATTTAGGAACAAGATCAAACAATAGTGATGATTTTCTGGACATTACGAAGACTGTTATCATTTTTGGATGTCCTCTTACTCTTTTAGTATCATTGATTGATTCTTCTTCCATCACTTCATCAAGTATATAAATGATAGGAATTAAAGCAACCTTGTCCCTGAAAGGAATATGTCCTAAGTCCAATCATGTATTAGGATTTAGGAATAACTTTTTATGTAAACTGTTTTGATTTCATTGATATTAATAAAAGACTTGTTTTGTTTTTATTACGGGTTCTATCTATTTAAGTGTTTAAATAAGATATACCATAGTTTAGAGTAAAGCTTTTTATGGATTATGATGAGATCATAATAGTGAGACCTAAAAGATGATAACTCTAAACTAAAATAGTTCCTGATCATAGGATTACTAACTGGTAATTAATAATCCGCAAAGATCGGTACATACTATGCTTGCTTCATTATGAAGGATGTCTGTTCTCATAGACATTTGTGTGGTGACACTATAGCTAGTATGTAGGTGCTTATTATAGAATAAGTTCACTGAACATGACTCGCACAGCTGAACAACTGATGGAGTTCACTCACGTGTCAGCAGTTGTTCACATAGTGATAGTTGTACAAGTATCCTTAGACTTGAGATCATCATAGTCATCTTGTGTACACTGAACTATGCTTTGGTTTAGTTCTTAGTCTCCAGGGACAATTATTAGGGCTCTACTGGGTATAGGAATTTGTACACGAAGATAGTGTATGATCAATAAAGGATCTACCCCTTCTAGTGAAGGAAGCGAATGTTCAATGCTGATCCACTTATGCTAGTTCAGGAATCTTTGGCCAGAGTGAATGAAATTAGAAAGGAGTTTCTAATTTGCATAGAACTAAGCATAGTAAATGGTAAGCAAGTGATTGAATTAGATAGGCTTGACACGAGATCCATGCCTTGTATTTAATCGGGACATTGTAGGGTAGAAGGAGTTTATTGTACGGTAACTATTCACTGAATAGGTTCTTGGTATTCTAAGCAGTGAATTTGTATTATCCGGATAGTCGCGATATGCTGAGAAGTATCCCTCACGATGTAGAATAAATATGATTAATTAATTAATCATATTTAATAAATTAGAGAATTTATATAAATAATGATAAAATAGTTTTATTATTATTTATTTCTACTACCGGCTTAATATTGAACCTACAGGGTCACACCATAAAAAGAGAATGATTTAATGGTGGAGGAATTAATTAATAATGGCTAATAATTATTTATTTATGAAATAAATAATTAATTGACAAATTTAATAATTGATTAAATGAGATTTAATTGATTATAAATTAATTAATAAAAGTTCTTAATATTATTAATTAAAGGATTTAATTTTTGGAAATTAAATCAAGAGAGAGAATTATTTCTAAAGTGTTTAGAAAAAGGATTAATAATTAAAAGGTGTTTTAATTATTAATGAAAATAATAATTGGGATAATAATAATATTTATGGGAAAATTTCAGCTGAAAATTTTGCCTATAAATATACTATTATAAACCCTATTTTTATTTGAACCCCAAAATTTTATAAAACCTAATTCTCTCCACCTCCTCCTCCTCCTTAACGTCGTTTTCTTGGTGGATACCGGTGGAGTGCTTCACGTTTGAGGAGCAGCTGCTAAGGATCTCCGATCGTTGTTCTTGGATCACATATTAAAGGTTAGTAATCGATCCCTATGTTTTTACCACGATTCATATGCTTTTATTTGGATTTTATATATGTAAAAGTGTTTTACCATGCCTCCGCTGCGATTAAAATCCAACAGTCCCCCTTTGTAATAACTCGAATTTTTGAGACCTTGTAAAATGTTTAATGAATAGTAACCCTGACAGACTGGAAAAACTTTTGAGCCCACACTATGTAGTGCATGAGAAAATGAGTTTCGGAGTTGATATTACGACTATACGTACCAAATGAGTGTATGTAAATGCTATTAGTTTTCGAAGAAAATGAACTTTGAAAAATGACTGTATTTACGACTTATCGAGGATTACGGGAATCACAATATAATTACGAGATTAAAATCCTACAGATTTATATTCAAGTAGGATAAATAAAAATATAAGGAATAAATATGAAAGGAATTACTTCGCAAACCAATTACGAGTAAGTATTACGGAGAACGTTTAAGTAACCGAGCGAACGCGTAAACGATTAAATAAACGTAACACACTAACTAAACCATGGTAAGGAAGTAACCATGGTTACTTCATCAAATAGTGAGCTAACCATAGGATGATCAAGCTAGCTAGCAAAATAGTGTGCTAAGGAAGCTAACCTTATAGTTTAGCTTGTAACCTAGTAAGCTATTAGGATTTGTCCCTAAGATATGCAACCAAGAATCAACCTAGAATGCTATACTAGGAGAATAAAATCAATTGCAAAGATATCACCTCATCTTCCTAGAAGCAACCTAGCAAAGCATCCAAGAGAAGCAACCACGAGTAGTATAAATACCCCTTGGAAGCTCCATTCGACCATAATGAAAAAATGGGGAGAAATCAAATTCAAATCTCCAAGTTCTAGCTCTTGTAAAATCACCCAATTAATTCTCAAGCCTCCTCGCAATTAAAATAAGGTAAGAAAATTTTTCATCTCTTTTTATCAAGGTTTGATGGATGAAATAAATTCAAGAAACTCACTAGTGAATAGTGTGAATAGTAACTTCTCTTTGGTTTCTTGATTTCAATGGTGGTTTTAGGTTCTAAAAATCATACCAAGCACTTCCAAGCCTCTACAATCCTCAATAACACATCTCAAGCTTTCAAGAAAGGTAAAAATCTTTGGGCCAACTTTATTTAAGATTTATTTTTAAGATTCATTTAGTATGTGGTAGTAAACCTAGTGTAATGAGTGTTATTGATGAAATCTTGATGATTAAGTTAAGTAGATTTAAGGTTGGTTGTTGTTGCCTCAAGAACATGATGTTCTTGAGAGGAGTTTGTGTGTTGATGATGATATGATGATTGTTGGTGGTTGTGTTAAGAGTTAGGGCGTAAACGAAACCCCGATCGTAAACGTAACTTCGTTAAAACCAACAAATCGTAACTTTAAGTTTCTGCAGAAAGTTCCGAAGTTGTAAACTATAGATTCTTGAAAAATAACCTTTGTTTAGGGTATAAAATGTTATAAGGATCGTTTAGGCGCTTGAATCGCTTGATTCCGATTTACGGATCAAAATTTATGGCCGTTTTAGTAAAAATGATTTACGCGACAAAAATTGCTACAAATTACAAACTTTTAAAATATAAAGGATAGAATTAAAAGTGTTCATAAATCATGAAATTTTTACAGAGAGTAACATATTGAGTTTCCTAACTGTCATAAAAATTTCAAGTGAAAATAATTATTTTCCAATTTTATAAAAATATCGGAGCCGAGACCGCGCGAGTAGAAACCGTTAGAATCCATAAGCGGAGCCAGCGACGATAATGAGAATGAACCTACGATACTTAGAAAAATGAAGTGACCATAATGTGAATATTACTTGAAGGAATAATAAGGGTAGTATAAGTTGAGAGGATGCATAACAAGTAGCGCATGAGTGCGAGTTGTCGTAAATTAGAACGGGACCTAACAAAATGAATTGTGTTATGGTTATAGATTTCTGAGCGGAACCTAGAGCATCCTCTACCTCGAGATACCCAGGCAAGTTTACGAACCCAACTCCATTTTTACTGTTGTGTTGTGAAAGGATTTTTTTACTATCATTGTATAAATACCATGCTTGCCATGATACATAATTGTTGAATTTTGCATAATATAGCGATGTTGTACGATAAAGTATATATCGTGAAAGGTTATTTCACTTTAAGCGTGACGATTATATAAGACCGATAATCGGTCGGGATTTAAGATAAAACTCGGGAATCATTTCCGGTGATATTATTGGACGGTTATAAGTCCATAGTAGTACGTTTTTAAAGAGACTCATCGTCCACTTACGAAACATTAAAACACCTCAAACTTTTATTAAAACGATTTTCCCAACGATCATATTCCCTAAACTATATTTTATTGTCCGAATAATAAATACTATATACTTATTCCTTATTATGGGAGTAGTATACTCCAACGATTAATTATTTCAAAACCGATTAATCATTATAGATTAATTAATTATGTAGACACAAACTAGTTGAGGAATATTATTTTAAATAATCTTTTAGAGAGTAAACTCATTCGAGGTTTGATTATTATCGATTATCATTTAATTATTTATTAAAGGGTTAATTGTTGATTTAAAAATCATAGATCCTGGTTTGAAACATACTTTCTGATTTTGGAATATCATTCAAATAATTTCAGATCGTCGGTGAATATTATCCCGACTTATTAATGTTTTGAATATAGTTTCAAGGAGAAACTTTTCCCCCTTATTTAATTATCCGTTGACAACGGTCAACTCGCATCCTTAGTACTTTCTCCAAAACTTTCGGAAGTACATATATATATATAGTAAAGCTATGCCTATCAACAAGCAAAATGCTTGGAGGAACTTCGATGTGGTTCGAGTTCTCGAGATATGATAGGATTTCCTAAAGGACAAGGGAGGGGTAGGATCCAAGTACTTCGTGTATTGGATAGACTACTGGTACCGTAGGAGACGGTACAATATGTACCTATAGACCTGCGAAGTGTGTGTATACCCGAAATGAGGACACATAGCCCGTATGCGACAAGGGTGATAACCAAGAGGTGAAGGTGTCGTCCTTCTACTAGTAGAAAAGGTTACTTTTATCGCAGTACGATTGATCATCGTATGCGGTGGCTCCAACGAGTGTCCTAATTCTTTCAATTGGAATTCTGATGCAATACCGTAACCCAAGCCTAGGTGCTGGGATTACTACTAAGGTATTCGCAGGATATTAAAATCCCTTAAAGAATTTTTTTCATAAGAAGGTGTGTTTCACCAAGGAAAACTATTTTCAAATAAAACATAATTATCATAAGTGATGTTATCATACAGTCATTTCCATACTGTACATTATTATGCTGGGCATTATAGCTCACACTTGTTTTTTTAAATTGACACAACACAACAGTGAATCAAGATGCCTGCCATGAGAACCACAGCAAGGAAACGGGTAGGAAATGGCCAGCTGTTTCGTAAATTGTTTGGTGATGTACCACAGGTAGTCAGAATAAGCTGGATTAGTTTTCAGTTGTTTATAGTTCGGCTTATTTATAAGTATGACTTATGTAAGGTAAGAAACAAGAAACGTATATTTGGCCGGCTTCCGAGACTCCTGACCCCGGGTTTTGGGGTGCCACACCCTTGCATGTGGATAGTTTGACATCCATCAAGGCTTGCTGTATTGAGTCTGATTCACATGTCCTGAAGTCTTTGACCCTGATCTTGCTCTTGTTGATTTTGAAGACTAGCTCCCCTTCACTGTCAGTACTGATTATGGGTTCATTGTCTTTCAGAAGATTAATTTCTGGTTCTCCATTAATAAACACCATCTCATGATACGCTCTTATAACCTTCTTCATGTCCTTCATTTTATCATTGAACCTATAAGCATATAGAACTTCAGCAGCTTTATAATCCGCTTCTGATCTTTTAACACCTGGAGCTTCCAGTTTAGCTCTTGTGCTCCTGAGTTGACTTTCTAGGAAACTAAATTGTAGAAAATGGTTGGTTCTTATGTGTTGGTTAGACATGGTGATGTTTTGCATCCCGCCACCCGTAAATACTTTGATCACGAATGGATACATAAAATCTTGAGGGGATACATCCATCGTCATTCTCCAAAGTTTGTCTCTAAAATATTCATTCTCATTTGATTTCAACCATGGGATTTTTGAGGCTAAGACAAACAGTTCAATAATGTTCAACTTCTTCAGCACACTGGTACACACCTTCATCTGTAGACCATCTCTATGATTAATAGTGATCTTCTATCCATTTTTTTAAATGTTCACAGTAGTTCTCGTAATTATTTTGCTGAACTGATCATAGAACTCATGGATGTTTTCATATTCTTTTCTGTAATGCTCCACAATTCTTAACAGATTAGAGTTACCAGGGTCTGAATAGAGATATGTTTCTGGTTCGTCCATTTTCTTCTTTATCTCTTCCCATTTGATTCCTTTCATGTTAGCTCAAAGATATGCTTCTCTTGCTTCTCTATTCTCCCTTCTTTGAATGGCTCTCTGAATTCTTACTTTTGATCTTTCCATTTCTTCTTGAATCTCTATATAAGAGCGATCGATTTTATCTGGCAATCCATAGAATAAACAGTCGTCTGAGAAGGCATCTTCATCTTCAAACTCTTCGTCCTCAATAATGATCTTTCTTTCTTCCATCATCACTTTTTCAAATCTTGGCTCACACCCCATCGGAACATCACTTTCATCTATTTCTCCTTCTTCCAGTTCCTTTTCAGAGAATAAGGGTCTTGGAGCATATATCTGAGACAACAGATTTATCTGAGTTGTAATTATTTGGCTTAGATATCCTGATTACTCCCACTGAGATGTTGCACTTTCCTTAGTGAATCTTTCTTTGAGGAGCACCTTTCCATCAATTCTCTCTTCTTGCGTTTCCCTTATCTCATCTCCAAATTCACCATAGGCAACTCCAGTAGTCTGAAAGGCATCTTGAAGTAGATCAACAACAATGTCTACTTTTTCTTATTCTTCTACCCTTTTCTCCTCCTCATTTGGGTTATTCTTCAGAGCTGGTGTTGATTGAGCATGTAAGGTCGAGACAGAGATCTCAAGAGAAACAGGCAATTACTTACTGATTGAGGTCATTGGCCCAGTATTGGCAAGAGCTGCTTCAAAAGAGACCGGGATCGGTGCTTGCTTGCTAACTGAGATCTTTGGCTCAGTATTGGCAATTACCTTTCCTTTTCCTGTGTGAGATAGAGATCGCTCAATGAATTCCCGTAAACTTGCGAATGCTGCTTGCTGATGTTCAAGTTGATCAGAAAGACTAGAGATTTGATGATCTCTGAGAGATAATTCTTCCTGGAAATGTTGATCTTTAAGAGCCAACTGTTCTTTGAGATAATTGTCTTTGAAAGCCAGTTGCTCTTCAAGATAGTATTTAGTGACATAGTTTGATAGATCTATGGGTGTATTTTGGATGGTGAGTGTCTCACAGGCTTCTTGCAGTGTATCACTCATCACTCTAGGACTCAGTTTGGGGTGATGTGTTCCACTCCTTCTCACATGTTCACTCCGCTCAGAGCTCCGAGTTTCAAATGTACCTGCAGAAGAAACTGGAGCCATCCTTAAGGAGGTCAGCAGTGGTGTAATGGGAGTTTGCAATTCTTTATCCTTGTTTGAGACAAGTTGCCTGTCAACAGTAGATGACTCATCTAGAGTTAGAATCTCTGGGAGGGTCACTGGGGCCGTCATATTTGGCATCTGATCCCCAACTTCCCCTTGTATCTGTGAAGATACATTCCCCTTAGGCTCACTAGTTAAATCTAGTTCATCTCCAATGGGTTGCCGATCCGTGCCTATGTTGGATCCAATATCTGCAGATGCATCCAGGGTTATCAGTCCTGGGGAGGTAAGTGTTGTGCTAGATTTAGTAGCGATTACAACACTCTCTCCTAACACCTGCGAAGGCAGTTGATCCATTGAAGGACCTCAAACAGGATATTCTAACCGTAAAATAGTTAAATGCCCTGTTTCCGTCAATACTTCCTCACCAAAAAGAACTCTTCTTATCGACTTATTTAAAGCTTCAAGAGATTGAAGATTGGAAAGTGTGTTTGACTCATTACAGGATGCCTTGGCCGACATGAAAATTTCAAAAGACCCACCTTGTTGAGAAGATGAATCCAGTAACTGTTTATGTGCTTTTCAGCCAGTGTATCCTTTTGGGAAGATACATGGAGGGTTACAGTTGTCTCAGTGGGGATAGTGTTTTTCTTCATTGGAGACAGAGTTGTGGGTTCTCTCAAAGTGTCTTCCTTATTTGCTGCACCTAGTGCAGTTTCTCCCTCTATATGCATTGGGTCCTTGTACTCCAGGGTTTGGGCTAAGAGAGTTGAAGGTGTTTGATTTGGCTGTAGAGGGTGGTTATGAAATTGTGGTATACCAAACTCACTGCCTCTCTTATCTACTTGTTCAACAAGCAGCTGTGTGTGATAAGTGTCAAGTTGTAATTGATCTATACTAATGAAATCAGAGCATGCTTTATAAGTATTACTCATAGCAGATGTACCCATACCTGATAAAGCTGGTCTGTAGACAGATGTATTTGAGTGGATAGACTCAGCAGCTTCTGGAGGGTGCTAGCAGCTTCAGGTTGAGATTGTTGAGCATTTTTAGGTACAGCTTCTTGCTGTGGTTCAACTTCAATCTCTGCTTGATCAACATCCTCAGGCTCAGGTTGATCTGCTACTTCATTTGCATTCTCTTCAGGTGTGTGAGCAATGTTCTCCTATTCTGCATCATCAGCTTGAGGCTTACCTTCATTGTCTTCATCTTCATGTTGAGCATGGATAATGGCAAAGACATCCGTCATGTACTCTGTTAGGAAAGCAACATTTGCATTTGGATAGTTTCCTTTTTTATGCAACTTAGTCACTATCAACGGAGACATGATAGGGGAATCTTCCATGATATAACTACGAGTTACTGCCTTTTGTTCTTCTGACAGTTTTCTATTGAGCACAATCTGAAGAAACCTTATATATAAGATATAGTTGTGATATTGAGATTGGTTCTTTAAAATGTGCTTCATGAATATACGCGCAGAATTGATGCGAAGATTATTTGCGATAACAACACCAACAATTTGATTGAAATGAGTCAGTCCATGGAATCCACCGGTCTTGGGAGCCAGACAATATATTGAAGAACAAATTCCATTCCTTGGGAAGGTGACTCTTGTTGAAGTGTTTAGGAAAATCGCCATCCCCTGTTAATGTGCTTCTTATACCTCGGAAGAAACTGAATATTTCTCAGTCAAGTGGAATGGCATCAAAGTTATAATGAGGCAGCTGAAGATGTTCATTTAAATCATCTTCTGTGATTCCGATGGTCTCATTTCCAATTACAAAAGAAAAAGCTAGTTGATCGTTAGCGGAGGAGTTTGTTGTTGTTCTGTGCATATGCCTGAGAAGCTCCACATTCAATTTGGCATTAGTAGTTAATGCAAAGCGCACAATGGAATGTTCATTTAGAAAATGGATCTATGTCTCAAAATAGGCCATTTTAACTGGACCTCGTTCAATAATTGAAACAAAATTTATTTTTAGAATCTGAATATTATCCGCCATTTAATTAAAAATGAGAATAAAATTTGGATTTAAAACAAATAGATTTGTGCCCTTCGAATTAGAAAATAAAACAAATTGACCAAACTTCTAACACACAAAACAAATTAACCAAACTAAACCTTAGATTAGAGAAACATTAAGCAAAATCGATTATCAATACTTAGCCAAATAATGCCTTATTACCCATAAACTCGATCACACTCGATCTCTGTGAACCACCGGTTAAATTCAAATATTTTAGTATCAATATGATCTTTATGATCTGGGCAAGATTAATCTGTAAAAATTAAAAATTTTGACAGCACTTGGGTAAGGTGATAATCGAAAATGAAAAGGTTCTTCTCTCTTGCAACTATTCTGTGTGTATACATCTGAGAAGAATGAGATTGTGTATATATACTCATAAAAATAGTGATTGAATTCTTTAAGTGCTGTGTGGCGATCACAGAATAGAGGGTACTCTCCTGTAGCGACCACAGGGAAACAATGCATTAGAAATATTCTAAGTACTTCCTCTGTGGTGACCACAAGAGGAGTGTACTTAGACAATTTCTAAGTTAACTTCTTTGTGGTGACCACATAAGAAGTATACTTAGACAATTTCTAAGTTAACTTCTATGTGGTGACCACAGGAGAAGTATACTTAGACAATTTCTAAGTTAACTTATCTGTGGCGACCACAAGAGAAGTATACTTAGACAATTTTTAAGTTAACTTCTCTGTGGCGACCACAGGAGAAATCTACTTAGACAATTTCTAAGTTTACTCTGTGTCGACCACTTAACACTTCAAAATTCCTGATTTTCACATATTTCATTCTGTTCAAGAAATAAATCTTGTGCTAAAAATCACAATTATTTTTCACACCTATACAATAATATCATTAAATTGATACTACCATATTTTGTGAAAAATGATTATGCTGCAAAAAAAATAAATTAATTTCAATGAACCCCTTTAAATATTAATTATTTAAAGTCCACTGAAATTAAATTTTATAATTTTATCAATATGAATGTGCTAAAACATATATATATATATATATATATTATTGGATGCAAGCACATAAATGATTAAATTACGAGAAATAATTAATGGCATGTAAATTCTGTTAGATATATTTGATAATGTCATGTCTAATATGATTTGTGTTTAGTTTTCAGATCTTACTTAAATAGGACAAATCAGTACTTAACTGGAAATCAGCACTTATACCGAAGTCAGAACCTAAGTTGTCAGAACTTAAGTTATCAGGAGATATTTATCAGGAGATAATATCAGGACTTAAGGGGACTTTCAGATAAGGAAGGCGGCTGGTTGAAAGGAAAGAAGATCAAGATAAACGCAAGAAGAGATATGCATGAAGAAGGAATTCTATGAAGAATAGAATACTTGGAAGAAAAAATAATTGATTGATATATTTTAGGAAGCAGAATTATATTTCATATCAATTAGAGATTATCTTGTAACTGTGTAGTATATAAACACAGATATAGGGTTTACACTATATGTGTTATCATTATCGAGAATAATATTCATTGTAACCCTATCAGCTCTCGTGATATTTGTTCATCACTGAGAGAGGACAGTTCCATATTGTAACATAGTTTATTATATTGAATAAAGTTTGCTTTCTGTTACTTGTGTTCTTTAATTCGATTTGATTGTGCTAAACACTATATTCAACCCCCTTCTACAATGTGTGTGACCTAACAAGTGGTATCAGAGCCTTCTGTTAACACACAAACAGTTTAAGATCCAAAATCAATCATGTCTGAAGCAGAAACTCCAACCAAGTCCACCAAAACTGAAGAACCTCCAAAGACTCAAATTCATAGTCAATATGAGATGATTAGAGTTCCCATACTGAAACCATCTGAATATCCCATATGGAAGGTGAGGATGTCTATGTTTCTGGAAGCTATAGATCCAGAATATCTTGACAGGATCAATGAAGGACCACACAAGCCAACCAAACTCGATGTTACAGTTGCAGGTAAACTAGAAAAGTCTGTACCAAAGGAGAAGAGTGATTACACTGCTGAAGATATCTCTTCCATTGCTAAGGATGCTAAGGTACGACACTTGCTGCATAGTGCCATTAATAATGTAATGTCAAACAGGGTATTTAACTGCAAGACTTCAAAGGAGATATAGGAAGCCTTGCAGGCAAGATGCCAGGGAACTGATTTAATTAAGAAGAATAGGAAGACAATACTCACTCGAGAGTATGAATACTTTGACTCAAAGTCTGATGAGTCATTAACTGGTTTATATGACAGATTTGTCAAACTCTTGAATGATTTGTCACTAGTTGATAAGGAATATGATCTTGAAGATTCAAATCTTAAATTCCTGTTAGCTCTTCCTGAAAGTTGGGATTTGAAGGCCACAACTATAAGAGACAACTATAATCTTGAAGAAACAACTCTAGATGAAATTTATGGGATGCTCAAGACTCATGAACTTGAGATGGAACAAAGAAGCAAGAGGAAAGGAGGAAAGTCAAGGACAGTTGCTCTTAAGGCTGAGAAGGAATCCCCCAAAGCAGCTATCTCAAAGAAAGGCAAGGGAAAATCTCTCATCACAAAGTCTGATACTGAGTCATCAAGTTCTGATAGTGATGATGACTCAGAAACTGAAAGGTTACCTGAGATGGATGCTGATGAGGAGATGATGAAGCTGTGTGCTCTTATGGTGAAAGGAATCACAAGGATTGCATACATGAAATTCAGAAAGGGAAAGAAGTTTTCCAGGAAAGGTGCAAGTTCTGATAAGAATAGTTTTAAAAAATCTGAAGGCAAAGGAGGAAAGTCTGACAGAGGAGATTACACAAATGTCAAATGCTACAATTACGATGAGAAAGGCCACATATCTCCTGATTGCAAGAAAGTGAAGAGTGAAAAAGGCAAGGCTCTTATCACAAAGAAGAAAAGCTGGACAGATACTTCAGATTCTGAAAGTGAGGAGAACTATGCCTTGATGGCAAATGCTGATAGCAGTTCTGATGCTGCTGAGTTAAAGGTACCTCAAACTACTTATGCCTTTCATACTGATGATATTAATGAGTTGAGGAGATATCTTAAAACCATGTTTATTAGTTATAGAGATCAAACTTTAACATGTGAAAGATTAACTTCTGAAAATCTTGCTTATAAAAAGAGAAATGATTATTTAGAAAAAGAGTTAGTCATGTTCCATCAAACTCAGAAAGATAGAGATGATGCTTTCTATGTAAGGGATGAAGTACTTAAAATGAATGAATCTCTAAACACTGAGTTAGAAAAGGAAAGAGAGATTATCAGGACTTGGACTAACTCTGGCAGAACAACTCAGAATTTGTTAAATAGTGGAAACTGGAAAGAAGGATTAGGTTATGGAGATGATAAGAATGATAAAGGAACTGTAGAAATTGAGCCTATAGTTGTTAAACAAAAGCCAAAGGTAAAACCTGTTAAGTTTGTAGCTTTAAGGTCTGATACTGAGAAATCAGAAGTTAAAGAGGAATTAACTTCTGACAAACTAAAACAGGAAAAGCCAACTGAAGTTAACATAGGCTTAATGACTAAGAAGCAGCTTAAGTACAAGCTGAAAGATGTTAAGAATGTAAACAAGGTAAAGTCACCTAGGAAAAATAGGAATGGAAAGGAAGGTGTGAATAAAAGCAATGATTATAAGCCCGTTCCTAATGCTCCTAGAAAAACATATCATAACTGTGGAAATTCTAACCATCTGGCTTCTCTTTGCAGGAAGAATAAGAACATAAACTCCTTACCTTCAAAGTCAGGAGTTAAGAGTCAGTCTGTTAGATATAGGCCACAAAATCCTTGTTTTTATTGTGGTAGTTTATGGCATTCCATTTATACTTGTAAGGAATATCATAGTTTGTACTATGATTATTATCAAATAAAACCTTCTTTAAAGAAAGTTAGCATTGTTCCTTCTAGTATAAGTTCTGATGCAAAGTCTGATATTGTAAATGCTGATAAGAAAACTGTTAATATAAACTCTGATGCTAAATCCGCTGCAAATGTTAACAAACTTAATAAGGACAAAGGATCCAAGCAAGTCTGGGTCCTTAAAACTTATCATTAGTGGTCTTTGTGATTGCAGGGCAACAGTATAAACATCCTAGTTCTGGACAGTGGATGCTCAGGACATATGACTGGAAATAAAGCCCTGCTACTAGACTTTGTGGAGAAAGCTGGCCCAGGTATTTCTTATGGAGATGGAAATATGGGAAAAACTCTGGGATATGGCAATATTAATCTTGGGAATGTCATCATTGAGAAAGTAGCTCTGGTCTCAGGACTTAAACACGATCTGCTCAGTGTTAGTCAAATCTGTGATAGAGGTTATCATGTGGATTTCTTTGAAGAACACTGTGAAGTTGTAAGCAAATCTACAGGCAAAGTTGTTCTGAAAGGATACAGGCATGGTAAAATTTATGAAGCCAAACTTTCAACAAGTACTGATGGTTCTGCAATCTATCTATTGAGTAGAGCATTAATTGAAAAAAGCTGGAATTGGCATAAGAAACTCTCTCATTTAAATTTCAACAATATAAATGAACTAGTCAAGAAAGATCTTGTGAGAGGATTGCCAAAATTAGTATTTGCTCCTGATGGCCTTTGTGATTTATGTCAGAAGGCAAAACAAAGAAAATCTTCATTAAAGAGCAAGACTGAATCATCAATTCTTGAGCCTTATCACCTACTACATATTGATCTATTTGGTCCAGTGAATGTCATGTCTATTGCAAAGAAGAAATATGCTATGGTCATAGTGGATGAGTTCACCAGATACACATGGGTGTATTTCTTGCACACAAAAAGTGAAACTGCATCTATTTTGATTGATCATGTCAAGCAACCGGATAAATTGGTCAAAGATTCTGTGAAGATCATAAGAAGTGATAATGGAACTGAGTTCAAGAATTTGATCATGGAAGAGTTCTGCATACACCATGGAATAAAGCAGGAATTTTCTGCTCCTGGAACTCCACAACAAAATGAAGTTGTTGAAAGAAAGAATAGAACTCGTATTGAAGCTACACGAACTATGCTTGATGAAGCAAAGCTGCCAACCCATTTTTGGGCTGAAGCTGTGAAGACAGCTTGTTTTACTCAGAATGCAACACTCATTAACAAGCATGGAAAGACACCATATGAGATGGTGAAGAAAAAGAAGCCAAATTTGAAGTATTTAAATGTATTTGGATACAAGTGTTTTGTTATTAAGACTCATCCTGAACAGCTATCCAAATTTGATCTAAAAGCTGATGAAGGAATTTTTGTTGGATATCCACTTTCCACAAAAGCCTTCAGAGTCTACAATTTAGGAACAAGGGTTGTCATGGAATCTATCAATGTCTCTTTTGATGATAAGAAGATTACCGGACTTGAAGATTTCAATGATCATGATCAGCTGAGATTTGAAAATGAAGTTTTAAATTCTGATTCTGTAAATCCTGACAGTCTAAATCCTGACAGTCTAAATCCTGATACTACAAACTCTGATGGATTAAACTCTAATGTTATTGAAACTGTGGTGACTCCGCCAAAGGAAGATGCACCTGTGCAGGGGGAGCATCCTGAAGATACAACCACATCTCAAGAAGCATCAGAACCTACAACTGGCTCTTCAAGTTCTGATTATCAAGTTCTGATGAGCCAAGTTCTGATAATTCTGGAAACTTAAATAATGAAGGATTCAACTCAGAGAGCATAATTTCAAGGGGAACATCAGAAAATGTTGATGAAGACAGCGTGGATCATGGGGGAGCATCCAATTCTAGAGAAAACCTTCCATCTACAAGAAAGTGGACTAAATCACATACGCCAGACTTAATTATTGGAAATCCTGATGCAGGTGTTAGAACTAGAACAACTACTTCAAATGAATGTCTCTATAATTATTTTCTTTCTCAGACTGAACCAAAGAAAGTTTAAGAAGCTCTTCAAGATGTTGATTGAGTGCAAGCAATGTAGGAAGAGTTAAATGAATTTGAAAGAAATAAAGTCTGGACCCTAGTGCCAAGACTAAAGAACAGATTTGTTGTTGGTACAAAGTGGGTATTCAGAAACAAAACTGATAGTGATGGCATAATTACAAGGAATAAAGCAAGGCTGGTTGCAAAAGGATATTCTCAACATGAGGGAATTGATTATGATGAAACATTTGCACCAGTTGCTAGATTGGAAGCCATAAGGATATTTTTGGCTTATGCTGCTCACAAACAGTTTACAGTCTTTCAAATGGATGTGAAAAGTGCTTTTCTCAATGGAGAATTGGAAGAGGAAGTATATGTTGAACAACCTCCAGGCTTTGTAGATTCCAAACTTCTACATCATGTCTACAGGCTTGATAAAGCACTTTATGGCCTTAACCAAGCTCCAATAGCATGGTATGAGACCTTAACTCAGTTTCTTTTGGAAAGTGGATTTAATAGAGGAACTATTGACAAAACACTGTTCTACGTCAACCATGGAAAGGACTTACTTTTGGTGCAAATATATGTTGATGATATCATTTTTGGTTTTATAAATGACAGACTTTGCAAGAAGTTAGCCAAATTGATGCAGTCAAGATATCAAATGAGTATGATGGGGGAACTTAGCTGTTTTCTGGGCCTTCAAGTCAATCAGAATGAAGAAGGCACTTTTATTTGTCAATCCAATACACTAGAAATTTACTGAAGAAATTTGGAATGCAAGATTGTTCAAGTACATCCACTCCCATGGCCACTGCAACAAAATTGGATAAGGATACTGGTATATCAGTAGATATTACTGATTACAGAGGTATGATTGGCTCACTACTCTATTTTACTACAAGTAGACCTGATATCATGTATGCTACCTATCTTTGTGCAAGATTTCAAGCAGATCCAAGAGAACCTCACTTAACAGCTGTGAAAAGAATTTTCAAATACCTTAAGGGTACAGCTGATCTGGGATTGTGGTATCCTAGAGAATCAGACTTTAAGCTAATAGGTTACTCAGATGCAGATTTTGCAGGATGCAAAATTGACAGGAAAAGCACAAGTGGAAGCTGCCAATTTCTTGGAGGCAGATTAGTTTCTTGGTTTAGCAAGAAACAAAAGTCAATTTCTACATCAACTGCAGAATTAGAGTACATTGCTGCAGGAAGCTGTTGTGCACAGATTCTTTGGATGAAGAATCAGTTACTGGATTATGGGTTAACATATTTTAAAATCCCTATTTACTGTGATAATTAAAGTGCTATTGCTATGACAGGTAATCCAGTTCAACACTCAATGACAAAGCACATCAGCATTAGGTACCATTTCATAAGGGAACATGTGGATGAAGGTACAGTGGAATTGCATCTTGTTCCAACAGATCAACAACTAGCAGATATCTTCACAAAACCACTGTGTGAAGCTACTTTTACAAGACTGGTACATGAACTTGAAATGGTTTCAGGTTCTTTCTCTAAATCTGCTTAGTTTATGTTCTGTTACATCAGACTTTATGATCAGTATTTACAGATATTACTATCTTTGTGTATTCTGTGCTTAATATGAAATTTGCTTAAGTGTTGATTGTTGTCTTATGTGAATTTCTAAACTCTGATAGTGATATGCATATTTCTGTGATTATTCACTCCAATGAGGATAAATGTGCTAGATGCTGACCTAGTAATCTCTAATATACTAAAGGTCCCATGTTTGAAGTAATTGTTTATGTGGAAATCTTTTAACACAAGCAAATTCTGATATTGAGCTTAGTTAAGTTTATTTTGTCTATCTTATTACTAAGTTAAAAACTAGAATAATGCTTCTTATCTGTTAAGTTCTGATGTTAGTAAATCTGGTGAATGTACTAAGTGCTGATAAGCCTCACTTATCAAAAGAAAAAAAAAGAAAAGAAAATAAAAATTAGGTACTCCTTTGAGATCTAGAGTAAAAATGTGGAAGGGAAGACCCAAGTGCATTGCTGGTATTAAGTAATATGCATTAGAAAAGCAAAATAAAATTTTCTTGGTGACTTTTCACACTCTATGATTACTGGAGAAATACTCTGATAATAGCATAAATTCTAATAATCAGTCGTGACTCACTTACACTGAGAAGCCACTGTAAAAAGGAATTTCAAAAGATGCATAAAATGAGCACAAAATAGTTGAGGTGGACTCATGCATGAACTCATTCTATAGTAGACTTCAGAATAATGACATATTTTGAGCAAAGTTCTTAGTTATGCCTTATTTCTAAGATGTACTGAAGTGAATCAGACTTTAATCTTTATATGATATTTAGCTTATTGCACACACATACACTCCATGTGAATGATGAAAATTACTGTGGTGATAAATATTATTTTAGATGAACAGTTTAAGTGTCAGATGCATAGATTCTGAGGATAAGTTCTGATGGAAGTTCTGATGATTAAATTCTGATGAAACCATATCATTAATTGTGTGAATAATTACAGGAATAAAACATTCACTTTTCGAGTTAAGGAGTCATGTTCTGATGACTGTTAAGGTAAGTTCTGATATAAATCCTGATTCTTTACTGGACTTATTTGTGGTTAAATCTGAAACAGTCATATTTAAAATCAAAATATGTTTGGGTGAGATATAAACAGTCAACATAATTTGGGTTAGTGGTACTCGTATATGCACAGTAATTTTTTTTTCTTGTTTCGTGTGCTCATTAACTCATGTTTTAAGCTTCCAATGGCTGTCATTATCACTCATCGGTCTAGGGAGACGAGGCTTTACTTCTATTCGTTTCAAATTCCCTGCATCTCTTGGTCTTCCCTTGTCTATATAACCGACCAATACTCCTTCAGTAAAAATCAATTCTTTCTTCTCTCAAATAATGGCTCGGTTTGGTTGGTTTTATAACTATGGCATCGATATTGTGCATATTTTTCAAAATGGAATTCCGACTGCATATCCTATCAATAACATTCCTCATAATCTCTGGATTTAATTTCCAGAGATCATTAAAAATGACTTGTTGACTGTCCAAAGAAATCTTCATCTCCGTGCTCTCCGTCAACAAGAACGGATCATCCGTCTTGTATTGCTTTTCGTCTCCAGCAACAAGAACTAGTCGATAGGATCTTCTTAGACTAGGACTAAAGCTGTTGATGTTAGGAATCGTAGATTAGGACTGTCTTGCAACTTTTACATGTAATTGCTAAATTTCATCGAATCTATTTGTTTGATATATTAATGAAATATTCCTTTATTGCAAGATTTTGTCTCTGAGTCGTTTCATATTCTGATGACCTTTTAAATCCTGATACTAATCATATTCTGATGACCTTTTAAATTCTGATAATAATCAAGTTCTGATGCTGACGTGGCAGTATTATTTACTTGGTTTATTTTTGGTCATTACCTCACTGGTCATATTTTTTTACAGAATATTGGTAAAGCAGTAATAATAGTTTATTTAGTGGGAATGTTTTTTTTTAAAAACTGAACGTCCTTGATTAATGGGATTACTTGGTTAGAGGAACGGTTTTTCTCCTTGAAAAACTGCATGTGATAAGTAATGATTACTGAATACCCGTGCCCATTAATTATCTTTTACTGCTGCATGTCTGATAGATGTCTCAACAGCTATTTTTTTTACCATGTATCAGTAAAAGAGAGAAAAGATTGTGAAATCTTTTATTCACTTTTATACTCTATCTCTCTCTTTTTACTCTTATTCTCTCTCATATTCACTGACGCTTTATTATACAGATATTTTATCAAACACCTTACAGGCAACCTTATTTCTCACTTATTTCTCATGGCACCTAAGGATTTATTTATTGATGGAGCCAAGTTTGTACCTAACAACTATGCTGCAATCTTGAACAAGGCTGAAGCTCCATCTGATTTGCATTTTGTGCAAGATTTTTTTAGCAAATAGTGAGATTCGGTATGCTTTGACCCAACCTCAAAATATTTCAAGCCAACAAGTTCTGACATTTTGGCGAACTGGGATTTTTGATGATGGTGGTGCTACTGGTACTCCAAGCATCGTATTTGAAGTGAATGATGTTGAGCATTTGGTTACTCCTGGAGCAGTTCGTAAAGCTCTCCACTTACCAGAAGGTTGTACATTCTCGACAGCGGAGGACCCTGTTCTACACCAGCTCATGGCCAGTTTGGGTTATGAGAAGAGTTTGGGCAAGCTTGGACAGTTGAAAAGGGCAAATATCAGGAAGGAATGGAGCTTTTTCTGATGATGCATCTCCTACAGTCTCCTCAAAAGCTAAAAGAATTAAAACATTAGCTAAAAGGCCTGCAGATTCTGGTAAAGGACTGGAAGCAGCAGCTAAGGAAGGGGATCAGGAATCTCAGATCTCACAAGACCCTTTTGAAGCTAACAATTCTCCAAGTGTTAATCCAGATCTTCGTGCAACTCATCACTCTCCACTTCATGAGCCATAAACAACTCATATTCCCACACCTCCAGTATCTCCAGTATATGCTGATAACCAGGGGCCAAGTGATGAAATTGACATCCATAACTTGGAAGTGCCTCAGGTTTTGTACTTAGAAGCTCCACCTACTCAAATCACTCCACCAACAACACCACTTCTTGATGCTGATTTCAATCCAGAATTGCCTACAACACCCTCTCTGCATCTAGATACTGAAGATCGGATGTTAGGTGAGCATCAGAATATGGCTGTTGATCAGAACTTAGTTGGAGATCAGCACTTAGAGGATGATGTTGAAGCCTCCATAGCCTCTCATACTATTCTTTTATCAAAGGATGCTGATGATGCTGATTCTATAAGTTCTGATGCTGCTAATGATGAAGTTACTGGTGAACCTGCTGCTACAAATGTAGATGCTGATGCAGCTGGTCCATCAGGACATGCACCTCAACAAACTGTTCATAAAGCTGAGATAGTCAAGAAGTTTGTTACAGGGGAAGCACCAGTACCTTGGAGTGAAACTCCTAGAGGATAGGAGTGGACTAAGGAGTGGAACACAGTTAGTTTTGTTCCTTCTAAAAAGATTCTTGTTGAGCATCTTGCAAAAGCTGATGAAATGCTGATAAATGATGATTTCAACGCACAACTGAGAGTTACTGCATTGAGTACAAGGCACCTTCAAGGTCAACACTCAATAACTCATGACAAGGTGAATAAAATTCAAGAAAACTTGATCCAGTAAGATATGAATCTGAAACTTGAAAAGAAAAGGTTTTTCCAACCTACCTTTGACAGAATTGCCAACATTGAGAAAACCCAAGAGAAGCAACAGTCTCAGATTGATGAAATTTTGAAAAATCAAGCTTCTCTCCAATCTCAACTGAATGAGATCCAATCCTCAGTGGAATTGCTTGTCTCTCTTTTTTTACCTGCTGATGCCAAAAAGGGGGAGAAAGTAATTAAGTCCAAATGCAAACCTATTAAGACACTCAAGGGAAAGGATGATGAAAAAGATGACCGGGGAAACTCTGGAATGGGTGGAGGTCATGGTCAAGGTAAAGGTTTTTCATCAAGTAAAGCTGAAACTACAAGTCAAAGAACAAGTTCTGATACTGGGAGAAAAATAAGTTCTTATACTGGTAAAAGGATAAGTTCTGATGAAATTCTGGAACTTGATGAGGAGATTTCAAGACAGTTATTTCTGAAAGAAAATCCAGGAATGGACTTTGAGAGTCTAAAGGAAGAAGAAGCTAGACTTAAGTTAGAAAAAGTCAACTCCAAATCTGAAGCCTCTTTTGTTGAAAAGAACATTCATAAGGCTAAAGGCATTGTGATAAAAGAAAGGATAAATCCTGAGGCAACTAAGGCCAAATCACAAATGGAGATAGATCCAAGGTCCAAGGGCAAAGAAAAAGTTGGAGAACCTGTAAAGGTTTATGTGCCTGCTATGGATGAAGAAATATCTGTTGAAGATGCTAATCTTACTCTGATTTCAAAGAAGATTTCTTAAACAACCTCTGACATGGTTCAAGTTGTTCAGAGTCAAGATATAGTAAGTTCTGATATGACACTGAAGCAAGCAACCTCTGACATAGCTCAAGTTGGCTTGATATCAGAAGATAAGTTAAAGGAAACCTTTGACATTGCTCATGTTAAATCCTCAAAGTTACTCCTACCAGGATTCACTAAAGCTAAACAGACTCAACCTTTGAAGGCTGCAGCAGGTGGTTTTGAAGCAAGAGTTGTTACAGGAAAGGAAGCAAGAGATAAATCTGGATTGGGTAGTGCTGATGAAAGAAGAGTACAGAACACAACCAATGATCCAACTTCCTTAAGTGAACCAGGTGTTGGAGCAACTCCTGAAAGATCGAATTGACTTGAATCTATACAGATGGTTTACCATAACTTCTTGAAAGAACACATCTTGTTATATTTCATGACAGATGGAAGGGTATACCATATTAGGGAGAATGCTATACCACTGAAGTATTTTGAGGAACTAGAACATGTTCTATTCCTACTTCAAGTGAAGAACAGATTAACAGAAAGTGCTGTAAATTATTTAAAGACTCAAATTTAGAGATAGAAGAAGCTTTATTCTGTAAAGTTTGACATCACATATTGTCCTAAGTATAGAGATCACAAGGGTGATATTGTCGAGATGAAGCCTAACTCTGCTAAGATTATAACTACCTTTCTGGGTTATAAGGCTGTGGAATTCAATCTTGAGTCTGACAAGGCATATTTGACCAGACTAGATCAGGACATAAGAAAAGCTAAAATAAATGATCTCAGGGCAGCTATCTTTCAAATTGGTAAAGATACAGTTGAATTGAAGAATGCTAAACGGAGGATGATTGATGAACTTAAATATGCTGAGAGATGTTTGTTAAAGAACTATCTCAGAACAACTCCTGACATCAAAGAGATCAGTAATTGAAGCCAAGTCAAGATCTACAACTGCTTAAATTCTGATGTGTATATAGACTGAAGTTGTTATTAGAAGTTAAAGATGGTAAAGCTTTAAGGACTGTAAGTTGTAGTTATCTAGTCAAATTCTCATGCATTTGTACTTAATGTTTTTGACATCATCAAATATCTGTTAAACTTGTATATTATGCTAATTTACAAGTTGGGGGAGATTGTTAGATATATTTGATAATGGCATGTCTAATATGATTTGTGTTTAGTTTTCAGATCTTACTTAAACAGGACAAATCAGTACTTAACGGGAAATCAGCACTTATACCGAAGTCAGAACTTAAGTTGTCAGAACTTAAGTTATCAGGAGATATTTATCAGGAGATAATATCAGGACTTAAGGGGATTTTCAGATAATAAAGGCGACTAGTTGAAAGGAAAGAAGATAAAGACAAATGCAAGAAGAGATATGCATGAAGAAGGAATTCTATGAAGAATAGAATACTTGGAAGAAAAGATATCTGATTGATATATTTTAGGAAGCAGAATTATATTCCATGTCAATTAGAGATTATCTTGTAACTGTGTAGTATATAAACACAGACATAAGGTTTACACTATATGTGTTATCATTATCAAGAATAATATTCATTGTAACCCTAGCAGCTCTCGTGATATTTGTTCATCACTGAGAGAGGATAGTTCCATATTGTAACAGAGTTTATTATATTAAATAAAGTCTGTTTTATGTTACTTGTGTTCTTTAATTCGATTTGATTGTGCTAAACACAGTATTCAATCCCCTTCTACAGTGTGTGTGACCTAACAAATTCAGATGGTCTTGAAATATTGAAATTTAATAACAACTGAATTCAACCAAGACAGATTGCAGTTTCTGACTTCTAATTTATCAATTAGAAATATTTAACATCCCAAGTTCACTAACCAACTTAGAGAAAGTGTTTTCATCAAGTGGTTTGTGAAGATGTCTGCAATTTGATCCTCTGTGGGTATAAAATATAACTCCACAGTGCCATTTGTGACATGCTCTCTGATAAAGTGATACCTGATATCAATGTGCTTTGTTCTTGAGTGCTGAACTAGGTTGTTTGAGATTGCTATTGCACTTGTATTGTCATAGAATATTGGAATATTCGATACCAACAGACCATAATCTTGGAGTTGGTTCCTCATCCACAAGATTTGGGCACAACAGCTTCCAATAGCTATGTATTCAGCTTCAGCAGTTGATGTGGATACTGATTGCTGCTTCTTACTATGCCAGGATACCAATCTTCTCCCAAGAAACTAACAACTTTCTGATGTACTTTTCCGGTCAATCTTACAACCTGCAAAATCTGAATCTGTATAGAGAACTAGGTCAAAACCTGTACCTTTAAGGTACCAAATACCAAGATTTGGAGTTCCCTTAAGATACCTAAATATTCTTTTAACAGCTATAAGATGAGATTCTTTTTGGTCAGCTTAAAATCTAGCACATAAGCATGTTGCAAACATAATATCTGGCCTACTTTCTGTGAGATAAAGTAATGAGCCTATCATACCTCTGTAGCTTGTGATGTCAACTTTCTTACCAGTTTTGTCCTGATCAAGCTTAGAGGCTATTAGCATGGGAGGCTTTGCTAGTTGAATCTTCCAGACTATACTTCTTGAGAAGTTCTATGATATACTTGGATTGACAGATGAATATACCATCTTTCATTTGACTCACTTGTAATCCAAGAAAGTAGTTCAACTCTCCCATCATGCTCATTTTGTACTTACTCTACATTAGCTTAGAGAATCTTTTGCAAAGATCATCATTAGTAGAAACAAATATAATATCGTCAACATATACTTTAACTAATATCATATCAGATTTATGCATTTTATGAAACAGAGTTTTATCTATGACACCTCTAGTAAAACTATTTTCAAGTAAAAACTCAGAGAGAGTGTCATACCATGTCCTTGGAGTTTGCTTAAGACCATAGAGAGCTTTAAATAGGAAGCATACAAAATTAGCCAGATTTGGATCTTCAAAACCTGAAGGTTGTTCTACATACACTTCTTCTTCTAGCTCCCCATTCAGGAATGCACTCTTCACATCCATTTGATAAACTTTGAAATCTGAATGTGCTGCAAATGCAAGAAACATCCTAATTGCCTCAAGCCTAGCCACTGGTGCATAGGTTTCATCATAATCTATACCCTCTTCTTGAGAGTAACCTTTAGCTACTAGTCTGGCCTTGTTTCTCGTTACAATTCCATCTTCATCTAACTTGTTCCTGAATACCCATTTAGTGCCTATCACTGACTTGTTCTTTGGTCGGGGTACCAGCTTCCATACCTTCTGCCTCTCAAACTTATTGAGTTCTTCTTGCATAAAAATAATCCAATCTGGATCTTCAAGTGCCTCATCCACTTTCTTAGGTTCCATTTCTGAAAGAAACCCTAAAAAATGACATTCATTCTGAGCGGCATGTCTAGTTCTCACTCCTGTGTCAGGATCACCAATGATCAACTCAAAGGGATGGTCTATGTTCCAAACTCTTTGTCGAGGCTAGAATAAGATCTTGATGTTTCCCCTTGTTCAACCTGATGTTGAGTGTGAAATGTAGATCCTCTTCCTGCTCCCCCTGAGTTGCTACCACCATGGCTAGATGATTCTGATCTTTGTGCAGTAGTTCTTGAAGGTGTTCCTGTATGATTATCATATTCATTGTTTCCACCATTACTACCACTTGATCCTGAATCAGCATTGTCATGTATTGTAGATATAGCTCTAGCAATCTCAGGTTCTTCTATATCCAAAGGGTCATCTGACAGATTTTCAAATTCCAGAGATTTAGAATCCTTTTCTCTTTGCAGGCTTGCTAACTTGGTGTCGTCGAATGTTACATTAAGGCTTTCAATCACCTTCTGGTTAGTAATCATATAAACCCTGTAAGCTGTAGATTCCAGAGAATAGCCAAGAAATATGCCTTCTTCTGCTTTAGCATCAAACTTTCCTAGATGCTCATTTCCTTCTTTCAGCACAAAGCATTTAGCACCAAACACATGAAAGTATTTTAGTGTTGATTTCTTGTCAGCCATTATCTCATAAGGAGTCTTGTCATGATCTTTATTAATCAGGGTACGATTTTGAGTGTAACACGCTGCGTTGACAGCTTCAGCCCAGAAGTAAGTGGGAAGCCTTGATTCACTTTGCATAGTCCTTGCTGCTTCAACCAAGGTACGATTCTTCCTTTCTACTACTCCATTTTGTTGTGGAGTTCTTGGGGCTGAATACTATCTCGAAATACCTTTCTCTGTACAGAATTCATTTAGAAATGCATTTTTGAATTCTGTCCCATTATCTGATCTGATCTTCCTGACAGGTAATTTCGCTTCCAACTCAATCATCTTTATATGATCCACTATCAGCTGAGGTGCTTCATCCTTAGATTGCAAAAACAACACCCATGTGTTTTTGGAGAAGTCATCGACTATCACTAAAGCATATATTTTCCTTGATAGTGACAACACAATCACTGGACCAAATAAGTCCATGTGAATTAACTGAAGAGGTTCAGTTATGCTTGTCATTTCTTTGCTTTTGTGTGATGCTTTCTTTGATTTCCCCTTTTCACATGCTTCACAGAGTCCTTCTTGACAGAATTCCATATATGGTAGTCCTCTCACTAATTCTCTCTTGATTAGAGAGTTCATTATCTTGAAGTTTAAGTACGAGAGCTTCTTGTGCCATATCCAACTTTGTTCTGATGAAGCTTTGCTGTAGACATCTGATTACTCCATCATAGGTAGACTTCAAGTCAGCTACGTAAAAATTACCTTTCCTCACTCCCTGTAAAGCAAACTTCTCATCTTTCCTGTGAGAGATCAAACATCTTTTTGGCCTGAAGTCAACATTGTATCCTTTGTCACAAAACTGACTAATGCTCAGAAGATTATGCTTCAATCCTTCCACAAGAGAGATGTTTTCAATGATGACATTGCCAATTTCCAAATTTCCATATCCCTTAGTAAATCCTTTATTGTCATCTCCAAAGGTAACTATGGGGCCAGCTTTCTCAACCACACCTGTGAGCAGGGACTTTTCTCCGGTCATGTGTCTAGAACAACCACTATCCATAATCCATATGATATTTTCTTTCCTTACCTTACCCTACAAGCACAGATTGATTAAGAAGACTTTGGTACCCAAGATTTCTTGGGTCCTAAAGGTTTAGGGGTAGAAACAGGATCAACAAATAAAACCTTGACAGGCTTAGCTTTCACTTTGACTGACTCATTCTCAGTGCTAGTCTTATCATAAATGTTAGACTTAGAGATAGAAGGTACTACAGTTTTAGCCTGTGTGTGCTCATTACCCATGCTTGTCTTAGTGTCAGTGCAAGTGCTAGCAGTTGCATGAAAAACTTTGAAATATTTAGACATGGTAACAAATGCACATGGAATACATCCAACTACACCACATGACTCATCAAAGCTAGGCATGTAAGGCATGGAAGGTATACTGGAAGATGCAACATATTCTTCTTTAGCTTTAGTGTATGCATGTGTAAGGTGTGCAGCAGAATTACAATTATTACATAACTTCCTAGATGCAGATGAGGAAGATGCAAAATCAGATTTCTTATTTATACCTACCTTGCCATTCATGTTCTTCTTAGTCTTAACCTTAGCACCCTCACCAGTCTTATAGTTAACTATAGGATCTGGTTTCTTAAGTGTGTCAGGTTCCTTACTATCCACCATATTACCTAGGTCAGCTGTGGATTTGGCTTTACTAGCTGGAGCCTTAAGAGTCTTAGGGGATTCCTCCACCATCTCTCTATCTTCAGCAATCAATTCTTCATTGATTAGCAAACTTACTTCATCCGAAGGTTCTGAAACAGACTCAGTGAACAATGGAGATACAGCATCTTTAATAACATATGGAACCTTTTCTAAAATAAACATGTTTATTTCAGATGTACCGCTATGCTTCTTACTGTTCAACTTAGAATAGTCTAGTCCAATTGAAGTCTTAGATTTAAATCTTTGACTATCTATTATCTCCTTCTAAGTCAAAGCTGCATTCTTAAATGCCCGTAACTTCTTTTTTAAGTCAGCAATTTGGGTTCTAAAAATGGCTTCTATGTCTGCATTGCACTTAACCTTATTCTCTAGATATTCATTCATTTCTTTAAGGTCTTCTAGTCCAACTACAAGAAATTCTAGTTCTTCATTCCTAGAGATTAAACTTTCAGATTTAAGAACTAACTTATCATTTTCAAGTATATATGCAAGCATGCTTGTATGAACATTATACAATTCTAGAGTAAGTTCATGCACAATAGATTTATATTCAGACACATACATATCTATAGTGATAAGTTCAGGAACCTGAGATGATTGTGATGATTCCTCTACAGAGTCTACCATAAGAGCCAGATTTACATACTCTTCCTCTTCATCTGAATCAGTAACATCCCAGCTTTTTCCTTTAGCAATGTACGCTCTTCCCTTTTCCTTTACCACATAAGCATTGAGCTTCTGTTTCAGCTTCTCATTCTTCCTCTTCAAATCTTCATAAGTTTCCTTCTTTTCATAGGAGTCTTTTGATTTTGCTGCCTTGGACTTTCTGCAATCAGAAGCAAAGTGCCCTAACTCATTGCAGTTGTAACATCTTGTTTTGCTCTTGTCTACCCAACTTGACTTAGCCTCCTCTGGAGCTTGACCCTGATGAGTAGCTTCCTTTCTGAAATCTCCCTGATGAACCCCTTGATTTATAGTTGGTCTTCCTTCTGAATCTAACATGACTAAATTTTACAGCCATGTATGCCATAGATTTGTCGTCCAACTGTTCAAGTTCTTCTTGAGTGTAGAACTCATTTTCATCCTCTAGCTCACCATGAGCAATTTTAGTTATGACAATTTCCTCGATTGTTGAGGAGGGTGCAACCTTGTCTTCTTGAGCTTCAAGTTCACGAGCTACAAGTACAGTGGTTTTTGCAAGTGTCGTACTCTTATTGTCAATAGAACTAGGTCCATATATAATAGCTCTTTGCTCTTGCTCCAGCTCATGTGTTCTTAGCTTTCAATAGATCACATCCAGGGACATAGTAACAAAATCTGCTCTTTCCCTGATTGATGTGTTCTTTTGTTCCAGGTGAACTAGGAGCGTCAACATAAACTTTCTGTTAGACTCTCGTATAGGGTAAACTTTCCCTTGCAGCTTTAATTCACTTAACAGTCTTGTATATCTTCAAAGAGTGAATACAGTGCTTCTGCGGGTTGAAGTTTTAATGCCACATACTGAGTCGTCAGAATATCCATCCTATTTTCTTTGACTTCTTCTGTACCTTCCATTAAAAGCTCAATGGTTTCCCACATATCTTTTATATTGTTACTTCCCAGAAGTTGATGATTCATATCTTTATCGGTCAATTCCATAATTATGAATTGAAGGCTTGTGTTCAGATTTATCAACTCCTTGTCAGTTTCCGTATAATTAGATGGATCCCTGGGAGTGGATGAGGAAGGAATTCTCACACCAGCTGTGGTTGTGGATTCAGCAACTACTTCCATCGGAACATAAGGGCCATTCAGTAGTATCACAATGTAAAGTGGATTCGAAGCTTTCATAAACAGCATCATCTTTTTCTTCCATAGGTTGTATTTATCTCTATCGAATGGGGGAACCTTTTATACTTCCAATTCTTTGGTTCATCATCTTGGTGGAATTAAATTATTTAAAGTTCAAAAATTTCAAGAATGAAGATTTTTGAAAATTAAAAAATTCAAGAAATTTTCAAGAACTTGTTTCTTTCTCCCAATCTTGATTTGTATGTCAATCAACAAGCTCTAATACCAATTATTAGACCCAAAGTATCGTAGAAGGGGGGTTGAATACGATACCTACAATCTTTTCGATTCGTTTACAAGTTCTTCATTAAAAGTATGGAATCAAATTGGACAGAAAACAATTCGAGGAATACATTGTTTTATTAATATAATCCTTGAGGTTGCTACAATCTAATTAATAAATTGATTAGCTACAATAAATTCAACAGCATAACAATATATTTACAAGCTTAATAAATGAGGTACTTTAATGGAGCTCCCGTAAACACTCTGTTAAAAGTTGAAGAAGATAACTGAAATGAATTCAATTCATTTAGCTGCTAATGTAGTCTTTCAAATTCATTGGACATGTGGCATTACTGTGTCCATGCAATCCTTTGATTTTTCTACAAATAAATCACTGAATATCACAACTCTTCTAGGGTGACCAATAACCTTGTATTGTTCTATGGCGACTGTTGAAGCTCTATGGAAACCATGTAAATCCTTATGGTCTTGAAAACCTATGGCGACCAGGCAAAGCCCTATGGCGACCAGGTGAATCATTGTGGTCTTCAAGCCCTATGGTGACCAGGTAACTATTGTGTCCTCTTCTATGGCGATCAGACTGTATGGCGACCACTGGTGCCTTACAGATTCTCTATAACGACCACTGTGGTACCTTAGAGTATTTCTCTATGGCAATCATAAAGTCTACTTGCAGTAGTATACACTTCTATGGTGACCATAGTGAAGAATATTTTGCCTTCGAATGTTCTTTCTTCTGTTTAACCATTCTTCATTGTATCAACATTTTATTCTGTAACTGAATCATAATTCCTTTTTGAATACTGATGTTTGGTGCACTGGCCTGGTTCACAAACAACTAGCATTAAGAGAACGTAATTCAGTTTGTCTTGTATTTCTGAGCTGATACAGATTTGTGAATATCTATTGCTTCTTTCACTGAACCCTTGATCTGTAACACTTGAAATCAATTCATGTTACTTATGCTTGAAGTCCTTTGATGTCTTATTCTTCATGGTTTCTTGAACATGTTAATGAACTTCTTCCCATGATCTGTTTTGAGGACTTAAAGAGTCAATTGCATCTTTTGGTTCTTTGTGTTTATCCTATCTTCATCTGTAGGGTTCATGTGCTTCACAGTTAATATTGTTTATCTGTTTCTGTTTTCATATTAATTTATAATTCCTAGATTACATGTTACATTACACTATGCTTTATACATGTGCTAGAGCCAACCGGTTTCTATTAAGACCTTGGAGAATCAGATTGGGCAAAATACTAATGTATTACTGAATCATCAACCTGGCACGCTTCCGAGCGATACTGAAGTGCCAGGCAAGAAGGAAGCTAAGGAGCATGTTAAATCAATTAAACTGAGGTCTGGTAAGGTTGCAAAACCTGAAAATGCTAAGACTCCAGATTCTGAAGTTGAGGCAGAAGAAGAAGAAGTGCAGAAAGAAGCAGAAGTGGAACCAAGGAAGACTACTGTTGAGCACACTCCTCATGAGGGTAATATAGGAGAGAAATAGATCTATCCTCTACCTTCCTTTCCTAAGAGGCTACAAAAGAAAAAGCTGGATAAGCAGTTTGCGAAGTTTCTGGAGGTGTCCAAGAAACTTCACATCAGCATACATTTCGCTGAAGCTCTTGAACAAATGCTGAGTTACGCAAAATTCATGAAAGATATTCTCTCTAGGAAAGTGAAGCTTTATGACTTGGAGACCGTTGCTCTCACGAAGAAATGCAGTACGGTGTTGCAATAGAAATTGCCTCCGAAGCTTAAAGATCCTGGAAGCTTCACTATTCTTTGCATAATTGGAAATGTGTCTTTTGACAATTGTTTATATGACTTGGGAGCTAGCATCAATCTGATGCCTTTGTCAATCTTCAAAAAGTTAGATTTGCCTGATCCAAAGCCTACTTATATCACTTTGCAGTTGGCTAACCGTTCTATTACATATCCGCGAGGTATTGTGGAGGATGTCTTGGTCAAGGTGGATATACTCATATTCCCTGCTAATTTTGTAATTCTTGATTTCGATGAGGATAAGAAGATTCCCATAATCTTGGGAAGACTCTTCTTGGCTACTGGCCGAACCTTGATAGATGTGCAGAAAGGTGAGCTCACCATGCGACTGATGTATCAGGATGTAACTTTTAATGTGTTCAATGTTGTTATGGATCAAAAACTAAGGTATAATAATTGATGTATTTATTACTAGGGAACGTGAGCTTCGAGGCTCGATTTGACTACTCTTGTGTTTCGTGACTCGATCTGCCTTAGCAAGATGTCTACGTACCTTGCTGATTGCCAAGGATCAAGTCAAAAAATGTAGTTCTGATTTGTGGGGTGAGGCCCCTTATATAGATATTGGGAGTCCTTGAATTGGACTTGGGTTAAGAGACTTGGTGGGCAAGTCTCAGAATTAAAATAGACTTTGGGGTCCTAAGAGGTAGGAAGCTGATTCCTTATCCCACCAGGTTCCTTGGAGACCAATCTACAAGGATTTATTTCTCCACTAGGACTCATCTTATCAGCTGACTTATCCCTTATTAAGTAATTACGAAATTTATTAATATTCAGGGTTTTGGGCCTTCTCAAATGGGCCTAGTTGCTGACCCATTTCTGATATGATTAATGCAACATTAACTATATACTCAGACCTTATTTTCTTCCCTATCATTTGCCCCCCAACTTTTGGGAAACAGTGACTAAGTTTCGCAGAAGTTAAGTTCATTCGTTCCCGTACAGGGTATCATTTTTGTGTAAAGTATGGAGCGACCTACACATTTACAACAATTTGCTTTTATCCCTTTTATTTATGAGTTACTTTAATTTCCAGGAATTTTCCTTTAATTTCTGGGATTTTTCTTTATTTCCAGGAATTTTTCCCTTAATACTGGGATTTTTCCTTAATTTTCAGAAATTTTTTCCCTTAATTCTGTGATTTTTCCTTAATTTTCAGGAATTTTTCCCTTAATTCTGGATTTTCCCTTAATTTTCAGGAAATTTTCCATTAATTCTGGGATTTTTCCTTAATTTTCAGGAATTTTTCCCTTAATTCTGGGATTTTTCCTTAATTTCCAGGATTTATTCCTCATTTTCTGAAAATATTAATATTTTTCAGAAATTTTTAAGGATTTTCCTCATTTTCTGCAATTTTCCAAGAATTTTTATTATCCTTTTTTCTTCTTCTTTTTTTTCTCTTTTTTTTATGTACATTTCGACCAGGAATCCTGTTCGACCAGGATCCTGGTCGAATTATCCCCCATATTGCCCAGGTCGAAGCTGTTTTGACCACAATTCCTGGTCGAATTTCGATCAAGATTTTACACTGTTTTTTTATTATTATTTATTTTTTTTATTTTTTGGCGACCAGGATCACAACCTTTTCGGTCAAGATCTTCATTTTTAACCGAATTATACCTCCTTCCTAGCCTTGGTCGAAGTATTTTTCGATCTGGGGTGTTCGAGCAGGAATCCTGGTCGAATTTCGGCTAGGTTTTTACCCATATATTTTTTCGAGCAGGATTTTAACCTCTTTTGGTCAGGATTTTATGATTTTGACCGATTTAATCCTCCTTTCAAGCCCTGGTCGAAGGCATTTTTGACCTCAATCATTTGACCAGGAATCCTATAGAAATTCTGGTCGAAAATGGGATCAGGATTTTTATATGTTTTTTTGTGACGGCCTCAACCCCTGGGTCAGGAGTTGACGTCATCAACAATCACCATAACAAACATAATATAATCAATTCCATGATAGAATATAAATACGACCCCTCATTCCAAGATATTTTCCAGGTTTAAGTATGAATTAGGTTACTCAACTAACACAACTTAAATTACCTTACACAATCCTGACCACTAATTTTATGCAACCAGTCAACAGACCTCATCTGGTCTGAGCACAACTATCCGAGAGGAGCCTGACACGAAAGGAGCTGGAACTCTGCCCTGATTACCGCACAAGAATCTCCTAGGCATCTGCAATACATATAAAATATTCTGCAAGGGTGAGCAATTGCTTGCTCAGCAGCACCACTATATGAATAACGAGTAAAACAGTTTAAAGTAAAGCAGTTATAGGAACAGAATTCATAACTTGCCAGAAACATGTAAAACATGATATAAACTGGATATCAAAACTAGCATGCTCTGTAAAACAATAACATCAGTAGTGTGCTGTGTATAAATACCAGAGTCAAATTTTAGCATGCTATCTTCATTTCCAAATCCACTAGCTAAACCACTTGCTCCGTTATGGAGACCACAAAACCCAAATCAGATACGTAGTGGATATGTGAAGATAGTTGACCAGGCTATCAACACCGGACAGCTCCCACTGCCATCCTATATACCTGTTCCGGAACTCAGAGACTAGCTAGGTCTCTGACCTGCTGGACTAATCGGTTTTATAGTGCGCGCAACCGAATTAGCCTCTTACGCCACCTCAATAGGCCTACTCTGGCCCCAATGTATCCCATATCTGACCGTTTTATCCAGTTATTTAACCAGCACACATATAAAATCCCTTTCACAAATCATTTCATTCGAGATAGGTACCTTTCGAAGTTAATTTTCCCCAAAACAATTTGAAAACAGTGCTTTATAACTATAGGGGATGCATAACTTAAAACGTTTCTGTTCCATTACGAGAATAAAACATTTAGCTATTCACATATACTGAACCATAAAAGAATGGTCAGGGTACTTGCCTTGCAGAGCGATACAATTATCTATGATTGACCTTGAACCGATTCGGGACACTCAGCTTTATCGCTTTACTATTTGACTATCCTGGATCCGACTTCAACGCCCAGGTCCTTCGATAGGGAACCTTGCTTCGCTCGTTGACTGATCACTAGGGTATCTTAGTTCGATATCAAATGCTCGAGCCCTTCAACTAGAACCTACAGAGTCGAAATACCCTACGTTAGACGACCAGGTATGCTTGACATATCCTCGACACCAATTCTACCCAACGATATTCAAACCAGACTCGTAATTATACATATTAATACGAAACATATAGCAATCCGGGTTCACCTACTCAAAACTTGGCTCGATATTCATTTTTAGAAATCATATATACTTATCGCTTTAAGAAACAGGGTTGCCAGTTATAACTCATAAAATATACTCTGACAACCCACAGATACCTTCCGCAAAGAAATAAGGTTATTAACCAAGTATTACAATATACAGATCGGCACGTACATCATTTTTTTACAGGTATACACTTATATACACTCGCCGGACATCCCCCGATAATTTACAGGATATGCTCCCAAAATTTGGGCAGCGTCTCCTTTGTTTATCGGACTACCCGTCGAACAAAATCGACGTCAATACACAACCAATCACACAATCCAACAACCACCATCACAATTCAATTAATGATACAACTTTTTAAATAATCAATTATTATTCGTATTTTATATTTATTTATTTATTTGTAGGACTCAGAACAACGTCATCACCGTCCACCGTCCGCTCGTCAAAATTCATTACGGACGGCGGCAAAATTTCCCGGGTTTCCAACGCGAAACTTCGCCGATTAAATTAGGTATGACTGAGAGCAACCATACAAGTACATAAGATGGCCAGTCTTAGTACCGCACAGTTCACAATACATAACTTGGTGGCGTCCCACCAGACCCTTTTATCACATAGTCAAATGGTCATTTCATATACACTGTTTGCCCCAATCAACTGATAGAATTTCCGAGAGAAGAAACAAGGTTCGAAAGGAAATTCACAATTAGGAAGGGGGTGAATCTGATTTGTAATGAGATCAACATAACCCTAAGTAGCTTACTTCGGGTTCATAACTTCCTCACAGGAAAATAAGTAACTTAAGAAATAGGAAACAATTACTCTGGGAACAAAATAGGTCTCAAGAAAGAAGTATAAGAAATCAAGATATACACCACCGTACTGGTCCTCATTCTCTTTGAGACTTAACTGTTATAGCAGCCGCTAACGATTGTCATTCCATCCAGCTTACCAAGGTCACACCATCTGGCCAATAACACTCCTTGACATAGAAAAAGCGATATTTAGAAATAACGTTGGCGCTTCTTCAGCTGACACACCAAAGAACCGTACAAAAGCTGAATCCTCGCAATCAGACTCGAATACTCGAGAGGGAACTGGAAATCTTTATCGAACATTACTAGTAACATATATACAAAGGGAACGTACTCTAGGTTAGGGCAGTTCCACTGAATCCTCAACAAATGTCAGGGTTACGTCTCCGAAACCCTTGACTAAACTTATAGACTCACTCCTCTGATTGAGTTGCTGACTCACATCTATATGCAAACCCTCCTGTACTCTTTTAACTCTATTCCTAACCTAAATCAGGGACTCAAACCTGTGGCTCTGATACCAACTGTGACGGTCTCAACCCCGGGGTCAGGAGTTGACGTCATTAACAATCACCATAACAAACATAATATAATCAATTCCATGATAGAATATAAATACGACCCCTCATTCCAAGATATTTTCCAGGTTTAAGTATGACTTAGGTTACTCAACTAACATAACTCAAATCACCTTACACAATCCTGACCACTAATTTAATGCAGCCACTCAACAGACCTCATCTGGTCTGAGCACAACTATCCCAGAGGAGCCTGACACGAAAGGAGCTGGAACTCTGCCCTGACTACCGCACAAGAATCTCCTAGGCATCTGCAATATATATAAAATATTCTGCAAGGGTGAGCAATTGCTTGCTCAGCAGCACCACTATATGAATAACGAGTAAAACAGTTTAAAGTAAAGCAGTTATAGGAACATAAATCATAACTTGCCATACACGAAGACAGGGGAGGGGGGTAAACACAATTGTGTTTATCTCCTCTCTAATTTTTAATTTTATCAACTCACAGCAAATCACAGTATTACACGAAGCCAACATTCCTGGAAAATTTGACACGTATCAACACAATTAACATGTACCCCCTGAGCAGCTCGGTTCCGCCCCATTTTTTATTTTTTTAACGATACAGCTAGCGGGTAAATAAAACAAAAAAAATTATCAACATAATCTTAAAACATTATAAATATCCCAAAGTAAATAAAAACGTAATTTTTATAATTTTAAAATAATTTCTGAAACACAATTTATACCCGCTTTTAGCAATTAAACGAATCAACGCGCGGGTGAAACTAACTCCAAAAATTTCCAAAATAATTTTAAAATTCTCAGAATATTCCCAACTTCAAATAAATATGAATTTCATAATTTTTGAAGAATTCTGGAATTAAGTACGAATTTTACCAATAAATGAAATCAGAAAATCGTACAGGGCCAAATAATTGATGAAATATTGATTTCTAGGTTTTATAAAATCCCAAAAATAAATATTGAGATTATAAAGCCATAAGAACAATTTTAGAGACATTTCAAATATTTATGCAAATAAATTTGCACTAAATTCACTTTTAAAAGTGAAAATGATTCAATATAACTCAATAGTTAATTACGTAAATAACCAGATACACCCTAATTCACCCAGAGATCAACACATAGCGATCGAAACCAATACACATATTTCAATTGACTATTTATTTAATAATTACACTTTTATATAATATAAAAGTATACGAGTCGTTATATTTTTGGCCCATTTTTTCTTGATTTTGGGCTTCCTTGGGCCCATACTTTTTCAACTGGGCTTCTTTGGGCCCATACTTTTTCAACTGGGCTTTTTTTTGGGCCTTGGTTTTGTATGCCCTTCATATATTTGGGCTTTGACTTATTCCTATGCCTCTTTGTGAGCTTTTTATATTTGGGCCCTTTTGTTGATGTTCTTTAGAAAATTCTAGATTTGGGCCTTGACACTGGGCTTCTTGGGCCCCTTTTTGCTCTGGGCTTTTTAATTGGGCCTATAACACATGCTGGCTATACTCTCTAGGCCCATAAACACTTAGATTTTCTAGATTTTTTTAGAGTTGGGCCTTAAAAACTAGGCTAGACCTTTTACTGGACCCAATTTCATGGGATTTTTACCCCAAAATCCAGAATGTTCTAGAGTCTTGGGAAAACCTTAAAAAACAAATTTTTATTTCTCTTTTTTTTTTTTAAAAAATCCTCTAGATCTTTCTAGAACTGTGTAGATTTGGGCCAAATGGGCTTTTTACAGGCCTATTTACTGGACAACAGTGGCTATAAAAAGGGGAGTGAGGTGAAGTCTCATACTTCACTTTCTCATTTCTCACTTCCACTCTCCAAAACTTTCCTCCTCTCTCCAGCCTTCAAGACTCCTCCCTCTCTAGGGATTTTCCGGCCTTTTTCAAGCTTTCAGGCTTTCTTTTTCCTCCAGTAATGGCTGACAAGGGTGCGGAGAGAGTGGCCAAGATTTCCTCTGCTTCGAAACGAGGTAACGATATTGAAATCCGCTCTTCTTATTATGCATGTTCAGTATTTATTCTGTGAATTATTTTTTAAGTGGTATATGTGTTTTGATGTTTAAAAATAATATAAATTGAGTATTTTAATTTTTATATGGTCAAAATAAAATATAGATAATTGTCATATCTTCCTATTCATTTTTATGTTAATTTATGTTTTTATAGGAAATTTATGGACTTTATAAATTCTTTTTCCGAATATTTATAAACTATTTTATATAATCGGAACCAGCTGATGTCACCTGTTTTTACGTTTTTATAACCCGAAACTCTTCCGAGAACTCCTTCCTAACCTAATTGCAATATTCCGAGCATTTTCCATGTTTTGATTTTTTCTATATGGCATACGGTTTGTCCTGTGCGGGTCCCGGCATAATATTTTCGATACAAAATTCGTTTCGGTAATCGATAAAATTCGTATTTTCGATAAACCATATCTTTTTATTAAACTATTACAATTATCACCTCGTAATACGTTTAACCAGGCGCTGATACCAAGACCGCAGTACAAATTGTACTGATTTGGATAATTATCCCGAAAACCTGTACCGTTTGGATCTGTTTTTATAAATAAACGTACCATTTTATATCCGGAATGATCCAACGGGATACTAATTTTCCGTAATTATAAATAGCCTTTACCGTAATCATTTCCGTACCGAAAATCATTTGCAAACCAGTAAAATCCTTATCCAACAGAGAAAATACTATATTCATATTTCGTTCTTCGTAATCAAACTCAAATTCAGAGGCGTTATCGATATCCGATTTTGGCGTACATATACTCAAAATGAAGCTACTGAAATCTAGAATCAATATCTTGCATTAATTTCAATCCAGAAATATCAGGTGATTTTCTATCCAACTGTTTATATTCGAATTTCTTGAAATTAAAAAAATGAATATTTGTTCGGATGATTGTTTGAATGATTAGATGCTTGCATGCTATAGAGCTTGCCTTCCTGATGATTTTGGTATATTATACTCTTGATTTGGAGTTCAATAACATGTTTAATTTTGAGTTTGATTTTCGAATTTAGAATTAGGGTTTATATTGCTTTGAATATTTTCAATTCGATTTGGGGGAATCTTTGTTAGGGGTTTTCAGTCGATCTTGATGGGTGCTTTGTGTTCCTTATCAAATTTGCAATCGAATCATGTATTCACATATCACAAACGATTCCTGATAAGCACGGAGTTGTCTTTTGAAGTTTTCGCCGGAGTTCTTCGCGTTTTGGCCGGTTTTTGGCCGAAAATTTGACTGAGCAATTGTTGTTGGTGGATTTTGAGTGATTGTGTTTCTGGAAGCGATTAGAATTGTTTTGCATCAAAGAACAGATCAAACGAAGTTGATTTGGACCCTAATTGAGGTCACCGGAATCCGGGAAGGGTCACCGGAATCTGGGTTCATCCGGTGTTCTTCCCGACCCCGCAACCCGGTCTCTGACCCGGTTTTGATCCAAATTTCTGTAAAATCAATTTCTAATTCTTGTTTTTACTCTTTAGTCCCCCAAGGTTTCCCAACTTTGCAAAAAATTGATTTCTGTTTCAAAAACTTTTAAAAAGCAGATTTCTTTTATAAATTCATTTCCAAAAATTGATTTTATTTTTAAAAATTCCAAAAATCATTTATTTTAATTCTAAAATTTGTTTTTAATTCAAAAATAAATCTAAATTACCTAATTAACGAATTTTAATTAATAATTAATTGATTAATTGATCAATTAATTTAAATATTCATTGATTATTTGTTTAATTATTTACTAATTGATTTTAATTAATTATTTAATTGGGTTTAATTATATTTAAATGATTTAAAAATTCCGGAAAATACTTTCGAGCTTTAAAATATTATTTTAAATTATTTTCAATGCTCGATAATTATTATAAAATTATTTTGAAGCCAGATTTGGACAACCGAACCCTGTTTATTACTTTAAAATCGACCCAACGACCTGTTTTGACTCCGAAAAATGTTTTAAGAAACATATTAAATACCCGAAGGACTGTCTATGACCCGAGACTTCCTTATAAATGAAATTTCATTGATTGTTTGACGTGTTATATGTGACTTGTTTATTTGACTGTCGAACTACGTGATCAGTGTTTACTTGTTTTTAGCATAACTTTCAATCTGTCGGTCGAATTTGGGTAAAATTAAGGGTAGATAGAAGTGTATACCGAATAGAATCATATAAGTTGAGTACTGATAGATACTTATGATATGTGAGCAGAAGAGGCAAGGCATAGGAAAGGGATACAGATAGTCGAGGAGTAGGAGATTGTGATTGGAAATTGGTGAAGTATAGCAAGCTAGTACCAGACAAGTGTTCTGAACCTTCTCAAGATATATTGTAGATAATTGATAGTCTTGTTTTATATTGTAAGTGCTTTGCAACAATGAACCTTAAATCTTGATTCCAGCTATTGATCTTTGAGCCGTAAACCTTATTCTTTCCGAACCATTGATTGTTGAATACCCGAATACGAACCACATATATATGGTACTACTCCACAAATACATACAAACTAAATACCGAACACTCAATCAGATTGCTTACATATTCAAACCATTGTACCTTATGCTTTTAAAGACCAAATCCTTATAACCTTGAAACTTTAATCCTTTTTTTATCCAATTCTTTCATCACCCGATAGCCGTTCTTTAAAATTGCCATATTGTTTCTTTGTGAAAATTGAAACCATCTCATTATTGGACATCTAATGTTGCTTATGATTTTGCTTATTGCTTTACATTGTTTATTCTATTATTATGTCAGAATTGGATTATTTTATAAAATTGTGGACCAGATTCGTGGTCAGACCAGATTGGTGGTCAAGTTAGGCCAATGTGTGCCTTGGATCCAGTAATTAGAGCAGAGCTGTGTGCCTTGCTTGGGGTTAGTGCGTGACTGATCAGCAGCCTAACCTTAGTTTTTAAAATGAAAATATAATATCCAATTCTAAATCATTATTCATTGTTCACTTGATACCTTAACTCTTTTCACTTGATGATCATTATTCTCAGTCTTGTCAATGTAATTTGCTGAGCTAGTCAGCTCATTTGTGCGATGTTTTTTATGTTCTTTTCCAGTTAGAAAGGAACCGGTTGGTAGCGAGGATCCCCAATCCAAGGCGAGAGCTAGGGGTCCACGTTGATCGAGTTAAGCTAGCTGACAGCTTTTGGGATAGTTTAAGTTTGTAAAGTTTGTAATAATGTTATATTCAGTTTTAAGTTTGAATAGTTGGATTTGGGCGTTTGTAATATGAGTGTGTGTGTGTGGCTTGTGTACATACTTTAACCTGTTGCGGTCCGTGGTAGTTGGTAAGTAGGGTCACTGCATATTATTATTATCTATATCATTGTTATAAGCAGGTTATAAATAAGGTGTGTGTGTGTGTGGACCCCAAACTTCTGACCCGGGTTTGGAGGGCGCCACATCTGCCCTGACGACGAGGATTTACTATAGAGGTTCCGCACCCGCGTGGTTGTTTCGGATCGTATCCCTCAGCACCCACTTCTTCCTCCTCCCGAGTCATCTTCTAGGCCTGCTGCAGATGATAGCTCTTCCTCCTCCGGGACTACTGAGACTTCCAGCGAGAGCGGCGGAGATGATGATGATATGGATGCTGAGGGCACCTCTGCTCCTTAGAGCTTTTCTAGTCCTGCGTGGCTTATTTATTTTATCTTGTCTTTGTGACTTTGCTTATCAGACTTTATATTATTTATTTATACCAACTTTATTTACCGAACTTTATGCTTCCATCTCATGCACTTAGTTTATTTTCCATGTCACAAAGATTCATACATATTTCGAAAACTTTATAAATTTCACAAATTGTTGGGATAAACCTCAAAATAAAACTAAAACATGTAAATCCTAAACAAGCAAAGCTTCAAGGTGCTTTTCAACCTACTTGTCATCTTGACAAGTGAGAATCGTGCTCAACCATTTTACACATAGTAAATCTTCAGGTTTTGTGAATGCCAAGTTCTCGGGACTTTAAAACCATCCATAGTCTCAAGCTTGTAAGTTCCTCTACCTTGAACACTTTTGACCTTTTATGGTCCTTCCCAATTTGGGACAAGTTTCCCTTTCTACCCAACTCCAGAAGCGTCCACCTTCCTCAGGACTAATTCACCTTGCTTGAAGAACCTTTCCTTAACCTTTAGGTTGTAATAGAATGAAGTCTTTTTCTGATATTCCACTATCTTCACATGTGCCTCATCTCGTGCTTCATCAATTAGATCCAGGGCTAACCTTTTCCCTTCCTCATTTTCCTCAGCATTGAAAGCTTAAATCCTGGGAGAGGAATGTGATATCTCTACAGGAATAACCGCTTCTGCCCCATATGCTAACATGAAGGTAGTTGCTCCAGTCGTGACTCTACAGGTAGTCCTATAGTCCCATAGTATTGGGAGTATTTCATCCACCCAGTTATTCCTCGACTTCTCGATCCTTTTCCTTTAGTCCATCCAGGATTATTTGATTCGCCACTTCCGCTTGCCCATTGGCTTGCGGGTGTGCCACAGAGGTGAATCGTAATTCAATTTCATTATCCTCACAATAATTCTTGAATTCCTAATTGTTGAACTCTATTCCATTGTCAATGACTAGGATGCGGGGAATTCCATACCGGCACATGATATTTTCCCACAGGAATTGTGCAACCTGCTTAGTTGTGATTTTGGCCAAAGGCTTGGCTTCAATCCATTTGGTAAAATAATCAATGGCTACAATCAGGAACTTTCTTTGTGTCGTGGCCATAGGGAAAGGTCCAAGTATATCCATTCCCCATATGGCAAAGGGGATGGGAGAGTTGATAGAAGTCAACATCTCGGGGGGTTGTCGAACAACAGGTGCATGTTTCTGACAATGATCACACTTCTTCACATATTCCTTGGCATCGGCCATCATCTCGGGCCAATAGAAGCCTAAAGGGGTTATCTTATGAGCTAGTGCTCTCCCCCCCAAGTGTTGCCCACGGATACCTTCATGTACTTCCTCAAGAGTCAAGCATGCTTCATCCGGCCTGAGACATCTTAAGTAAGGAACCACATAAGATCTTTTATACAAAATTCCATCTATCAAGGAGTATATCAGTGCTCGAACAGCCAATCTTCGGGCTTCAGTAGCATCATTTGGCAACCAACCGGTTTGAATATGGGCCTTAATGTGGTCTATCCATGACATCCCCAGACCTATAAGAGCTACAAGCTTAACATCAATACTCCGTGTTTTCAGAACGCGGAAGTATACACTTCCTGAACTTTCCTCTATCTCAGATGAATCAAACTTTGATAATGCATCTGCCTTAGCATTTTTCTCCCTTAGAATGTGCTCAACGTGGCATTCATCAAATTGGGTCATCACAGCTCTTACTAGGCGGACGTACTTAGCCATCGTATCATCCATTGCCTCAAACTCTCCCTTCACATAGGATATGACCAACTTCGAGTCTCCACAGACCTTCAAGTTCTTGACTCTCAGTGTGCCTGCTAGGCCGAGGCCAGCTATTAGAGCTTCATATTCTGCCTCATTGTTTGTGGTTGGAAAGTCTAACTTCATAGCATATTCAATTAAGAACCCATCGGGGCTTTGTAAAACCAAACCTGCTCCACTTGAATTTGTTTTTGATGCTTTATCAAAATAGAGGACCCAATATTCCTTTTCCTTAACTTCCTTCTCTTTGTCCCCTTTATCACCTTCTGTGTTTGGAGGTATAGTATCTTCCTGCCCCCCGACTTCTTGGTTGGGTATGGTACATTCCACCATGAAGTCAGCCAATGCCTGGGATTTTCTTGCCATTCGTGGCTTATATTTGATGTCGAATTCTCCCATCTCTATTGCCCTCTTAATCAGCCTCCCACTAGCCTTGGGACTATGAATAATATTTCTCAAGGGATGATTTGTTAGCACTTCAATCTTATGAGCCTGAAAGTAATGACACAACTTTCTTGAAGCCATTACCAAGGCTAAAGCAAACTTCTCAATAGTTGAATTATTCAACTCAGCTCCATGCAGAATTTTGCTAACATAGTATACGGGTTTCTGGACTTTAAGTTCCTCTTTAACCAATACAGCACTCAAGGCATTTTCTGTTACGGCAAGGTACAAGTATAAAACTTCATTCAGAGCTGGCTTGGCCAATAACGAGGACTGGGCCATATATTTCTTTAATTCTTCAAATGCCTTCTGGCTTTCCTCACTCCATCCAAAATCCTTAACCTTCTTCAAGGACTTGAAGAACGACAAGCATTTTTCCCCGGACTTGGAGGTGAATCGCCCCAATGCAGCAACCCTTCCAGTGAGCTTTTGAATATCTTTGATAGTCTTTGGTGGCTCCATGTCAAGGATTACCTTTATTTTATCGGGATTGGCCTCGATTCCTCTCTTGAAGACCATTAATCCCAAGAACTTTCCAGATCCCACTCCGAAAGCACACTTTGCAGGATTTAACATCATCTAGTGATATCTCAGGACCTCGAAAGCTTCCCTCAAATGGGTTATATGGTCAATCTTTAATAGACTCTTGACTAACATGTCATCAACATAAACTTCCATGGTCTTGCCAATAAGATCCTTAAAAATTTTATTTACCAACCTTTGATAGGTGGCTCCTGCATTCTTGAGACAAAATGTCATAACAAGATAACAATAAACACCAAAATCAGTGATGAATGATACTTTTGGGATGTCATCCTTGTGCATCTTGATTTGATTGTATCCACTAAATCCATCCATGAAGCTCAGCATCTCATGTCCAGCAGTGGCATCGATTAAAGTATATATCCTTGGCAACGGGAAATAATCCTTCGGCCATGCATCATTTAGGTTAGTGAAGTCCACACACATCCTCCATTTTCCATTGGCCTTTTTTACCATCACAGGGTTTGCTAACCATTCTGGAAATTGTATCTCCTCGATGAAACCAGCCTCTAAGAGCTTATCTACTTCCTATTTTATAGCTTCTTGCCTCTCTGGAGCAAAACTTCTTTTCTTTTGCTTTACTGTCTTCTGATTCGGATCCACATTCAACTTGTGAGTAATCAGTTCCGGGTCTATGCCTAGCATATCAGCTGCTGACCATGCAAACACATCACCATTTTCTTGCAAAAATTTCACCAACTTCCCTCTAAGGGGCTCCAACGAAAGTCACCTTCTTAGGATCCTCGGGGCTAAAGGAACCGAAACCAAGTCTTCTGCTGGCTTCCCTCTTTTCTCCTCATTCTCTCAGATATCCAGATCTTCAATAGGCAGAACCTGCCCCCTAAATCTGCCCTCAGTGAGGCCATATAACAACCTCTAGCCATTTTTTGATCTCCTCTTTCTTCTCCAATCCCATTCCGGGTGGGAAATTTCATTACTGAATGTTAGGAAGAAGGGACTGCCTTGAAGGCATGTATCCCCGTTCTTCCCATGTAGTGTTGTAAGTTGAACTAGCCTTCACCACCACAAAGTCCAACATCTGTGTTGCTTGCCTTGGTTCCTGACTTATGGTTGTTGATAACTTGATTATCCCTTCCACGGGGCACTCTACTCTCGCAAACCCATATATTGGCATGTCGGTTGGGGTCAATTGGGAATCATTATAACCCATCCTTAAAAAGGTGTCATGGAGCAAGATATCCACTGAAGCATCATTATCTACAAGGACCCTCTTCACCGGGTTGTTCCCTATTATTGGTGTTATGACCAGCGGGTCGTCATGAGGAAATTTCACATCCTCTAGGTCAGAATCATCAAATGCCATTGTTACTCCTGTCCTGGCCCTCTTCGGGGCTTCCTCAACAATATGCATAACTTCTCTCGTATACGCTTTCTTGGAATTCCTGGATAACCCGGCAGCAGTTGGTCCTCCAAAAATTGTGTTTATCACAGGCCCTCGGGGTTGTGGTCCTCCAAAGATTGCATTTATAACTGGTCCCCTAAGCTGGGGATTCCGCCCCTAATCGTTTTGGTCCCTCCTACGATCTTCAAAGTTCTTTCTCCCATTATTATTCCTATCTCTTCCTTCCCCAATATACTCGTTCAATCTTCCTTTCCGAATGAGGAATTCTATTTCATCTTTCAGTTGCATACACTCATCGGTGTCATGACCAACATCTTTGTGAAATCTACAATATTTGCTCTTATCTAGCTTGGCCGGGTTAGCCTTCAGGGGTTTGGGCCAACGAATATCTTGATCTTTCTCAATTTCCATCAAGATCTGGCTTCCAGGAGCATTCAGCTTAGCGTATTCAGTGAACTTTTGCCCAGGTCCTCCCTTCTTTGGGATTGAATCAGGGTTTTGCTCAGTTTTTTGATACTTGTCCTTAGCAATATATTCCATATCAGTTTTTCGCTTCTTGCCTCCAGTGGGCTCGTTGCTTACTATTGTCTTCCTCATGCTCTCCTCCACTTTGATGTACTTCCCGGCCCTATCTTGGAGCTGCAACATGCTTTCAGGGGGACGCTTGGCCAAGGACATCTTGAAGAACTCATCCCTAGTCCCCTGTTGCAGTGTTATCATGGCTACCTTATCATCAAGGTCCGGGACTTTTAAAGGTTCCTTTGTGAAATGATTCAGGTAGTCTCTCAAGGATTTCTTCGCTCCCTGCACAATGCTCATGAGGGATGCTGAACTTTTCTCATGCACTCTCCCGCTGATGAACTGCTTAATAAAAGCCTGACTTAATTCTCTGAAGGACCCAATAGAGTTCGGGGGCAAACGACTATACCATATTTGATCAATACCCGACAGGGTTAGAGGAAAGGCCCGACACTTAATAGCGTCATTCACGGGCTGCAACAACAGTGCATTAGAGAATGTCTTGATATGATTAGCGGGATCTCCTGTGCCATCATAAGCTTTGACAGTGGGCATCTTGAACTTCCTTGAGATATGGGCATTCATTATCTCTTTCAGTGAATGGTGGAGTAGGATCATCAGGATCTCCAAGGGGAAGAATATTTTTGGATCAGCTCTTGGGACTACAGCCCTTCTTTGTGATGGACCATCCAGGTCTATGATTGGAGGAGGATTTCTCCCTCTAGGTGGTAGTGGGAGTCTGGGAACCTGGTGCGCCTCCAAGTCACGCTTCAGCCTTTGAATCTCAGCCTCGTGAGCCTTGATTCTCTCTTGCATTTCTCGGGGATTCATCCCTCGGGTGTTCCCAGGACGTTGGTTACCATCAGCCATCGGCTCTTTTCCAGCACGTCTCCTTCTTGGGGCCACTTCATCATCTGAAGATTCAGAGTCTCTCTCAGTGTAAGGACCAAAAAATTCCTGATCCTCCGAGATAGGAGCCAAACCTTGTAAGTAAGGGGGTGTTGGCCCCCGTGCTTCATTTCGTCCAGCATGTCCACTTCCTCCAACCTCGGGGTAAAGGGGCATCCCATAAGGGGGGTTAGTGGTCACAATAGTTGAATACTCATACCCAACGGGTCAAGAATCCACAGGTGTATGTAGCTATTGAAGTTGGGGATTCATCCCTTAAGGAACCAAGAGAAACGTCCGTTGATGTTGAGGTTCAGTTGCCCCTTCTTGGGCTCCTCCTTGGGTGGCAGCATAGGTTGAATGCGGAGGTACCTCCACGGTTGAGGAAATCGCTTAGGTTGTCCCCGCTGGTGTTCCTCCTTCAAGGGCGCTACTTCCTCTCCGTGTTCTCGCCATGGTTATTTTTGTGCTTTCCCACAGAAGGTGCCAAATGTTATGGATCAAAAACTAAGGTATCATAATTGCGGTATTTATTACTAGGGAACGTGAGATTCGAGGCTTGATTTGACTGCTCTTGTGTTTCGTGACTCGATCCTCCTTAACAAGATGCCTACGTACCTTGCTGATTGCCAAGGATCAAGTCAAAAAATGTAGTTTTGATTTGTGGGGTGAGACCCCTTATATATATTGAGAGTCCTTGAATTGGACTTGGGTTAGGAGACTTGGTGGGCAAGTCTCAGAATTAGAATAGACTTTGGAGTCCTAAGAGGTAGGAAGCTGATTCCTTATCCCGCCAGGTTCCTTGGAGACCAATCTACAAGGATTTATTTCTCCACTAGGACTCATCTTATCAGCTGACTTATCTCTTATTAATTAATTACGAAATTAATTAATATTCAGGGCTTTGGGCCTTCTCAAATGGGCCTCGTTGTTGGCCCAATTCTGATATGATTAATGCAACATTAACTATATAATCAGGCCTTATTTTCTTCCCTATCAAATGCCATGAAATTCCTACGGAAAATAAGAAGTGTTTTAAGGTGGAGATAGTCGATTCTGAACTCGATCGATTGTTAAAGTCCGATGCCTTAGAAAAAGCCTTGTTGGGGAATTCTGATAGTGAAGATGATGAAGGTGAAGAGCACTTGCAATACTTGAATGCTTCTCCCTGGAAGCGAAAGATGGATATGACTTTTGAATCTCTTGTATTGGAGGAGCTAAAAAGTTCTCCAAAGTGCCTCAAGCCATCTATTGAGGAAGCTCCTACTCTTGAGCTTAAGCCTTTACCTGAATATTTGAGGTATGCGTTTTTAGGTGATGCATCTACTTTTCCTATTATTATTGCATCTGACCTTTCAGGTAGCGACGAGGAGAAGCTTTTGACAATTCTTAGAGAATTCAAATCAGTAATTGGTTGGACTATAACAGATATCCACGGAATCAGCCCTTCATATTGCATGCACAAAATTCTGCTAGAGGAAGGAAGCAAGCCTACTGTTGAGCAATAGAGAAGGCTAAATCTGATCATAAAAGAGATTGTGAAGAAGGAAATCCTCAAGAGGCTAGATGCAGGGATCATCTATCCTATTTATGACAGTTCATGGGCGAGCCCATTTCAGTGTGTGCCAAAGAAATGTGGTATCACTGTGGTAGCTAAGAGAAGAATGAGCTTATTCCTACATGAACAGTCATGGGGTGGAGAGTTTATATGGATTATAGGAAGCTAAACAAGGCTACAAGGAAGGATCACTTCCCCCTTCCTTTCATTGATCAGATGCTTGATAGATTGGCTGGGCATGATTCCTACTATCTTCGGGATGGCTATTCGGGATTTAATCAGATCTGCATCGCTCCAGAAGATCAAGAGAAGACTACATTCACATGTCATTTTGGTACTTTTGCATTCCAGCGAGTTTCTTTTGGGCTATGTGGACCACCAGCTACTTTTCAGAGATGTATGATGGTTATCTTCTCTAATATGATTGGTAATAATATAGAAGTGTTCATGGACGATTTCTCGGTCTTTCAAACTTCTTATCATGAATGTTTGCACAATCTTGGGTTAGTGGTGAAAAGGTGCGTTGAGACCAATTTGGTTCTCAATTGGGAGAAATGTCATTTTATGGTGCGGCAAGGCATCATTCTTGGTCACAAGGTTTCTAGTAAGGGTCTTGAGATGGACAAAGCCAAGGTGGGGGTTATTGAAAATCTTCCTCCACTAATTTCTGTTAAGGGAATTCACAGTTTTCTTGGTCATGCGGGTTTTTATAGGCATTTCATCAAGGACTTCTCTAAGATTTCGAAGCCGTTGTGCAATTTTCTAGAGAAAGATGTTCCTTTCAAGTTTGATGATGAGTGTCTCGCTGCTTTTGAGACACTGAAGAAGAGTTTGATTACGACACCTGTCATAACCGCACCTGATTGGTCCGAACCATTTGAAATGATGTGCGATGCAAGTGATTATGCAGTTGGAGCAGTTCTTGGGCAGAGAAGGAACAACATATTTTAGGTATTCTACTATGCTAGTAAAACTCTGGATGGTGCTCAACTGAAATACCCCACTACTGAGAAAGAACTTTTGGCTATTGTCTATTATTTTGAGAAATTTCGATCTTATCTACATGGGATGAAGGTGACAGTTTTCACTGATCACGCTACCATTCGATATCTCATCTCGAAGAAGGACGCAAAGCCAAGATTGATTCGATGGGTTCTTTTAATTCAAGAGTTTAAATTAGAGATCAAGGACAGAAAAGGGACTGAAAATCAAGTTGTTAATCATCTCTCACATTTAGAGAATCCAATTGTACTTCACTGGATAAGATGTTAATAAATGAGTCTTTTCCCGATGAGCAGCTGTTTGTAGTGCAAGAAGAGGACGCGTGGTTTGCAGACATTGTGAACTACCTTGTAAGTAATATCATGCCTCCCGACTTGTCGTACGCACAAAGGAAGAAGTTTCTATATGAAGTGAAGTGGTATATGTGGGATGAGCCATTTATTTTTCTACAAGGAGCTTACGAAATCATCAGGAGATGTATTCCTTATAGAGAAACGGGGGGGGGGGGGATCTTACAAGATTGCCACTCAACGGTTTATGGAGGACATTATAGTGGAGAAAAGACAACATCTCGTATTCTTCAAGCAGGGTTTTTTTGGCCAACTTTGTTTAAAGATGCTCATCAATTCATTTTGAAATGTGATCGATGTCAACGTGTAGGTAATATGTCCAAGAGGGATGAGATGCCTCTTAATGTGCTTCTCGAGGTTGAAGTCTTCGATGTTTGGGGAATTACCATCATGGGGCCATTTCTCTCATCTTGTATCAGTATATATTGTTGGCGGTTGATTATGTGTCGAAATGGGTCGAAGTTAAGGCATTTCCAATGAACGATGCAAAGGTAGTTCTTAATTTTCTTCATAAGCAGATATTCACAAGATTTGGAACTCGAAGAGTCATAATCAGTGATGAGGGGTCGCATTTCTGTAATCGTAAGTTCACTGCTTTGATGCAAATATATAATGTGAATCATCGCATTGCTACGTCTTATCATGCTCAGACGAATGGTCAAGCTGAGGTATCTAACAGAGAGATCAAATGCATTTTAGAGAAAGTTGTGTGTCCATCGAGAAAAGATTGGTCTTTGAAGCTTGATGAAGCTGTTTGGGCATATAGAACGGCATACAACACTCTGTTAGGGATGTCACCGTATCATATGATTTATGGTAAGGGGAGTCATTTACCGGTGGAGCTCGAGCATTAAGCTTATTGGGCTTTGAAGAAGTTGAATCTGGACTTGGATGCAGCTGAAAAGAAGAGGATGCTTCAATTGAATGAAATCGACGAGTTTCGACTTCAAGCATATGAAAACAACAAAATGTATAAGGAGAAAGTCAAGAGGTGGCATGATAGGGGTCTAGTGCTCAAATTATTTATGCTTGGGTAACAAGTTCTTTTGTTCAACTCTCGTCTCCATCTTTTTCCTGGAAAGTTGAAGTCAAGGTCGTCAGGGCCGTTTGTTGTCAAAACTGTGTTTCCACATGGAGCGGTGGAAATTTTTGAGAATGATCTGGCTAAACATCCAAGGTAAATGGTCAGAGGTTGAAGCATTACTATGGTGACACGGCAAACCGCGAGGTGGTTAGTGCCGTTTTATTATCCGTTTGATCTCACATTTCTATGTCAAGCTAATGACTAAAGCAAGCGCTTCTTAGGAGGCAACCCAAGTTTGTTGTACAAAGAAGAAAGAAAGGAGAAAAAAAATTAAAAATTTGAAAATTTTTGGGGCCAACTACAGTGGCACGGCGTGCCTGTGCTGAAGAAGCGGGGCGGCCGCGCCAATTCTCCAGAGACAGAGTGCACCCGCGCGGCTTAGCGGGGCAGCCGCGTTGGAAAGACAGAAGCACGGCGCGCCCGCAATGAGGTAGCGCGCGGCCGCGCTGCTCTTCAATTCTGAAAAAAATAAAAAGGTGGGAATAATGAGAAAATCGGGGACTTCTTTTAAAAATCAATTCCTACCTGAATTTTACTCTTCCACATCCCAAATTTCCTTCTCCAAATCAAACCCATTATTCCCACTATTCCCATAATCAATTCCCACTTCTATTCCATATCTAATTCTCTCATCACTTTCTATATATATACACTTATACGCAAACTTCTCCACCACTTCTCAAATTCTCAAACACAATTCTCTCTCAAATACTTATATCTTATTCTCTCTTATTCAATTCCAATGGCACCCAAGAGACAAGGAAATCAAGTCAGCAACAACACCACTGATTCTTCGAGTGCAAGTGGTGTAAGGCCAAGGTTTTCCACTCCCGAGGCTGAAGTGCAGTATACGAAGCTCCTCTCGAAGCCTATAGCCTAAGAGCGTGGTTTTCTGCCATCGGGGAAGGGTGGTAGGTTATTGGAGATGATCTTGGAGATGGGTTGGGTTGCTTTTTGCGAGGTACCCGTTGTTGTGCCCATGAGTTTTGTTCGAGAGTTTTATGCTAATGTGAAGGCGGAGAAGAACGATTTCACTATGGTTAGGGGGATGACGGTGGAGTACAGTGCTGATGCGATAAGGAGGGTATAACGACTCGTATATTTTTCACATTATTTAAATATATAATTATTAGATTAAATGAATAAAATATGTATATGAGTTCTATCAGCGGGTTATTACTTTGTTATTATGTATATGTGATTACTAGTGTATGATTTGAATTGTGTGGTTAATAATTGGGTTGTATAATTTTGTTTCTCTTTTAAAAGTGATTTTATTACAGTTTTATTTTTCATAAATATGTGGATTATCTCTAAAATTGTTTTTATGGTTTCATAATTACAATAATTAATTGTGGAATTTTATAAAATTTAGAAACAAATATTTCATCAATTATTTAGCCCTGTATGATTTTCTGATCGCATTAATTTGTAAAATCTGTATTTAATTCCACAAATCTTCAAAAATTATGAAACTCATATTTATTCAAGTTTGGAATATTCCAAGAATTTTAAAATTATTTTGGAAATTTTTGGGATTAATTTCACTCGTGCGTTGGTTCATTTAATTGATAAAAACGGGTATAAATTGTGTTTCAAAAATTCTTTTAAAATTACAAAATTTATGTTTTTATAAATTTCAGGATATTTGTAACATTTTAAGACTATTTTTGTGATTTTCTGAATTTGTTTCAAGTACAGCTCGGTTCGTTAATTATGAAATGCGGGCACGAGTTGCGTTTCAAAAATAGTTTAAAAATTATGAAAATTTTATTTTATTAGCTTTTAATTATTCCAGAAATTTTAAGATTAATTTGGAATTTATTTTGACGTGCATTATCCTCGCGTTTATCCGTTAAATTTGGAAATGCTGGACAAAAAAACCGAGCTTGTAATTACTGAAATAGATACATGGCAGTTAATTTAGGGGTTTGGCATTTTCATTTGCTACGTGTCCTGTGTATACTCATTCTTTCTTTCTTTTTAATTTTTTCCTCTCTCTCGTACGCACATCACTGTCTTTCTAACCTCTTCTTATCTCTCTCACTTGGTCTCTCTAATTTCTCTTCTATCTCTCTCATTTTATCTCTCGTGTCTCCCTACCTCTTTCTTCTTTTCTTATTCTTTTCCTAGGTTCTGTTATTTTCCCCGCTCAGTTCCATCTTTCCGGTGAGTCTCCGGCCAGTTATTTCGGTGAATCCTCTTGATTTCATCCCTGTTCAGATTAAATATATAGATCCAGTTGTGCTTGTGTGTGTGTATACGTGAGTTGTGTGTGTTGTGTGTGAATTTAGTATGTGTATTCTGCGTTGTGTTGGGTGTGTGCGTGTGGTCGGCGGCGCGTGTGACGCCCGTGACCTGTGTCTGGTTTGATTTCCGCGTTGCTTTGGTGTAGAGTAATTCTAATTCTAATTTTTATTTTCTACAGAAAATTGGTTTGAGTAGTTCGTGATATAAATAATTTTGTGCGGGAAATTATAATAATAATCGGTGAAGGTTCACGATGGAAACCCAATTTATGCGGGCACCCTCGAATTTTTGCCGCCGTCCTCGATGATTTTTTATGAGCGGACGGTGGACCGTGATGATTACTCTGAGTCTTATATTTATAAAATGCTATTTAATATTTAATTCATGCAATTATTAAAATGCTAGTTAGTGTGTAATACTAATTTCCCGGAATGGATAATTTGTTATGATATATTGAGGTGGATTAATAAATGGGACTGTGAATTGTGATTGTAATTGCGAAATTGATGGGTTTAGATTGATGTTGTTGATAGTTGAGATGATCTATTGTATTCGACGCGTAGTCCGATAAACAAAGGAGACGTTGCCCGATTTTCGGGAGTGTATCCTGTAAAATATCAGAAATACCAGTCGAATGTAAATAGTTATATAATTATAAATAAATATTTTGTAAAATATAACTGACAACTTGTTTCCTAAAAACGACGAGTATATGCGTTTTCCGAAAATGAGCATCGAGTCGAGTTTTGAGTATGTGAACCCTGATTGCTGTATGTATTATAATAGTACATAAAAGTATGAGTTGGGATTTGATATCGAATGGGTAGGTCTGTTAGTGAGGATATGTCAAGCATACATGGACGTCTAACATAGAGTATTTTAACCCTGTAGGTTCTAGTCGGAAAACCGAAAGTGGACGTTGGACTAAGGATAACCTAGTGGGCAGTCGACGAGCTCAGTAGGGTTTCAACTGAAGAACCTGAGTGTTGAAGTCGAATCCAAGGTGATCTAGTGGTTAGACGATAAAGCCTGAGCGTCCGAGTCGGCTCAGAGTCGATCAGTAATAGTTGTAAAGCTCTGCAAGGCAAGTACCCCTGACCATTCTTTTATAGTTCACTATATGTAAATAGCTAATGTTTTAATCTCGTAATGGAACATAAACTTTTTAAGTTACGTATCCCCTGTATTTTAAAATGTTGTTAAATGTGTTTTTAGGGAAAAGTAACTTTTGAAAGTACCTATCTCAAAAAATGTGATTAAAATGAAAGGAAGTTTGAATAGTGTGCTGTGATAAAATTGTTTTAAAAAGAGATAGGTAAAAGTGGATTTGAAACTGGATAAAACGAATCAGATATTGGATAACGTTGCGTAAGTGGCTAATTCGGTTGCGCACCCTGTCATCACCGATTAGTCCAACATAGTTAATCAGAGACCTAGCTAGTCTCTGTGGATCCGGTTATTTTATGCGAAAGCCCGATCAGCTTTCCTAGACATTTTGTGTGATAGCCCGGCCAACTATCCTAAATAATTTGTATGGAGGCCTAATCAGCCGTCCCTAGATAACATTCAATACATATCTGATTGTGATTTTGTGGTTCCAGTAATAGAACGAGTGATTGAGGTTCCAGTAACGGAACAAATAGTTTTGGGTCCCCGTAACGGGACAAAAGGTTTTATGGTTCCTGTAATGGGACGGAAGGTTTGGAAATGAAAATAGCATGCTAAAATTGAACTCTGGTATTTACACACATCACACGACTGTTGATTTTGATTTACAGAGCATTTTGAGTTTTGATATCCAGTTTATACATGTTCTACTTGTTTTCTAACAAGTTATGAATTCTGTTCCTATAACTGTTTTATCATAAATTGTTTTACTTGTTATTCATATAGTGGTACTGTTGAGCAATTGATTGCTCACCATTGCAGAATGTTTTATATATATATTGCAAACGCTTAGGAGTTTCATCCGTGGCAATCAGTGCAGAGTTCCAGTTCCTTTCATGTCAGGCTCCTCCGAGGTAGTTGTGTTAGACCAAAGATGGTCTGTTGAGTTGCTCTAGTAAGTTAGTTGCGTCAGAATGGTTTGCTGTAAGTCAGTTTTGTAATAGTTGTAACCTAAATCATACGTAAACCTGGAAAAGGTCTTGGTAAAGGGGTCGTGGTTATGTATAATTAGTAATTTGAATTATATTATATTTATTATTATTGTTGTTAGTGACGTCAAATCCTGACCCCGGGGTTGAGGCCGTCACAGAGGGTGATTGATCATCCCGCGAAGAGGCCCGGTCAGGACACCTCAAATGATAAGACTCTGAAGGATTTTGATTTTGATTTGATTGTTGCTACTATGTGTGTGCCTGAGACTCATTGGAAGTTCAAGAGGGGCACGACTGATTATTCCACGTTCCCTGCTTCGAGCATGAACAGATTTACTCGTGCATGGAATGCGTTTATTTGTGCTAACATCATGCCATCTTCTCAGGTACATGATGTAACTGTGGAGCGTGCACGGCTGTTGTGGGGGATTCTTCAGGGTGATTATATGGACCTTGGGATGGTGATTTACTAGGGTATTCTGATATTTTTGTGAGGGAGTACTACGGGTTCTATACCCTATACATCCGTTGTGACGAAGCTGTGTGTGGCAGTAGGTGTTCAGTGGTCAGCACACGAGCAGCTCCAGATTCTGAGTGTTCCGATTGACAGCACCACTTTGTCGACGATGCAAGAGTGGGATGGGGGCATGCCTGATTTAAGAGGGCTTGGATATTCTTTTGACCATCTGCCTGGTGGGAGGCCAGCTGCTGGGGCTACTCAGACGAGCAGAGCCGCTTGGAGGTCTCAGTTGGGTGAGGAGGCTGGTCCATCATAGCAGGAGCAGAAGGAAGCAGGAGCGGATGTTGGAATTGGTATGAGCATGGTGCAGTATAGGTGTCTAGAGAGGAGGATGGATGCGATGCATGACATCCATAGTTGGTTTGCATGGGATCTCACCCAGGCATTAGGGACTACATTGAGAGTCACAGGTGTGGACATTATGTGGCAAGTATTTGGTGAGGACTCCGTGTATCCACCTCTAGACACGCCTGACACTCCACCTGTTGAGGTTGAGGATCTTGATTCCGAGTAGGTATACCTGATTCCTTACTATTACCTTCAATGAGGACAGTAAAATTTTTAAGTTTAGGGGTAGTAGTTGAAGGAATATGTTTTGTGTGAGTCGTATATAGTTGGTATATTCATGATAGTTTAGTGCATATAGTTGCATATTTTGCCATGTAGTTTCTTTTATTTTTGTAGTTTTTATGATAGTTGCTCATATAGTTCATGAATTTGCATAACAACATGATCCCTTCTTTGATTTTTTCTGATTGACTTGTGATATTAATTCTAGTGTAATGATGCCGTGTTTAGTGATGTTAAATCGTATCGAATTGATTTGCATGCTAGAGAAACTTGTATTTCATTAAGTCTTATAGGTTGCTTGAGTGCTAGATCATGACCATAGTTTTTTTGTTTGTCGATGTAATAACCCCAAAATTTTCAACTTTTTGTAACCCTTGTGAATAGTGTTTTAGCTGAATGAGAAAACTTTTCATGCCACACTATGTAGGGGTTCTGTTATGGATATTCTGGGATATTATTAGTACTCTATGAAGTATATAAGTGTATGTAAAGATCGTCAGAATCCAATTCCGAACACTTTGGTTTTTCCCGGAAATCCACAAGATACGGAGAGAATTGAGTATAAGGTAACAGGATAAAAAGGATTTAAATTAAAGGATTATAATAGAGGATCATAAAAAGGAATATAATGTATTGAGAAAGGTTAAGGGAACCTAAGTAATAAGATCCCGGGTATGATCCTTCAAACGATAAACGAGAACGAAAGTTAAGCGAACCGTGTAACAGATCAGCGGTCATTAGGCAAACGATTAGGAAGTTAATCAAAGGGATTAGTGGGAATGATGTCATCCAACCAATAGAAAAAGGACAAGGAAGGGAGGATGACATCATGAGGATGACATAAGCATGACATGGGAAGGAAGGAGGTGTGGTAGCTTTGTAACCACACAATTTCAAGGGCAAGAAAGTAATTGACTAAATCAAATACAAAACAAGTCAACCAAGCCAAGTAAAAATCATTCTCATCAAAAATCAAAAGCAACCAAGGCATGAGTTCTTCATTTGCTCTCGGCTTTTAGCATTTTTAAAGGCATAGAATTTCAAAACTCAAGATCCAAGCCTCCTAAATTGGTAAGATAATTCCCTAATCATCTTCATGCTTAGTTAGGACTATATCATGAGTTTAAGCCATTAATTCTTTCTCAATCTTCTTCATTTAATCAAAGAAGAAGACAATGAATAGTGTTTTCAAGTTTTTAACTTGAACTTTTTCTTGTTTTTCTTGAAGATCCAAGCATTCTTAAGACTTCTCAAAGCTTCTTAAGGCTTCCTAGCTCCACCCACCACTTCAAGGAAGGTATACCATCTCCAAACCCTAGATTCTTATATATTATAAGATGATTTTGATTAGTGGGTTGATATTGTAGTTTGTTGTTATGATTTAGAGTTTGGGATTTGGAATGGTAGTGAAATGGAATGGTAATTGTTGTGGTTTTGATTTAAAGGAACTTAAGTATGATTAAAGTTAAGTTTAAGCATAAGTATGAATGATTAAATTGAATTGGTTGGGGTTGTTATGATGTGATAAGGATGGATGTTGGTTGTATGTTGGATTTGAGGATGGTTTGTGGTTGGTTTTGTATGGTTTAAAATTTGGAAATCGCGTAAACATAGCCGTCGTAACGTCCGATTTTCTTTGGACTGTTTTTGTGCATAGCATTAGGACCCGAGAACCCCCTTCTAGATTATGACCACTTCCATGTTTAGATAGCTCATGTTACGAGCTTCGTTTTGATATGTAGTTCGTTCGATTCCGATGCACGGTTTAGGAGAAACGACCGTTTCAAGTAACGGTGTTTCGCGAACGAAACTTTTTCCCTCGCCTTACTTTGAAATGTAGGTTAAAGACCAAAAAGGGTTAATTAATGTATGAAACATTTATGGTAAGTGTGTTAGGCAGTTGGTAAGACATTCGCGAAGGAATCGCTTTAAAACTCGTAAAGGTTAAATTATTAAAAATGGTGGAGCCGAGGGCACCCGAGTGACTTAAGCAAATCAGTGAGCGCAAAACAAGCATTAGAGTCTAAGTTAGTTAAAGTATAGATTTACAAGTGATTTTGGTTTAATTCCAACTTACTTGTTGTTTATAGGTTATCAGACTCGTCCCGAGCCTTTCTCACCCCCAAGTCGCTCAGGCAAGTATTCTATCCGTTATACTGTTGTTGTGATGTATACACTTGTATATGCATTATCTTGCGATAGATGCATGTTGGTTATTTAGCAAATTCTTGCGATATATTGTAGCATGTGATATGGTATATATGCATGCCTGTTTCATATTCTTGAAATATATATCTGTTGGTTCAGTTGATAATACCTATGGTAGAGGATAGCGGTATCTTGCATATACCCTTAGTATAGGGACCCAAGGGTGAAAATATTTTCTAAAACCGGGAGTCGAGGATCCCGAGTAGATTTTGTATATATATGGATATGGATATATATATATATATATATTTATATATATATATATGGTCATAGTTTTCAAAACTATTAATCGAATAAGGTTTATTCGATAACTTTAACTTTATTTTATTATTGAATATTATTTCGAATATTATTGGAAGGCGTATGACTCCTTTATATTAAATGAATATTATTTTGAATATTCATTCGAGGACTTATGACTCCTTTTATTTATTTATCTGAATATTATTTGAATATTCATTCGAGGGCTTATGACTCAGTTTATATTATTTAATGAATATTATTTGAATATTCATTTGAGGATCTATGACTCCGATTATTTGCTGAGATATATTCTTTATTTTATTAAAGAATAAGGTGTAAATAATCAAACTTATTTTCGATTATTCAAATAAAGATAATACTTTCATATAAGTATATCTTTGGTTATTTAATACTCGTTTCAAGTATAAATTTTAATACTTCTACTTGAATTATTTTTATAAAGACTATTCTTTATGGGAATATTATTTAAATAATAAATTTCAGTCATTTTCTAAATATTCTGGGGATTGATTTACTTCATTAAATCAGCTTTACTCCAAACACTCTTTAAAGTGTTTTCGAGTCTTCAAAATGATTTTTAAAAGTCAGAGTGGATCCCAAAACTCTTTTTTTTATATTTAAGATCTTCCTTTTAAGGGGATTTAAATACTCGCTCAAAACCTGGGGAATCCGGCTATGTGGTGTATTTTATATTCGCAACGAGGTTGCTGTTTTGAGAAAACAATTTGATTACTTGCCCAATGATCGGGAAGTAAGTCCATTTGATTGAGTCGGCATAAGCGACAGGCCGGGGTACGGTCTATTATTGTGTAAGTGGCTGGGTGGCAGTCCATCAACGCGTGAGGGGCCGGGTAACGGTCTAGCGCGAGGTCCTAATGCGGCCAGGGTGATGACCGGTGAGGAATTCATCCATCTACAGTAGAAAAGGTTACTTATTGGTATCTTTGCCTGATCAGCAAGATATCTGGTTTATGCCAAAGTTCTTTTCCTTTCCAAAATTCATTGGATGTTTCAAACTCTGTTCATACTTTACATAACAGAGGTTCCAGGAAATGTTTTAGAGATATATATATGTGGATATATATATATCGGGACTAAATAAAGTATCTCATAACTTTTTCATTCAACAATATTTCAAAGATTGAATCTATTCAAGTCTCAACTTGTGGTCTCATCTATGGGATGTTTTTCTTAAAACTTATAATACTTTGAACGGTGGTAGTTCAAGTAGCTTTATAAATGATATAAGCGTGGTGAAGTATTGGTAACTTCATTCCTTGTTTTTACTTATATCTAGTAAGTAATTATCTTACGCATGATAGAGATTCTATTAAGTATCCATTTAGATACTTATATTATTGTTATCACTATATATATTATCTTGCGAGCTGTAAGGCTCACTCTTGCTTTATTTCTTCATCACACAACAACAGTTAGGAGAGATGGCCAGACTCCAGCAGACCCAGTGCAAGCACGTGGGAAGCGTCCCGCGTCTTCCCGATGATGTTGTAGCTGCTATAGCTGCAGAGGTAGATCCATTGTAGTTCAGGCATTCTACTTTTGAGAATCAAATTATGTATAATTATAACTTGTGGCAGATAATGGCAATTAACTGTAAATTATCAAGTAATCATTTTGGGTTGTAATAATTTTAAATTGTGGATTCAAAGACTTGTACTTATTTCAATTTCATCTCTGAGACTATAACGGGTTGTGGTGTGTGTTAGTATGGGGTCACAACATGAGGTTATTTATTATTAATTAAGTGAAGTGATATTGTGGAAAGAAAGACCGTGACAACCCGGATCCCCGACCCCGGATCTGGGGGTGTTACAGTCGAAGTTTAATCTCTTTTTTATATTTAGAATTTAGGATATTCTCTTAATGATTAAATAGCATAGATTTTTAAAAATTGGAGAAATTGGATTTGACTGCTAGTTGTTGTGGCTAGGTGTCAAATGGCTAGTAGCCGCTCATATTTATATGGTAGTCTAGGGTTGAACGAGATGGAGTGAAATGCACTCGTTCAGAAATTTATGAAAAAAAAGGAAAAAAAAAAGAAAAAGAGAAAAATAAGTGTTATGTATAATTGATCATGAGTGGGCTCTTTAGTACTCGAGTTATTAAGTTCTTAGGGGACTTTGTGCCTAGTGACCTAAGGCTTTTATAGTCTGGGATCCGCTAACCTAACACTCGCTATATGGGTACTATTGTATAAGTCTTTTGTGGACCTCACTCATTGCACGGTCAAATAAGCATACTTGTGTTGTTTTGTGGTGAATAAAAGCATGAATCCATATAAAACTCTAATATAAGAATTGAAGTGTTATGAGTTATTTTGAGTCTAGATTTTAGTTTATTTATAACCTTGCGATTGCTTTGATGAGTAGTGAGTCAAGATTATTGATCTAGTTGTGATATTATATCTGTAAGCATTTGCACACACGCATGTCTCTGGTTTGTAAGTTGATTTGTAAAGTTTGATTGATCTGTACACGAATAACTGTATTTGTTGAGATGTTGCTTGTTGATTGGTTTAGTTATTCTATGGGGATCGTTGCATTCATTTAGTTGCTTTCATGCATTTTTATTTCTTATTCTTTGAGTCTGGTTATGCTTGAGGAAAAGCATCGATTCAAGTTTGGGGGTATGTTGAGTGGCATTTATGATACTTTATAACGCTCCATTAAGCTTTGAATTGGTGTTATTGTACTCAAGTTGTTAGTGTTTTAATGTGTTTTCTAGTGTTTTTGCATTTCAGGCATTAATCCGGAATTCAGGTGAATTAGTATTGATTTGATGCTAATATGGTGTTAGGATGGTGTCCAAGGAATCATTGCAGCAAGAAAAGAAGAGAATAAGAATTTTCTCCAGAAGGTCGGCGCACCTGCACTGTCATAGCGTGTGGCCGCGCCCAAAGTACAGAGACATAGCGCGCCCGCGCTGATCAAGCGTGCGGCCACGCCGGGTCGGGATTTTAGAATCCTAATTCTTGTGGGCTTTTGATTGGAGGAATTCTACTATGCATGGGCTGCTATATATACCTAAATAAAGGTCATTTTTCAGAAGGCGACGTACTAGAGCACAAGGAGAAGGCGTAAAAAGAGCGTTTTAGAACAATTCAATGAAAGCGAAGAAGACCTAGTTTATACTTGTGATTCTTTGTTCTAAGTTGTAACTTTGGATGCTATTTTTCTTATTCGTGAACCTATACTCTTGTTTCGTACTTGGTTTATTAATTATTTAGTATAAAGACTACGTTTATTATACCATACTTTCATCAGAACCTTCGTTGATGATGAGTCCGATTATGGGCTAATCGTTATCGTGGGGTTCTAGCAGATTTATTGGATTTCTTTAGTTAATTTATTTCGATGCCTTAGTATGTGGTGATTGTATGATAACCTAGTTTTGGTTGTGCTTATTCGTCTTATGAGTGTCACAAACTTATAAAATAGCGTGTTAATCTTTAATGAAGCGACAGTGAATTTAAGGATTTAGAACTTGCCATGCTAGCATAGGTTCATGTGTTATTGTTATGCATGATTCATAGGTAATTTTAACCATCTTACTTGCCCTATGTAATCACGATAGATAATTTGTGCATTAAGCCATTATGTTGTCCAATTCTATAGACATATAGGGTCTCAATATAATTGGTGTTTATTCAGCTTCTATCTCTTTTGTGGATGTCTGGCAGTATGTTATTCGTGCAACGAAAGTTGGTGTTTAGCAGTTTCGTGTTATATGATTAGTGTCATCACCATTGCATGCTGAGGTTAAGAACAATAAGGCTATTGAATGAAGTATTTAATGAATTTAGAATCCCATGTTTGTGTCATATATTATTCAACTCTCTTTAATATCTTATTTAATGGTTTCTAGTATAATTCGTCCTGGCATTGAATAATAGCCATATCATTGTTGCCTAAGTGCTTAAATCACAAAGTTAATCTAAATCAGTCCCTGTGGGAACGAACTAGAAATAATTCTATATTACTTGCGATCGCGTATACTTGCGTGAATTATTAGCGCGTGCTTAACGACTAACAGTGTCATGTACTGATAAGACAAACACATATACTAAATTTTCGTGTCATATAAATCATGTTGTATCCAAAATTTCCGGGTCCAGGTAAAGTAGGACAAATTGATGACACCTGGAATATAGAAGTTGCTGATAATGTAGTATACACATGCTTTTGCTCATAACATATAAGCAGTTAAAACTTGATATTCCACCTACAAATTCATCTAATAAGTTATTAGTTCCTCTGCCCCATTCAATTTTATACGGTCTCTTATAACTCCCTTTTTCCCCAAACTCTTCTCCCTCTCCTATCTAAGATCAAAATCCGTTTTTATAGAAATGAGGGTGCGCGGTTAAGCTGTAAGGTGGGCTTTGCAAACCAGAACTGGGGGGGACGGGGTGGCGTCCCCGTGGCAACTCCGGCAAAATAATAAGAAAAGGGTTTCTTGAATGAGAAGAATAAGAAGAAGAAGAAGAAGAAGAAGAGCTATTCAAATATATATAACAGTGGTGTGTGTATGTGCATAGAGGGAAAGTAAAATAGTATCCCCTAAAACCCTTTTTTGGGACTTTTATAGAGTTCTGGGGGTTTGTACCTTTTCATCCGAGTCATTGCTGAATCTTGGTTGGTGGATGATTGAATGGTCCAGATGGGCACTAGGGCCCAACTGTCCCCTTATTGTTGGGATAGCCTGAGGTCTTGACACATGGATGACTGGGATGCTGCCATGCTATTTTGCGTAATATGGGACCGTTGCTATCTTGTGAGGTTGCCTCGTGTCCGAGGACCACCCCAAGTTGGGCCTTAGATCTCTTCTCATTGGGTTTTTTGTAGTATTTCATGGGTCAAATTATATTATGGCCTATAATTTGCCTTCCACTCCCTTATGCGGGTTTCCCGGATAAGGGAGTACTTTAGAAGTTCGGGGTTGTCTTCGGGAAGCCACTTGATTCGTATTTCCTAGAAAAATTTCTGCATTTTTTTTATTTGTGGCCCCTAACTCCGGGGTATAGTTAATTACAAGGCCCCGGGGTTTTGTTTGGGTAGACCCCTTGATTTTTGTAACTTAGGAAGAATTTTGCATTTTTTATTTGTGGCCCCTAACTCCGGGGTGTTGTTGGTGACAAGGCCCCAAGGTTATGTTTGGTTAGGCCCTTGATTTTTGTAACTTATAAAGAATTCTGTATTTTTTTTATTTATGGCCCTTAACTCCGTGGTGGTGTTGGTTACAAGGCCCCGGGGTTTTGTTTGGGTAGGCCCCTTGATTTTTGTAACTTACGAAGAATTTTGCTTTTTCTTTGATTTGATTTCCCTAACTCTAAGGTGTTGTTGGTTACAAGACCTTGGAGTTGTGTTTGGGTAGGCTCCTTGATTTGGCAGGATAAGCTTGAAACAATGAATAACTTTTATCGTCTTTTATGGGGTGTTAGATGGTGGCCGGGTTTCCGTGTAATACATTTTTGTGTGAATATATATGTTTCCGTGTAATGTTTGTGTAACCAAAAATTGTATAATGCGGGATGTAAGTGTTACATTTTTTGGAGTTTCACTGTTTGTATATTTTCCTTGTCTTTATTTATGTTTCCCGGAATCTACGCATTTTTGACTTGTTACCTTTGTGCAGGCATCCCTGTTTTGAACCAGTTCCATCACGAGATGTCTCAACAATTCAAAGACAAGGCTGGTAGATTTAAGAGTATTTGTGGGGCCACCCAGCTTGATTCGGGGAAGAAGAAGAGCGATGGTGACAGTGGTTCCCATCTGGAAGATATATGTTCTTCCGGAACCGTTGTGCGTTAAACTATCCCGGAGAAAAAGCCTCATCTGATCGTTGTGGATGTTGGTAACATAGATGTTGATGATGAGGAAGTTGAAGTTGGAGAGTTGAATCCTCACAAGAGGAAAGCTGGTGAGGCTGATGTAGGTGGGTCCGGGACTCCGTGACGGAGGAGGACCTCTGTTCCGAACCTGGTGGAGGAGGAGAGCCAGAGGCTAGTGGATACCCTTAAAGCAGCTTCTTTCCAAGATTTCCCTTGATGATCGTCGTTCGGAGATGTTCGACTGTTAGAGATTTGAGCATATAAATGCAACGGAAAAATAAAATTTTCGAATCCCTACCGCAGGATCTATGTATAATGAACGGATAATTATGGAGAATAGATATTTTACCTTAAGAAGCTTTACGTTAATGGAAAGATGGAGGTCCTGAATGATCACCACGTAGCTCGTCGCTGGAACGATCTACTCCTTGAAGGTATCCACATGATTGATCGCCCGAAGGATGGGTGTGTACTAGCACATTCTTGAGGCCGCCTTCTTGCTCTCTCTATCTCTCTTCAAGCTGCTAGGGTTTATATTTTATCAAATAAAATGTGTAACCCTAATTCTATTAGAAAGAGATATTATATACGCAAGAGTAAATGGGCCTCCAACCCTATACTGAATTTTAGAGTTGTTATTATTATTAAATTCGAAATTCTAATTATTGTATTATTAAGTCTCATTTAATCATCCAATAACTTAATTTCAGATTTAATATTTAATTCAAATTTCCTATTTATTTAATTAATTAAGTCACACTTAATTAATAACAAATAATTTGAATTACTTACATTTAATTTAAATACAAATTTAAATTAAATAATCCTCCAATCATTCTTTGTGCGACCCTTTAGGTTATTATTACATTGACAACAATTTTAAATCTAATTTAAAATCATAAATAATGAGCGGCATCTAGTAATACATCATTGTTACCCAAATAATAATAATTAAATCGGTGATGCATTGTGTCATCCTCTGTTAACGTTCAATCCTTCTTTCCTTGATCAATGAATAAACTATTAAACAAATCAGTATTCGAGCACGACCATGCATTTTATAGTCTTACTCAATCAAGAGGCCAATAATATCATTCCTTTAATAAAGGAGGGCTAAATCCCATCTAGATCATACATATTTCTCATACGATTCATAATGTACCCAATGTCTACTTTTATTATTACCTGGTCAAGGATAACTTTCAATAATATCAAAGTATATTAATTCTCGTATAGAAATATAATGATTTCAGGTCAAAGGACCAATACATCATTATCATTGTGAGATTAACTTATGACACTATAAACATGTAGTATCTCACAACGGGTCAATCCAGCACCATGTATTTAATACACGTGCCTGTGCTTTGACTTTAGTATCACCATACCTATGATCAATGAGATGTGATCATCAGCCAACAAACACACTAGTCTCAATGTATTTATTATCATCCCTTAACAATAATACTTGACTAGGGACCTTTAGGAATATCAATACTATTCTCATAATCTCATTTCTAAGTCACGTACTTAGAGATATAGATTTACATATCATATTCCAAGGACATATATTATTCTAACATCTTATTGCAGAAAATAAAGATATAATAAATTATAAAAGAATAATCTATATAATCATAATTAATAATCCAAATGTTTCATAATATAAACATAATAGTGTTGTCTCTAGGGCACAAACACTAACAAGACAACTATGCTTCCCCATATCATTATGAAGTTTTTGCTTAGGAAGATGTTGATACCTTCCTTGATCATCTGGTCTGGGATGTAACAGAGGTTAATAAGTTTGTACTTAGATTTTATATGTACTTTGGCATGCTATCTATATTGTTTATTCTTTGTTCTTTGTTTCAGGCTAACACCCGGATTTCTGTGTGTGCCACTATTATCAGCAACTATAAGAAGAAGGTGGCGGATGCCAAGGCCGGGATGAAGGAGTTGAGCAAGCATAAAACTTACTTTTCGACTACCGGGAGGCGAAGGACAAGGAGTCACGGGATCACAAGGCCCTTGCTGAGGGAGGTGAAGGCTCGTGGGGAGGCTACCCGGGTTGTTGGGAGCCTTCAAGAGGATGTTGTAAACTTGAAGCGGGAGCTTGCTGCAAGGCCCCGAGAGGAGGATGTGCGCAATGCCTTCCGTGGTACTCCAGCTTACTACAAGGAGCTTAATGATAAAATCTTCCACAAGGTGAACCTCTGCTAGGATAGAGCATTTGATTACCTGGCTAAGAATCCGGGAAGCGCAATGGATGGGTTCTTAGAGCTCTACCTAGCCGAGGAACTTTTTCTCGAAGAAGCTAAGGCATCTGAAGCCGGTACCTCCGGGACCCAACCTTCTCCTCCCGAGAATGAACGAGAGAAGACTCCTCTACCTCCCCTCAGAATCCGGGTGAAAAGTGAATGGCCTTCGTGCCTTGTAATTTCTTTTTAAGTTGTTTTTCTTCAGAACTAAGCCCGTTGGCTTCTTAACTTTGAATACTGGTTGTTTTATTTGTTCCGGGGTTGGTTTACCTTAGACAGTTGTTTAATGTATTTTCTTTTTCGTATTGTCTTGCAAATTTATTTTTTACTTTCATCTTGAATCTTGCTTTTAATTTTCATAGTTGTACCTCGGGCTGGCATTGACAATTAAAAGCGTTAAAATTCCCCAAGTACACATGGTTTGTGTAATTATTCTCGAGCAGGGGTTAAAATTTGAAAATTGAGAAAATTTTCTAAGTACACTTGGTTTGTGTAATTCTCCCCAGGCATGTCCCTGGGCAGGAGTTAAAATATAAAATTGAGGAAATTTTCTAAGTACACATGGTTTGTATAATTATCCCCGGGAAGGGGTTAAATTTTAAAAATTGAAAAAAAAATTAAAGTACACATGGTTTGTGTAATTGTCCTCGGGCAGGGGTTCAAATTTAAAAATTGAGAAAAATTTCGAAGTACACATCGTTGATGTAATTGTCCCCCCCATCAGGGGTTAAAATTTAAAAACTGAGAAAATTTTCTAAGTACACATTGTTTGTGAACTATCCCTGGGCAGGGGTTAAAATTTAAAATTTGAGAAATTTTTCTAAGTACACATGATTTGTATACCTTTCCCCGGGAAGGGGTTAGAATGTGAAAATTTGAGAAAGTATTCTAAGTACACATAGTTTGTGTATAATAATTATAAAAGTGAATATGCATTTGGGTGTGTAGATAATATAGATAATTTAGAACAGGAATGAGTTTATCTAAGCTTGGGATGCTCGAAATATTATATTATATTGCAACTAAAAATTTTGCATTGATTACAATTCGGGGAGAGTAAGTACAGATTTGTATTTTTTACCAGTGCAATAGAAACAATGCGCCTTGTGGTTACTGATAGAACTTTCTCAGGCAAGCCCCATGCCAAGTGTTTGGGACTTTAGTGTCATTCGGATAACTTAGCTTGTAGGTCCCTGGGCATAGTACCTCCTTGACTTTGCATGGTCTCTCCCAGCTGGGTTGTAGATTTCCCTGATTTGTTGGATCAGAGGTCTCCGTATCCCGAAAAATGAGATAACCAACTTCATATTCTCTAATCTTGGCCTTTTTCTTGAAGTAGTGCATTATTTTCTCTTTGTCACTTTCCATTTTCTATATTTCCCTGTCTCTTACTTCATCGAGGAGTTCCTGGTTGGTTCTTTGGCCTTCAATATTGGATAGTTCATCGAAGTTAATGACCTTGTGAGAGAGGGATCCGGTTTCAACTAGGAGTCTAGCCCTTGAACCATAAGCCAGCTTGAAGGGGGTTTCCCCGGTTCCTATTCTGGGAGTGGTTCTATATTCCCACAACACCTTTGGAAGCTCCTCTGGCCAGGTCTTTTTGGACTCTTCAAGCCTTTTCTCCAGCCCCCGGAGAATGGTCCTATTTGTCACTTCAACCTGCCCATTTCCCTGCAAGTGTGCTACATAAGACCTCTTGTGCTTGATCCCGAGCTCTATAAGATATGCTTCGAAGTCCGTGCCCGTGAACTGAGGTCCGTTGTCCGAGACCAAGACTATGGGGATCCCAAACCTCATCATAATATAGTCCATGAACTATGCAATTCTGTTCATTAAGTGTCCGCATAACCTTTGCCTCTGCCAATTTTATCACGTATTCGGTGGCTACGAAAACATAGCATAGATCTCCTTTTTCCCAGGGAAAAGGGCCCATGATATCTATGCCCCAGACAGCAAAGGGGATTGGAGACAAAACTGATGCAGGTACGCTCGGGCTCAGATTTGGGTACGTTGCTGAACTTTTGACATCGTCTACCATTTTTGACATAAGCAACTACGTCTTCGTGGATTGTAGGCCAATAGTATCCTTTTCTGATGACTTTGTATGCCAAGGATTTTTTTGCTAAGCGATCTCAACAAATGTCTTCATGCACCTCCCCGAGATAATAATCTGTCTCCTCCGGATCTACACATTTCAGCGTTGGTGCTGAAAAGGTCCTCCTGTATAGTTGATCACCTTCAAAGAAGAAATGGCCAGCTTTATACTTTAAGTACTTGGTCTTGTTCTTGTCTTCTAGGAGAGTTCCATCTTTCAAATAGGCTATGAAATGAATCATCCAGTTTTCTGGGATACTGATGCATAAGATTTCTGCCCTCTCGGTGCTTGAAGTTTGGAGCTCTTCGAAGTAAACCGAAGTACTTAAATCTGAGGCATTTTGTACTAACTTGGAGAGCTCGTTTGCTTTGCAATTTTCTTCTCTATTAATTTCCAAAATGGTGGTATCGAGGATGACTTCCAAGAAGCTCCTTACCATAGCTTGGTATAGTGCTAGCTTCTCATCCTTAGCAACGTATTCTCCACTTGCTTGTTTGACCGTGATTTAGGAGTCACTGTGGATGACTAACTCCTTATCCTGAGGGATTTTGCTAATCGGAGTCCAGATATCAGAGCTTCATATTCGGCTTGGTTGTTGGTTGCTTTGAAGGAGAAGGTGATTTCTTGTTGTATAGTAAAACCCTTGGGATTGACTAAAATTATACCGGCTTCGGATCTTTCAGCTGTTAAGGAGCCATATTACATATAATTTCCACGCTTCTTTGGTGGGGGTTCATCTTCGGTGATGGATAGGTCCTTGGTCAAGGGGGACGACTCGGGGAAAGTGAATTTCATGACAAACTCTGCCAATACTTGAGCTTTTTTGCTGTTCGGGGCACAAACCTGATTTTAAATTGTCTTAGCTGAATTGCCCAGTTGACAAGTCTCCCGGATGAATCTGGCTTGTGGATGATTTTCCTGAGGGGTTGATCTATGACTACTCTGATTTCTCGGCCTAGGAAGTATTTCCTAAATGTTAGGGCTAGAACACGCGCTAATATTCACGCAAGTATACGTGATCGCAAGTAATATATAATTAATTCTAGTTCATTCCCACATAGACTGGTTTAAGTTAATTTTAATCAATATACTTATGCAGCAATGGTATGGTTATTATCCAATGCTAAGACGAATAAAAAATTGAAGTTGTTTAACTATGCTTAACTAAGAAATTATACTATAGAACATTAACTAGAAGAATTAAGGAGTGTTGAATACTATATGACACCAACATGGGATTCTAAATTAATTAAGTACTTCATTCAATAGCCTTTTTGTTCTTAACATTAGCATGCAATGGTGATGACACTAATCAGATAACACGAACTGATAAATGCCAACTTTCGTTGTACAAATACCATACTACCAGACATCAACAAAAGAGATAGAAGTTGAATAGACACCAATTTTATTGAGACCCTATATGTCTATAGAATTTGACAACATAACGGTTTAACGCACAAGTTATCTATCATGATTACATAGGGCAAGTAAGATGGTTAAAATTACCTATGAATTATGCATATCAATTACATGAACCTATTCTAGCATGGCAAGTTCTAAACCCCTAAATTTACTTTCGCTCCATTAGAGATTAACACGCTATCTTATAAGTTCGCGACGCTCATAAGACGAATAAGCACAACCAATACTAGGATATCATATAATCATCACACACTAAGGAATCAGAACAAATTAACTAATGAAATCCATAAATAAATCCGCTAGAACCCCACGATAATGATTAGCCCATAATCGGACTCATCATCAATGTGGGTTCCGATGAAAGCATGGTATAATAAACGTAGTCTTTATACTTAGTAAATAATAAACCAAGTACGAAACAAGAGTATAGGTTCATAAGCAAGAAAACTAGCATCCAAAGTTACAACTTAAAATAAAGAATCACAAGAATAAACTAGATCCTCTTCACCTTGGTTGAATTGTGCTCTACGGTCTTCTTACACCTTCTCCTTAAGCTTTGGTACGTCTTTTTATGAAAAACGAACATAGGTTATGTTTACATAGCAGCCCATGCAGAGTAGAAGTCTTTCAATCGGAATCACAGGGGAATCAGGATTATTTTATCTCGACCTGGCACGGCCGCACGCTTCAATAGCGCGGGTGTACTGAGTTTCTGTTCTTTGGGTGCGGGCGCGCGCTATCACAGCGCGGGCGCGCGCTATCACAGCGCGGGTGCGCTGACTCTCTGGAGAAAATCCTGAATTCTTCTTTTCTTGTCTGTTTGAGTCAGCCTTTCCACGAGCAATCTTCTTGACACCATCCTAACACCATATTAGCATCAAAACAATGCCACACCTGGATCTTTTATTTATGCCTGAAATACAAAAACACTACAAAAACACATTAAATACACAAATAACTCGAGTACAAAACATCAATTCAAGCATTTATAGAGCATAATAAATAGACATAAATACCACTTAACACACCCCCGAACTTGAACCAATGCTTGTCCTCAAGCATAAATGGACTCAAGGAACAAAAAATAAAAATACATGAATGCAAACTATATGAATGCAACGATCCCCTCAGATTAACTAAACCAACCAATAAGCAACATCTCAACAAATGCAGTTATTCGCACAAATGATAGGGATAAATAAATCCTAATTGTGTAATTAAATATTACATTGATTATACAAGGTGTGGGCTACTAGGCCCAATAAGAAGATGTATGATATTCAGACTAGAAAGGTTAACATATTGATCAGGCCTGATGGACCAGATCAGGCCTGATGGAACAAAGAAGGCCCAAAACCCTGATTATTTATTAATTTCGTAATTAATTAATAAGGGAGAAAAACAACTATTAAAATAAGTCCTAGTGGGGATATAAATCCTTGTAGATTGGCCTCCAAGGAACCTCATAGGATAAGGAATTAGCTTCCTACTTCCTAGGACTCCTAAGTCCATCCTAATTCAGAGACTTGACCACCAAGTCTCCTATACCAAGTCCAATTCAAGGACTCCCACATCTATATAAAGGGCCTCACCCCACATATCAGAACTATATTTTTTGGCTTGATTCTCTAATTCACAGAGATACGTAGGCATCTCGTAAAGGCAGAGTTAAGCTACGAAACACGAGATCGGCCATTAAAGGCCTTGAGCTCACGTTCCTCAGTAATAAATACAACAATTATATATATTAGTTTTTAATCCATAACATTTGGCGCCGTCTGTGGGAAGACACAAGAACCATGGCGAGAACACGGAGAACAATTAGAGCTCTGGAGGAAGGAACACCATCGGGGATAACCCAGGTGATTTCGTCAACCGTGGAGATACCTCCTCACTCAACTTATGCACCTACCCAAGGGGAAGCCCAGATAGGGGCAACTCAACCTCAGCCACAAGGGACGATTCCCCCGGCTATTCAAGATACGAATCCCCAAGTTCAACAACTACATGCACCTGTAAACTCTCGACCCATTAGGTATGAGTATTCAACTGTTGTGACCACTAACCCCCCTTATGGAATGCCCCTTCACCCCATGCTGGACGGAGTGAAGCACGAGGGCGATCGCCCCCTACATACGAGGTTTGGCTCCTATCCCTGAGGATCAGGAATTTTCTGGTCCTTACACTGAGAGAGACTCCAAATCTTTGGATGATGAAGTAGCCCTAAGAAGAGACGTGCTGGAAAAGAGCTGATGGTCGATGGAAGACAACGTCCTCAAAGCACCTAAGGGATGAATCCCCAAGAAGTGCAGGAAAGAATCAGGGCTCATGAGGCTGAGATTCAAAGGCTGAGGCGCGACTTAGAGGCACACCAGACCACCAGACCCCAAGTACCTCCTAGGGGAGAAATTCTCCTCCTGTCATAGACCTGGATGGTCCAGTGCAGAGAAGGGCTGTTGTCCCCAGGGCTGATCCAAGTAATCTTCTTCCCCTTGGAGATCCTGATGATCCTACTCCACCCTTCACTGAAGGAATAATGAATACCCATATCTCAAGGAAGTTCAAGATGCCAACTATCAAAGCTTATGATGGAACAGGAGATCCCGCTAATCATGTTAGAACATTCTCTAATGCACTGCTGTTGCAGCCCGTGAATGATGCTATTAAGTGTCGGGCCTTTCCTCAAACCCTGTCGGGTATGGCTCAAAGGTGGTATAGTCGTTTGCCCCCAAATTCTATTAGGTCGTTCATAGAATTAAGCCAGGCTTTTATTAAGCAATTCATCAGCGAGAGAGTTCATGAGAAAAGTTCAGCATCTCTTATGAGCATTGTGCAGGGAACAAAGGAATCCTTGAGTGACTATCTGAATCATTTCACAAAGGAAGCTTTAAAAGTCCCAGACCTTGATGATAAGGTAGCCATGATAGCACTGCAACAAGGAACTAGGGATGAGTTTTTTAAGATGTCCTTGGCCAAACGCCCCCTGAAAGCATGTTGCAGCTCCAGGATAGGGCAGGGAAGTATATCAAAGTCGAAGAAAGCATGAGGAAGACCGTAGTGAGTAATAAGCCCGCTGGAGGCAAGAAGCGGAAAACTGATCTAGAGTATATCGCTAAGGACAAGTATCCTAGAACCGAGCAAAACCCTGATTCAACCCCCAAAAAGGGAGGATCTGGGCAAAAGTTCACCGAGTATGCTAAGCTGAATGCTCCTAGAAGCTAGATCTTGATGGAAATTGAGAAAGATCGAGATATTCGTTGGCCTAAGCCCATGAAGGCTGATCCTTCCAAGCTAGACAAGAGCAAGTATTACAGATTTCACAAAGATGTTGGTCATGACACCGATGAGTGTAGGCAGCTGAAAGATGAAATTGAGTTCCTCATTCGAAAAGGAAGATTGAACAAATACACTAGAGAAGGAGGGGATAGGAATAATAATGGAAGGAAGAAATTTGAAGATCGTAGGAGGGACTAAGACGATCAGGGGCGGAATCCCCAGCCTAGAGGACCGGTTATAAACACAATTTATGGAGGGCCACGACCTCGAGGGCCTGTGATAAACACAATATTTGGAGGACCAAATGCTGCTGGATTGTCCAGAAAATCCAGAAAAGCATATACTAGAGAGGTTATGCATATTGTTGGAGAACCCCCGAAGAGGGCCAGGACAGAAGTAACATTGGCTTTTGATGATTCTGACCTAGAGGGTGTGAAATTTCCTCATGACGACCCGCTGGTCATAACACCGATAATAGGAAATAGCCTGGTGAAGAGGGTCCTTGTGGATAATGGTGCTTCAGTGGATATCTTACTCCATGACGCCTTTCTAAGGATGGGGTATAACGACTCCCAATTAACCCCAACCGATATGCCAATATATGGATTTGCGGGAGTGGAATGTCCTGTGGAAGGGATAATCAAGTTGCCAACCATCATAGGCCAGGAACCAAGGCAAACAACGCAGATGTTGGACTTTGTGGTGGTAAAGGCTAGTTCAACTTATAATGCTATCATGGGAAGAACAAGGATACATGCCTTCAAGGCAGTCCCTTCTTCCTACCATTCAGTTATGAAGTTTCCCACCCGGAACGGGATTGGAGAAGAGAGAGGAGACCAAAAAATGGCTAGAAGCTGTTATGTAGCCTCTTTGAGGGCAGATGGAGTTGGGGGGCAGGTTCTTCCTATTAAAGATATGGATGTCCGAGAAAATGATGAGAAGAGAGGAAAGCCAGCAGAAGACTTGGTGTCGATTCCTTTAGACCCCGAGAATCCTGAGAGGATGACTTTCATTGGAGCCACATTAAAGGAGCCCCTTAGAGGGAAGTTGGTGAGATTTTTGCAAGAAAATAATGATGTGTTTGCATGGTCAGCAGCTGATATGTCAGGCATAGACCCGGAGCTGATTATTCACAAGCTAAATGTGGACCCAAACCGGAGGACAGTAAAACAAAAGAAAAGAAACTTTGCCCCGGAAAGACAAGAAGCTATAAAATAGGAAGTAGAGAAGCTCTTAGAGGCTAGTTTCATTGAGGAGATTCAATTTTCGGAATGGTTAGCAAACCCTGTAATGGTGAAGAAGGCCAATGGAAAGTGGAGGATGTGTATAGACTTCACTGATCTGAATGATGCATGCCCTAAAGACTGTTTTCCGTTGCCAAGAATTGATACTTTGATTGATGCCACTGCTGGGCATGAGATGATGAGCTTCATGGATGGATTTAGCGGATACAATCAGATTAAGATGCACAAGGATGACATTCCAAAGGTATCATTCATCACTGACTTTGGTGTTTATTGTTATCTTGTTATGGCATTTGGTCTTAAGAATGCAGGAGCCACCTATCAAAGGTTGGTAAATAAAATTTTTAAGGATCTTATTGGTAAAACTATGGAAGTCTATGTTGATGACATGTTACTCAAGAGTCTAGTAAAGACTGATCATATAACCCATTTGAGGGAAGCTTTTGAGGTCCTGAGGTACCGCAAGATGTTAAATCCTACAAAGTGTGCTTTCGGAGTAGGATCTGGAAAATTTTTGGGATCGATGGTCTCCAAGAGAGGGATAGAAGCTAACCCCGATAAAATAAAGGTAATCCTGGACATGGAACCACCAAAAACTGTCAAGGATGTTCAGAAGCTCACAGGAAGGGTTGACGCGCTGGGACGATTCATCTCCAAGTCAGGAGACAAGTGCTTATCATTCTTCAAGTCACTAAAGAACATTAAGGACTTTGTATGGAATGAGGAAAACTAGAAGGCATTCGAAGAATTAAAGAAGTATATGGCCCAGGCCCCGTTATTGGCCAAGCCAGCTTTGAATGAAGTTTTATTCTTGTACTTAGCCGTTTCAGAAAGTGCATTGAGCGCTGTATTGGTTAAGGAGGAACTGAAAATCCAGAAACCCATATACTATGTCAGCAAAATTCTGTATGGTGCTGAGTTGAATTATTCAACTATTGAGAAATATGCTCTAGCCTTGGTGATGGCTTCAAGAAAGTTACGTCCCTACTTTCAGGCTCATCAGATTGAGGTGTTGACAAATCAACCCCTGAGAAATATCATTCATAGTCCCAAGGCTAGTGGGAGGTTGATGAAGTGGGCAATAGAGTTGGGAGAGTTCGACATTAAGTACAAGCCACGGACAGCAATAAAAGCCCAGGCATTAGCTGACTTCGTGGTGTAATGTACCATAGCCAACCAAGAAGTCGGGGGGGCAGGAAGATACCATACCCCAAGACAAGGAAGTTGATAATGGGGACAGAAAGAAGGGTGATAAGGAGAAAGAATATTGGGTTCTCTATTTTGATGGAGCATCAAAAACAAACTCAAGTGGAGCAGGATTGGTTTTACAAAGCCCTAATGGGTTCTTGATTGAGTATGCCATGAAATTAGACTTCCCAACCTCAAAAAATGAGGCAGCATATGAAGCCCTCATAGCTGGCCTCGGCCTAGCAGGGACACTTAGAGTCAAAAACTTAAAAGTCCATGGAGACTCAAAGCTGGTCATATCCCAGGTAAAGGGAGAATTTGAGGCGAGGGATGATACGATGGCTGAGTATGTCCGTCTAGTAAGGGCTGTGATGACCCAATTCAATGAATGCCATGTTGAGCACATTTCAAGGGAGGAAAATGCTAAGGCAGATGCATTATCAAAGTTTGCTTCATCTGAGATAGAAGAAAGTTCAGGAAGTGTGTACTTCCGCGTTTTGAAGACACGGAGCATAGATGTTAAGCTTGCAGCTCTTGTGGGCTTGGGGACGTCATGGATAGACCCCACTAAGGCCCATATACAAACCGGTTGGTTGCCAAAGGATCCTACTGAGGCACGGAATTTAACTGTTCAGGCACTAAGGTACTCTTTGATAGATGGGATTCTGTACAAAAGATCCTTCGTGGTTCCTTACTTAAGGTGTCTTAGGCCCGATGAGGCACGCTTGGCTCTTGAGGAAGTACATGAAGGTATTTGTGGGCAACACTTGGGGGGCAGGGCCTTGGCTCATAAGATAACCCGCTTAGGCTTCTATTGGCCAGAAATGATGGCTGATGCTAAAGAATATGTGAAGAAATGCGACCGATGTCAGAAACATGCACCGGTTGTTAGACAATTCCCCGAGATACTGACCTCTATCAACTCGCCCATCCCGTTTGCCATGTGGGGAATGGATATTCTGGGGCCTTTCCCCATGGCCACGACACAAAGGAAGTTTCTGATTGTAGCCATTGATTATTTCACCATGTGGATTGAAGCCAAACCCTTGGCCAAGATCACAACTAAGCAGGTTGCACAATTCCTGTGGGAAAATATTATGTGCCGGTATGGAATTCCCCGTATCCTAGTCACCGGCAACGGAACACAATTCAACAACGAGGAATTCAAGAAGTACTGTGAAGAAAATGAAATTGAGTTACGGTTCACCTCTGTGGCTCACCCGCAAGTCAATGGGCAAGCGGAGGTAGAAAATTGAATAATCCTGGATGGACTAAAGAAGAGGATCGAGAAATTAAGAAATAATTGGGTGGATGAGATACTTCCAATATTATGGGCCTATAGGACTACCTGTAGAGTCACGACTGGAGCAACTCCCTTCATGTTGGCATATGGGGAAGAAGTAGTTGTTCCCGTGGAGATATCACATTCCTCTCCCAGGATTCAAGCTTTCAATGCTGAGGAAAATGAAGAAGGACAAAGGTTGGCTCTGGACTTAATTGATGAAGTGCGAGATGAGGCACATGCAAAGATAGTAAAATATCAGAAAAAGGCTTCATTCTACTACAACCTAAGGGTTAAAGAAAGGTTTTTCAAACAAGGCGACCTAGTCTTGAGGAAGATAGAAGCTTCTGGTATAGGACAGAAATGGAAGCTTGCCCCGAATTGGGAAGGGCCGTACAAAGTCAAAAGTGTTGAAGGTAGAGGAACCTACAAGCTGGAGACTATGGATGGTTTTGAAGTTTCGAGAACTTGGCATGCACAAAACCTGAAGGTTTACTATGTGTAGAACAATTGAATACGATTCTCACTTGTTAAGATGACAAGTAGGTTGAAAAGCACCTTGAAGCTTTGCTTGCTTAGGATTTATATGTTCTAGTTTTATTTTTGAAGTTTATTAAAGACTCATGTAAGGGATGAATCCCAAACAATTTATGGAAATTCAAGAAGTTTTCAAAATATGTTTGAATGCAAGGCAAGGAAAACTAAATGCGTTAAATGCAAGCTTAAAATCTGATAAATAAAGTAGATCAGATAAATATTACAAGAGTTTGATAAATAAAGTCTCGGAAATAAGGTAAAGTAAACAAGCCACGCAGGGCTGAAAAAGCTCTAAGGGGCTGAGGTGCCCTCGGCATCCATACCATCATCCCCTCCACTCTCGCTAGATGTCTCTGTCATCTCGGAGGAGGAGGAAGAGCTGTCACCCTCAGCAGGTCTGGAAGAAGACTCGGGAGGAGGAAGAAGCGGGTCCTGAGGGACGTGATCCGAGACGACTACTCGAGTACGAAACCTCTGTAGCAAAGCCTCGTCATCAGGGCAGACAAAGTCCGCCGGGTTAATATCAGGACAAGCCTCGTTCACGGTCCCAAGGGCCGTGTCCCAACCAGTCCTAAAAAACCCGGGGAAGACTGAATCATCCCTAATCCTCATGGACTGGGCAAACTTCTCCGAGCCCAGGTAGTTATCTATAGCTTTATCCTTCTCTGCCCGAAGTACCACCAGCTCGGTGTTAGATTCTTCGAGTTCTTCCTCTTTGTGCTTGAACTTCTTCTCTAGAGCAGCATACTTCTTCTGCTGCTTCCTGAGGGCATTGTCAGCCTTGTCAGAAGCCCACTTCCATGACTCGGCTTGCCTCACAGCGCCTTCAAAATAGGCGTTGGACTGAAATGAAACAATAAACAAAATGTAAGGCAAGTAAATGCTACAAGTAAGAAAGATAAGTCCAAAAAAAAGGAGAGGGAGGCATACCGAAGCCAGAGATTGAGCTCCCATGAGCTTTATCCTCTCTAGGTCAGGGGTGGTAACCACGTCGATGAAATCTTTGGGAGTCACACTATGATAGGACCAATCCCAGGCATGTTTGGTGGATCCCACCACGGAATCCCCTCGGCGAAATCCCTAGAGAGGCTGGAAGGCGCCTGTAGCAGCAGGAGCAGCAGCAGTAATAGGAGCACTGTGGCCCTCAGCTCCCTCAGTTGAAGCCTCCCCCATGGGCTCCTTGTGTTTCCTCAAAAAGATAGGCTCCGTGGCCTTTCCTCGAGTGTCCAGGCCTGCAAGGCGAGCTTTTTTCATCCTAGCAGTCTCTTCAACGGGAGGTACATTATCCTCGTTGATCTCCTTAGCAGCTACAAAACAAGACAAAAACAAAATAAGTGGTGTTAATAATGCATGAAATGAAATAAAATTGAGAAGGGAAGAAAAATACCCTGTTGAGAAATAGAGGATAGTCCCACATGAATAAGGGAGAACTCCTCTAAGAGAGTCCAGCTGGTAGTAGTGCCATCATCCCGAGTAAGCTCATTATAAATAATAGTTTTCTCAGGAGTTAAGTGAATGGATTTGAGGCTACCATCACTAACCTTCCCGAAGGAAGATCTGAAGAGTGTGCCCCAGTCGCCATTCTCCCAACGTAACCCGATGAAACTATTCCTCCAATTTTGGTTGTTGTCAGGAATGGAGGCGCTGTTAAAGATATGCTTACATTTGGGCCTTTAGTTAACATAGACACAACCACAAATACTGGAAGAGCTGTTATAGCACTGAAAGACCTTCCTAAAAATAGCTACAGAAAGGGGAAAACCTTCCCTAAGGCAGCAGACCATAAAACATAAAATGTTCCTCCAAGCGTTTGGAGGAAGCTGACATGGATTAATTTGTAAATCAGCTAGAAGATGAGGAATGAAGGGATGGAAAGGAAACCTAAGCCCAGCATTAAGGGCATCTGTATAAATAAAAAGAGTGTCGGGTTTCCAGTGGCAAGTACGGTCACCACCAGAAACTGGAACTAATCTAAGAGGAGGAAGGACGTTATAACGTGCATTTAGTTTATCGAAATCAATGTTGTGCCAAGTGTTACAATGATTAAAAGAATCGAGATGCGCGGTAGAGGGATATTCATCCCCCCCAGTGTTAATCATATCGATTAAAGACATATACGAAGAACGAATCTCGATATCCTTACCTCGTTTTGAAGCCGAGGCTATCTTGGCCGCCCTCTCGGAATTCTTGTTAGCCATTAGTAAAGCTGGGAAAAACCTGGAAACCTTGAAAGTTATGGAAATCTTAAAAAATTATGAAACTTATATTTTATTAAGTTCGTATTATTCTGAGAATTTTAAAATTATTTTGGGAATTTTCGGAGTTAGTCTCACCCGCGCGTCGATTCGTTTAGTTGAGAAAAGCGGGTATAAATTGCATTTCAAAAATTGTTTTAAAATTAAGAAATTTATGTTTTTATTTACTTCGGGATATTTGTAACATTTTAAGACTATTTTTGTAATTTTCTAAGATTTTTTTATGTGTAGCTCGGTTCGTTAATTGATAAATGCGCGTATGATGTGCGATTCAAAAATGATTTAAAAATTTTGAAACTTTTATTTTATTCGTATTGTATTATTCTGAGATATTTAAAATTAGTTTTGCAATTTTTCGGGTTATTTTCACCCGCAAATTTATTCGATAAAATAAATTGCGGGACAAAACCAAGTTGCCGAAAGTTCGTACTTATCCTTATTTCTACGTGTCTGATTCTCAGAAATTTTAATTGATACATTTCAAAACCTTATACTTTAGTATACACGTGTAAGGCATTGCATTTTCTTTCAGTTAAAAAAAAAGAAAGGAGGGGGTAATTAGAACAGGGGAGAAAGGGAAGAAAAGGGGGGGGGGGGGCTCGATTGTGGGGGTCTCTCTCTCTGCTCTTGTTCTCTTCCACCCATGGAGCACCTTCATTCATGTTCTCTTTGCTTTGATTCGCGACTGTTTCATTGACTCTCGTTTCTGGTGAGCCGCCGTGTAACTCCGGCGAGTCTTGGTGGTTTCGGTTCCTTTCTTCTGATTGAATGGTATATACATATACGTATATGCATATGTGTGTATGTTACTGAGTACAGTGTTGCCTGTTACTTTTCCGGCCTCTTGCTGTTCACGGTTGTTATTCCGATTGGCTGGGCTGTGTATGTACATACACATTTTGTGTGTATAAGCGCAGTCGGATTGAGATTCTTTGCATTTTTATTGTTGTTTCCGTCTGATTTTGCGGTTGCCGCCGGTTTTCTGGCAAGGCGGCCGGCGGGTTTAGCAGCGCGTAGGCGCGTATTTGTTTTGTGTTGGTTGTTCCGGTTCGACTGTTCTGTGGGAACTATATTTATTAATTTTAATTAATTTTCTGCAGTAATTAATTGATTATGTTGGTGTAATGAAAATAATATTAATCGGTATGATATATTTGGGAACCCGTATTATATAGGGCGCCAATAAATTGTGCCGCCGTTGGCGATGAACTTCGGTGAGTCAACGGTGGACGGTGATGACGTTGTTCTGAGTCCTACAAAATAAATAAATAAATATAAAAATACGAATAATAATTGATTATTTAAAAAGCTGTATCGTTAATTGAATTGTGATGATGGTTGTTGGATTGTGTTATTGGTTGTGAATTGACGTCGAGTTGTTCGACGGGTAGGCCGGTAAACAGAGGGGGTGCTGTCCGAATTTTTGGAAATTAAATTCGGAAATTCGGGACATACCCTGTAATTATCGGAACGTCGAATGAGTGTAAATAACTCTACACATATATTTGTGCGGAACGTGATAATATGCAGTGGTGAATGTTCTGTTAAAACTCAATAACCCTAATTTCGTAAAATAAATAGTATACATATTTTCTAAAAACGAACACCGAACTGATTTTCGAGATTGTGAACCCTAATTGTTGCGTGTGTTATTATAATGTATATAATTACGAGTCGGGTTTGTATATCGTTGGGTAGAATTGGAGTCATGGATATGTCAAGCATACCTAGACGTCTAACGTTGAGTATTTCGGCTCTGTAGGTTCTAGTCGAAGGACTCAAGTATTGATATCGAACTAAGATAATCTAGTGGTAAGTCGACAAGTGCCTCGAGATTTCCAAGCGAAGAACCCTGAGAGTCCTGGATACTATCTTGAGATAGATTGATGCGAAGCAGGGATGTCTTCTAGTAAGACAGTCATTTTTCCATGAGAGCCTGAACGTTCAAGTCTATCAAAATCAGTAGAGTTGGTCATAAAGCTCTGCAAGGCAAGTACCCCTGACCATTCTTTTATGGTTCAGTGCGTTTGAATAGCTAAATGTTTTATTCTCATAATGGAACAGAAAAATTTTAAGTTACGTATCCCCTGTATTTGAAAATGTGTTTAAAATTATATTTTGGGGAAAAGTAACTTCTGAAAACACCTATCTCTAAATGTGATTTAAATGAAAAGAGGATTTGAATAGTGTGCTGTGACAAAATTGATTTTTTAAAAGAGATAGGTAAAAGTGATGATTCTGAAAACTGGATTAAAATGATCAGATATGGTATACGTTGGGGCCAGAGTAGGCCTATTGAGGTGGCGTAAGAGGCTAATTCGGTTGCGCGCACTGTATAACCGATTAGTCCAGCAGGTCAGAGACCTAGCTAGTCTCTGAGTTCCGGAACAGGTAAATAAGATGGCAGTTGGAGCCATAAATGAGATGGCAGTTGGAGCCGTCTGGTGTTGATAGCCTGATCAGCTGTCTTCACATATCTGTTACGTCTGATTTGGTTTTGTGTGATTCCCGTAAGGGCATGAGTAGTTGATATAGCGGATTTGGAAATGAAAATGGCATGCTAGAATTATTTTCTTGTATTTATGCACATCACACTACTGATGTTGTTGTTTTACAGAGCATGCTAGTTTGATATCCAGTTTATACCTGTTTTACATGTTTCTGGCAAGATATGAATTCTGTTCCTATAACTGCTTTACTTTAAACTGTTTTTACTCGTTATTCATATAGTGGTGCTGCTGAGCAAGCAATTGCTCACTCTTGCAGAATATTTTATATTTATTGCAGATGTCTAGAAGAATCTTGTGCGGTAGTCAGGGCAAAGTTCCAGCTCATTTCGTGTCAGGCTCCTCTGAGGTAGTTGGGTTCAGACCAGATGAGGTCTGTTGAGTTGTTGCATTGAGATAGTGGTTAGGATTGTGTAAGGTTAATTGGGTTGTGTTAGTTGAGTAACCTAAGTCATACTTTGTAATAACTCCCAAAATTTTGAACTTTTTGTAACCCTTGTGAATAGTGTTTTAGCTGAATGAGAAAACTTTTCATGCCACACTATGTAGGGGTTCTGATATGGATATTCTGAGATTTTATTAGTACTTTATATGGGATATAAGTGTATGTAAAGATCGTCAGAATCCAAATCCGAACACTTTGATTTTTCCCGGAAATCCAATAGATACGGAAAGAATTGAGTATAAGGTAACAGGATAAAAGGATTTAAATTAAAGGATTATAATAGAGGATCATAAAAAGGAATATAATGTATTGAGAAAGGTTAAGGGAACCTAAGTAATAAGATCCCGGGTATGATCCCTCAAACGATAAACGAAAACGAAAGTTAAGCGAACTGTATAACAGATCAGCGGTCATTAGGCAAACAATTAGGAAGTTAATCAAAGGGATTAGAGAGGATGATGTCACCCAACTAATGAGAAGAGGACAAGGAGGGGAGGATGACATCATGAGGATGACACAAGCATGACATGGGAAGGAAGGAGATGTGGTGGCTTTTTAACCACACAAAATCAAGGGCAACTAGGTAATTTACTAAAACAAACACAAAAATCAAACCAACCAAGCCAAGCAAATCATTTTTCATCAAAATCAAAAAGAAACCAAGGCATTGTTCTTCATGCTCTCGGCCAAAACAGAACCAGCACACTAAAACTGCTGTATCTCCTTCATTTCTCACTCAAATATTGTGTTCTATAGCTCATTGGAAAGGTATTGAGATGGCCTACAACTCTTGTTCACAAGTCTCGTCCAAATAATCATGGTAAGACCCTCATTTTTACAGTTCTTTAAATCGGACTTTTAGAAACTTCAAAGCCTAACTTTGTGTTCTTGATTTCTTTGGAAAGATCAAGCTTGTAGGAGGCTCCCTTAGGCTTCCTAGCAACTTAACACCTCCCAAGGAAGGTATAAACTTCAAACCCTAGCCTTTACTTTATTTGTTAGTAAGCTTAATGGTTGGTTTTGTGAAATGAGAAGCATGGATTGTGATTATTAGTAGTTTGGTTTGATTTGGAAGTGTTTTGGTAATTGAAGCTTGATTATAGTTCATAGGTCTTGATTGTGGTTGTTTGAGTTGAAAACCTTGGAGATTATGGACTGATGTGGTATGGTTTAGGTAAAGTTTTGTTGTATTGATGGTTATGAGTTGGTTGGTGGTTAATTGGAGTAGTTTAAACATTGGTAATCGCGTAAACATAGCCGTCGTAATGTCCGATTTACTTTAGACTGCTTTTGTTCATAACATTTGGACCCGAGAACACCCTGCTAGATTTTGACCATTACCATATTTAGATAGTTCATGTTACGAGCTTCGTTTTGATATGTAGTTCGTTTGATTCCGATGTACGGTTTAGGAGAAACGACCGTTTCAAGTAACGGCGTTTCGCGAATGAAACTTTTCCCCTCGCTTTACTTTGAAACATAGGTTAAAGACCAAAAAGGGTTAATTAATGTATGAAACATTTATGGTAAGTGTGTTAGGCAGTTGGTAAGACACTCGCGAAGGAATCGCCTTAAAACTCGTAAAGGTTAAATTATTAAAAATGGTGGAGCCGAGGGTACCCGAGTGACTTAAAGCGCAAAACAAGCGTTAGAGTCTAAGTTAGTTAAAGTATAGATTTACAAGTGACTTTGGTTTAATTCCAACTTACTTGTTGTTTATAGGTTACCAGACTCGTTCCGAGTTTTTTTTTTACCCCAAGTCGCTCAGGCAAGTTTTCTATCCGTTATACTGTTGTTGTGATGTATATATGTATATGCATTATCTTGTGATAGATGCATGTTGGTTAGTTAGCAAATTTTACGATATATTGAAGCATGCTGATATGGTATATATATGCATGCCTATTTCGTATTCTTGCCATATATATCTGTTGGTTCAGTTGATAATACCTATGCTAGAGAATAGCGGTAATTTGCATATACCCTTAGTATAGGGACCCAAAGGTGAAAACATTTTCTAAAACCGGGAGTCGAGGATCCCGAGTAGATTTTATATATATACATATTTATATATATATATATGGTTATAGTTTTCAAAACTATTAATCGAATAAGGTTTATTCGATAACTTTATTTTATTAATGAATATTATCTTGAATATTCATTCGAGGACTTATGACTCCTTTATATTATTTATTGAATATTACTTGGATATTCATTTGAGGATGTATGACTCCTTTATTTTATTTAATGAATATTATTTATAATATTCATTCGAGGTATTATGACTCAGCTTATTATTTAATGAATATTATTTCGAATATTCATTCGAGGGCTTATGACTCAGCTTATTTATTTATTGAATATTATTTCGAATATTCATTCGAGGGCTTATGACTCAGCTTAATTTATTTATTGAATATTATTTGAATATTTATTTGAGGATCTATGACTCCGATTATTTGCTGAGATATATTCTTTATTTTATTAAAGAATAAGGTGTCGATAATCAAACTCACTTTTGATTATTCAAATAAAGATAGTACTTTCGTATAGGTATATATTTGGATATTTAATATTCATTTCAAGTATAAGTTTCAAAACTTCTACTTCAATTATTTTTATAAAGATTATTCTTTATGGAAATATTATTTAAATAATAATATTCAGATATTTTCTAATATATTGGGACTGATTTATTTTGTTAAATCAGCATCACTCCAAACATTCTTAAAAATGTTTTGCGAGTCTTCAAAATGATTTTTAAAAGTTAGAGCGGATCCCAAAACTCATTTTTATATTTAAGATCCTCCTTTCGAAGGGGATTTAAATACTCGCTCAAAACCTGAGGGATCCGGCTCTGTGGTGTGTTTTATATTCGTAACAAGGTTGCTGTTTTGTTAAATGAATCGATTACTTACCCAACACTCGGGAAGTAAAATTCTTGGAACAAGTTAATCCATTAACAGGCATCGCCTGGGAAATATCGGTGAGTTCTCCTTTCCAACTAGATACGACTTCTTGGTGGAGCCGTATCAACAAGTTTCTACTTGGGGAAAGGGGGAACGAGCTTTACGTTTCAGAGTCATGGATTTCATCTGAACTAGGAGTGGCGTAAGTGGTCGAGTGGCGCCGGCCCAGCCTTATTATGTTGGCCCAAATGGCCTGGAAGTTCCGCTAAGGCGGTCCATTCCTTAGGAGTTCAGTGTTCGGTTGACAAGTAAATCCGACAGGTTCTCCTCTACATGTAGAAAATGGTGGGGTTGCACTACTACGACTGATCATCGTAAGTGGTCTTCCTGGCGCGGCAAACTCCCGTAATGAGTTCATCATCCAATTGGATATTTCTGCAACACTACCCAGAGCACTTCGATAGAAAGGCTACGGTTGGGCGACTGTTGAGTGTTGGCAGGGTCAAGTTTTTAAAATGATGTTTGCATCAAATGAAGCATCTCGTAACTTCATTTTATTTTGATGATATTTTAAAGATTTAATCTATTCAAATCTGGTCTTGTAGTCTCATCTATGTGATGAACTTTGGAAACTAATTATAACTTGAATGGTGGTAGTTCAAGTAGTATTTGGAAAAGATATAAGTATATTGGAGTATCTTGTAACTTCATCTTTTAAACTTATATCTAGTAAATGATTATCTTATGCATGACAAAGATTTTCAGAAAAATGTTGAGACAAGGTTAGATATATGAGATCACCTTGCAACGATATTTTTATACAGTTATACACTGGAACTCTGTGTGTATTATGCATGGAAGAGGACTTCCAATATTTTGAAAAGTATATATGTATATATATACTGAATATTTTGCGACTTCATCGCATTAAGATATCATCTTGGTTCATTTCTTTTGACCAAGACCTTCATGAGTACTATGAGAAGGCTCATATATTGTTAATCATTATACATATTATTTTGGTGGGCTTGCTGCTCACCCTTGCTTTCTTCTTTCATCACACAACATCAGATAGACAAGATGAACAGGACCAAGCTCCCAATTCGCGAGCGGATAGGAAACGTTCCGCAGCTTCCTATAGGCATTGATGTCGTTGTAGCTGAGGTAGGAACTACCAATAGGCTAGGCTTTCAACTTTTGATGTATCAGATTATGTATATTTATGAATTGTAATAATGGCAAAGAAATGTAAATTTATTCAGAAACCTGTTTAAGGTGTATTGGCATATAATTGTGGAATAAAACGACTTGTGATTATTTTTGGATATTCATCTCTGAGACTATAACTTGTGGTGTGTGTGTTTATTGTGGGGTCACAGTACAGAGTAGTTGATTATTTATTAAGAGTGGGTGTTATTAAGGGAAATGGAACTCGTGACAACCCGGATCCCCGACCCCGGATTTGGGGGTGTTACAGAAATGGTATCAGAGCTAAGCGTTATAAACCTCAGAGATGATGGGACGTTAAGATAATAAGTTCACTAAGATAATAAGAACTCTTGCCAAGTTCATAGTCGGACTACCTAACGTAGTACTGACAGTTAAAACCCTTATGGGAACCCTTATAAATGTAGCGATAGAAGCGTAGTTCGTTATCGTATAGAGTAGCGGGACTCCGAACCCTGAGGTTGAGGAGCAACAGCGCGATGATGTTTTATTACTAATTGGAGATCGGATTGTGGATCTGATAGAGTGTCCTAATGCAGGACCAGATGATGTTGATATTGAGGATGTAGCGGTTGAGGATGTTGTCCTAGATGGGATTGTTGCTGAGGAGGATCTCGTGGAGGATCCTGACAAGAATGAATAAAGGACCACTGATGAATTGATGACCATAGGTTAGGGCAACTCCCAGAGGTAGGATTGGCCGGTCACTACCGGAGGTTCGTTCAAGTTTGTAAAGATAGTAGCCCCTTTAACGCGGCTTACTCGTAAGACTGAGAAGTTCGAATGGACAGAGAAATGCGAGAACAACTTTTAAGAACCGAAGCAAAGGTTGGTGACGTTCCCTATGTTGGCGTTGCCGGATGGAAAATGAGATTTTGTGAAGTGTAGTGACGCTTCGCATAAGGAATTAGGGTGCTTCTCATACAGCACAGCTAGGTAATCGCGTACGCGTCAAGACAATTAAGGTAATATGAAATTCGATATCCCCGCCCATGAGCTTAGGCTCGTGGCAATAGTTTTACCCTAAAGATTGGAGGCACTACTTGTATGGAGAGAAGTGCGAGAATTACCTAAGCCATAAGTGCTCTAGTACATTTTCACGTAGAAAGAGCTCAACATATGCCAGAGGAGGCAGTTACAGCTAATCAAGAATAATGATTGGGAGATTCTTTATCATTCGGGGAAAGCCAATGTGGTGGCTGATGCCCTTAGTAAAAAGGAGAGACTCAAGATGATAATGTCTTTGGGAGAGTTTATAAGAGATTTTGGAAATAGTAGTGAAGGTAACCGGAGCAGGTACCGAAAAGCTGTTTGAGATTGCAATAGAGACCGAATTATTGGAAAAGAGCATACGGTGCCAGAGAAAGGTGATGAATGAAGGCAGAGAGCCAACAAATAAATATGAGATTAATACCGAGAAAGATGATAAGGGAATAATGAGGTATTCCTATAGAATTTGGGTTCCGAAAGTTCAAGAGCGTAAGGATGAGAACTTAGATGAGAGCCATAGTTTGAGGAATAAGATTTAGAGCAAACCCTGAACGTGATAGTCAGGGAGGTCACCATCAAGATAGAAGGAACCCATGACATAATGGAGTGGAAAATGAGGATTTTAAATTAAAAGATGACCCCAATTATGGGGAGTAGGATGAAACATTTCATACTAAGGAAACAGAAAGTCGAGTAAGGAAAGGAGACCCGAGACGGTACTCCTATACGGCAATTCATGGCCTCGTCTAGACAGAACTTAGACTATTATCCCCAACCACCACCTTGAGGAAACAATGCGATAGGAAATTCTTTCAGGACCTGTAAGTCTCTAAGCTCTCAGAGTTCCAAGGAACAGGTTGACCCAGTCGAGGCAAGAGCCTGGCTAAAGGAAATAGAGGAATCATTTGAGATTCTGAATGATTGACGAATCACAAAAGACTGTTTTTGTCACTTACCCTCCTAAGAGAGAGACCACCCGCTGGTGAAAGGCCAAGGAAGGCACGGAGCAAGAGATTATAATAAACTGATTTAAGTTCAGTCAATTGTTTTCAGGAAAGTACTTCCCAAGGTTATGGAGATAGTGTAAAAGCCTTAGAGCCAGAACAAAGGCAGACGAGTATGATGAATTATGAATCTAAGCTGTAAAAGTTGTTAAGATTCGTTCTGAAGACGCGAATCCAGAATGACGGGATATTTGAAATCAATGCTTATGTTGTGTTGGTTCATGAAATAATGATAAGAGAAAGGAAAATAAAAAGGAATTGAAGTGGAAAGGAATATAAAGGCAACAGAGTTTGAGGAATGATAAGGGAGTTGGGTATGAGGAAACCCTAAAGACTCATATTAATAGAAATAGAAAAGTATATGATCGTCAGGATGAGGGTGATTCACCATGAGTTAAAGTTGACGGTTGAAGGCATAAGAGATGCATATATTTTATCCCCTTTAAGTTGGGAGGATTCGAGGAAACATTGAGATAGTTCGAAGGATAAACAATGAGACGCGGATAGACTGAGGAGACAAGGAAGTAAGAAATTAGGAAAATTGGATGAAGGAAGTGACCTTCAAGAATGTGAAGTGTAAGACCGGTGGCTTGATACCCAGAAAGGGAGACGCCAGGTATGAAAGATATCCCAACATTGAGATGACTGTTGAGATAAATAAAAGAGGTAAATGAGTAGTTAGAACTAAAAGGTTCACGTTGAACACGACAAACATCTTCTAGAACATCCCTATTATCATTACTGAATCAGGCAAGAAAAGCGGATAACCGTTCTTATCTTTTGGAGGCCATATTGATTGACCTCATTTTGAATACAGATGTTATTGTGAAATTAGGCATATACTATCGAGGTGGGAATGATTGAATAAGATACCCTTATCAGGGATATATTACTTGATTTATCCATGGAAGGATGCATGTACCTTTTAAAGGTGGAATTAAGGATAGAACATCGGTAACTTAAAATGAATCCTCGGGGAATGCATAAAGGTTGGAATTTCACCCTTAATAGGGATAGTATGAGTTTTGACAATATGAATTGGAAAGGATTAAGGTAATAATAACCTTTAAGGATCAGTGGAGAAATTCTTCAGAAGTATATAGACAATGGTTCTAGTATTAGTAAGTGGTATTTTGATATGCCCTGTATATAGGGAATACAGGAGGAACGATTAAAGGATAACCTTAGAGGTTTTACAAGGAGAAAGGAAATATTCGAAATTCTCAAGAATAAAAATGTTGATAAAGGAAATATGACATAATTATAATGTTGCCAAGTGGGGCACGTGTTAAACCACGAGAAAGTATGGATCGAACCAGTAATGGTCGAAATTGTTCAGGGCAATTAGGACTTAAGATAAAAGATGTTCTAATTATGATTGAGAGTCAGTCATGACAGTGATTAACCTCTAAAGACTGAGGCAATAACTTATGGAAAAAAAATGGTGATTTTTTTTTTTACTCATCAGATTTTAAGGAAAGCATTTTCACATAAGCTGTGATTGAAATAAGGTAGAAAATTTATTTGGAGGTGGTTAAAATGACATTGACTGTAAGGAAATTTTACTATCAGGAAAGGCGAAAGAGGTGGCCGACACTTTAAAGGTAAGAGGATAATTATAGGCGCTTGTGCCAAAAGAATACAGTGATGATGGTTAAAACTGTGAAGGTTGTATTATGGTTTGGAAGATTGACATTCCTCCTGATGACTGTGCAATACCCAACCGTAATAGTAGTTGGTAAAGGTTTAATTCGTGTAATCGCCATGAACGGGCTATCTATCTTAGAAGGTCCTATCTTGAGATAAGCCAGGACCATGTTTCAAAAAGGACTAGATGAACCCTTGAGTTAAGTCTTCTATTTAGGGCGTATGATTAAGAATGGTATTAACCTGCTATCGTTGCTTTGATTGAAACTCTTCTGCACTTTTATCTGCTTCATGTCATGTATGTATGTCAGGATCAGGAGTGTTCTTCATGAATCATGAATGGTGATTATGTTACCTCCTTAGAAGGATTTGATACGACATGTATGGACTTCGTATGGTTAGATATTAAGATTTTATGGAAAGGTGAATGACGACAGTAGGTCAGTGGTGGACCATAGTAATGCAGTAATGATTCCGCGAGTAATGAGTTGATTACAACCGTGAGAGTTGTATTGGAATGGGTGTTGAGATTGAGTACCACTAATCGGGTCATGGTAGTGTATAAGTTATCATTGATAGAACATTGATAGACTAATTAAGTAGAGTATCTACCTATTGAATATTTATTCTTTCTTATCAATAGAGAGTCATATTATTATACGAGGAAGGTTACGGTGCAAGCATAGAATTCTAGTAACGATGATGTCTAGAATGAGATCCCAGATTCGATTTTCGATATCGAGGGAGTTTCAAAGGTGATTGTGTATAAGCTCGAGGAAGAGCATGGGTCCATAGAATGATGGACGGAATAGAAATATTTAGGCATGGGAAATACGATGCTATAATACTTGATGCTGATATAAATACATATATGTTTTGTTCTCCTATGACAAACCTCTATAGTTCAGAGGTAGGTTCCAAGCCAGATATTTTGTGGCAGTATATTTTTCATATATACAATTCTCTTCAATTCATTCTTTTCTCTTCTTTTCATTTCATGTAAGCTGAGAAGAACAACCCTTCCAGAAAGGGGAGGTATTGCCGAATGACTATCTATCTGTGTGATAGAAGCCTAGTAGGATACCATCTATTGTTTAAATTGCTTATCAAGTACTAAAGGCTGGCCACCTTCTGTACTAACTAAGCGATATAACAAGTGTTCATGATCATAGTGATCTCTCAACAAATTCATTTACTTCTATATGATTGATCAAACTTTGGGAAATAGAAACAGCTGAAAAATGAGTAATAAAGTTGTGGTAGTATTCGGAATGGAAATACATTCGTGATACTAAGGTTGACGTGGTTATTAAAAGGTTATAGAACGCTAACGAGCAAAAGTATAACCAGTATAATATTAGGAATGGAAGGTAGTAGCGATTACGAACTGGAAAAGAATGGGTATTGAGACGCCAAAGCTATAGTGCTAAAAGCTGTGATAAAATTCCATGCGATAGACTTGAAAGAATTTGGAATGATCACTTAACACGGATTGAGTTTTCTTACGATAATAGATCACATGTCAGTATTGAGATATCGCCTTATGAGATCCTTGAGGGAAGACAATGTCGATCTCCCTTATGTTAGGATGAAGTTGTAGAGCGTAAGATGTTCGGACCCGCAGTAGTCCAAAGGATCAAGGATATAATAGATTTTAATCAGAGGACGGCTGGTAGTAGCCCAAGATGGGAACATGAAGTATGTTGATTTGACACGAAAGGACAAGGAATAGGAAGTGGGGGACCTAGTATTGTTATAGGTATTCCCTTGGAAAGGAAGGAAGAGGTTCGGAAAGAAAGGGAAGCTAAGTCCACGAATTGTTGGACCCTTGGATATATTAAGACATATTGGGAAGATAGCATATGAGCTAGCCCTACCCCCGAATATGTAGCAAGTTCATAATGTGTTCCACGTATCAATGTTAAGAAAATGTAATTCGGATGCCAGATAAATAGGGGCATATGAGCGCATAGGCATGCGACCAGACATAACCTATAGGGAGCAACCAGAAAGGGTTATAGATCGAAAAGGGACAAGTGCTTAGGAGAAGGGTTATCAAACTAGTCAGAGTTTGGTGGTAGAACCATAATGTGGGAAATTGACTAGAGAGTTAGAAGGCACAATACTAGAAAAGCATCCCCAACTGTTTTCTATCTGATTCCGGGACGGAATCCTTTTAAGGAGGGGAGACTGTAATAACTCCCAAAATTTTGAACTTTTTGTAACCCTTGTGAATAGTGTTTTAGCTGAATGAGAAAACTTTTCATGCCACACTATGTAGGGGTTCTGATATGGATATTCTGAGATTTTATTAGTACTTTATATGGGATATAAGTGTATGTAAAGATCGTCAGAATCCAAATCCGAACACTTTGATTTTTCCCGGAAATCCAATAGATACGGAAAGAATTGAGTATAAGGTAACAGGATAAAAGGATTTAAATTAAAGGATTATAATAGAGGATCATAAAAAGGAATATAATGTATTGAGAAAGGTTAAGGGAACCTAAGTAATAAGATCCCGGGTATGATCCCTCAAACGATAAACGAAAACGAAAGTTAAGCGAACTGTATAACAGATCAGCGGTCATTAGGCAAATAATTAGGAAGTTAATCAAAGGGATTAGAGAGGATGATATCACCCAACCAATGAGAAGAGGACAAGGAGGGGAGGATGACATAATGAGGATGACACAAGCATGACATGGGAAGGAAGGAGATGTGGTGGCTTTTTAACCACACAAAATCAAGGGCAACTAGGTAATTTACTAAAACAAACACAAAAATCAAACCAACCAAGCCAAGCAAATCATTTTTCATCAAAATCAAAAAGAAACCAAGGCATTGTTCTTCATGCTCTCGGCCAAAACAGAACCAGCACACTAAAACTGCTGTATCTCCTTCATTTCTCACTCAAATATTGTGTTCTATAGCTCATTGGAAAGGTATTGAGATGGCCTACAACTCTTGTTCACAAGTCTCGTCCAAATAATCATGGTAAGATCCTCATTTTTACAGTTCTTTAAATCGGACTTTTAGAAACTTCAAAGCCTAACTTTGTGTTCTTGATTTCTTTGGAAAGATCAAGCTTGTAGGAGGCTCCCTAAGGCTTCCTAGCAACTTAACACCTCCCAAGGAAGGTATAAACTTCAAACCCTAGCCTTTACTTTATTTGTTAGTAAGCTTAATGGTTGGTTTTGTGAAATGAGAAGCATGGATTGTGATTATTAGTAGTTTGGTTTGATTTGGAAGTGTTTTGGTAATTGAAACTTGATTATAGTTCATAGGTCTTGATTGTGGTTGTTTGAGTTGAAAACCTTGGAGATTATGGACTGATGTGGTATGGTTTAGGTAAAGTTTTGTTGTATTGATGGTTATGAGTTGGTTGGTGGTTAATTGGAGTAGTTTAAACATTGGTAATCGCGTAAACATAGCCGTCGTAATGTCCGATTTACTTTAGACTGCTTTTGTTCATAACATTTGGACCCGAGAACACCCTGCTAGATTTTGACCATTTCCATGTTTAGATAGTTCATGTTACGAGCTTCGTTTTGATATGTAGTTCGTTTGATTCCGATGTACGGTTTAGGAGAAACGACCGTTTCAAGTAACGGCGTTTCGCGAACGAAACTTTTCCCCTCGCTTTACTTTGAAACATAGGTTAAAGACCAAAAAGGGTTAATTAATGTATGAAACATTTATGGTAAGTGTGTTAGGCAGTTGGTAAGACACTCGCGAAGGAATCGCCTTAAAACTCGTAAAGGTTAAATTATTAAAAATGGTGGAGCCGAGGGTACCCGAGTGACTTAAGCAAATCAGTAAGCGCAAAACAAGCGTTAGAGTCTAAGTTAGTTAAAGTATAGATTTACAAGTGAATTTGGTTTAATTACAACTTACTTGTTGTTTATAGGTTACCAGACTCGTTCCGAGTTTTTTTTTCACCCCAAGTCGCTCAGGCAAGTTTTCTATCCGTTATACTGTTGTTGTGATGTATATATGTATATGCATTATCTTGTGATAGATGCATGTTGGTTAATTAGCAAATTTTACGATATATTGAAGCATGCTGATATGGTATATATATGCATGCCTGTTTCCTATTCTTGCCATATATATCTGTTGGTTCAGTTGATAATACCTATGCTAGAGAATAGCGGTAATTTGCATATACCCTTAGTATAGGGACCCAAAGGTGAAAATATTTTCTAAAATCGGGAGTCGAGGATCCCGAGTAGATTTTATATATATATATATTTATATATATATATGGTTATAGTTTTCAAAACTATTAATCGAATAAGGTTTATTCGATAACTTTATTTTATTAATGAATATTATCTTGAATATTCATTCGAGGACTTATGACTCCTTTATATTATTTATTGAATATGACTTGGATATTCATTTGAGGATGTATGACTCCTTTATTTTATTTAATAAATATTATTTATAATATTCATTCGAGGTATTATGACTCAGCTTATTATTTAATGAATATTATTTCGAATATTCATTCGAGGGCTTATGACTCAGCTTATTTATTTATTGAATATTATTTCGAATATTCATTCGAGGGCTTATGACTCAGCTTAATTTATTTATTGAATATTATTTGAATATTCATTTGAGGATCTGTGACTCCGATTATTTGCTGAGATATATTCTTTATTTTATTAAAGAATAAGGTGTCGATAATCAAACTCACTTTTGATTATTCAAATAAAGATAGTACTTTCATATAGGTATATATTTGGATATTTAATATTCATTTCAAGTATAAGTTTCAAAACTTCTACTTCAATTATTTTTATAAAGATTATTCTTTATGGAAATATTATTTAAATAATAATATTCAGATATTTTCTAATATATTGGGACTGATTTATTTTGTTAAATCAGCATCACTCCAAACATTCTTAAAAATGTTTTGCGAGTCTTCAAAATAATTTTTAAAAGTTAGAGCGGATCCCAAAACTCATTTTTATATTTAAGATCCTCCTTTCGAAGGGGATTTAAATACTCGCTCAAAACCTGAGGGATCCGGCTCTGTGGTGTGTTTTATATTCGCAACAAGGTTGCTGTTTTGTTAAATGAATCGATTACTTACCCAACACTCGGGAGGTAAAATTCTTGGAACAAGTTAATCCATTAACAGGCATCGCCTGGGAAATATCGGTGAGTTCTCCTTTCCAACTAGATACGACTTCTTGGTGGAGCCGTATCAACAAGTTTCTACTTGGGGAAAGGGGGAACGAGCTTTACGTTTCAGAGTCATGGATTTCATCTGAACTAGGAGTGGCGTAAGTGGTCGAGTGGCGCCGGCCCAGCCTTATTATATTGGCCCAAATGGCCTGGAAGTTCCGCTAAGGCGGTCCATTCCTTAGGAGTTCAGTGTTCGGTTGACAAGTAAATCCGACAGGTTCTCCTCTACATGTAGAAAATGGTGGGGTTACACTACTACGACTGATCATCGTAAGTGGTCTTCCTGGCGCGGCAAACTCCCGTAATGAGTTCATCATCCAATTGGATATTTCTGCAACACTACCCAGAGCACTTCGATAGAAAGGCTACGGTTGGGCGATTGTTGAGTGTTGGCAGGGTCAAGTTTTCAAAATGATGTTTGCATCAAATGAAGCATCTCGTAACTTCATTTTATTTTGATGATATTTTAAAGATTTAATCTATTCAAATCTGGTCTTGTAGTCTCATCTATGTGATGAACTTTGGAAACTAATTATAACTTGAATGGTGGTAGTTCAAGTAGTATTTGGAAAAGATATAAGTATATTGGAGTATCTTGTAACTTCATCTTTTAAACTTATATCTAGTAAATGATTATCTTATGCATGACAAAGATTTTCAGAAAAATGTTGAGACAAGGTTAGATATATGAGATCACCTTGCAACGATATTTTTATACAGTTATACACTGGAACTCTGTGTGTATTATGCATGGAAGAGGACTTCCAATATTTTGAAAAGTATATATATATATATATACTGAATATTTTGCGTCTTGGTCGCATTAAGATATCATCTTGGTTTATTTCTTTTGACCAAGACCTTCATGAGTACTATGAGAAGGCTCATATATTGTTAATCATTATACATATTATTTTGGTGGGCTTGCTGCTCACCCTTGCTTTCTTCTTTCATCACACAACATCAGATAGAGAAGATGAACAGGACCAAGCTCCCAATTCGCGAGCGGATAGGAAACGTTCCGCAGCTTCCTATAGGCATTGATGTCGCTGTAGCTGAGGTAGGAACTACCAATAGGCTAGGCTTTCAACTTTTGATGTATCAGATTATGTATATTTATGAATTGTAATAATGGCAAAGAAATGTAAATTTATTCAGAAACCTGTTTAAGGTGTATTGGCATATAATTGTGGAATAAAACGACTTGTGATTATTTTTGTATATTCATCTCTGAGACTATAACTTGTGGTGTGTGTGTTTATTGTGGGGTCACAGTACAGAGTAGTTGATTATTTATTAAGAGTGGGTGTTATTAAGGGAAATGGAACTCATGACAACCCGGATCCCCGACCCCGGATTTGGGGGTGTTACAAACAATCTCCCCCAACTTGTAAATTATGCAAAATATACAAGTTAATAGATTTGATGATGTCAAAAACATTTAAGTACAAATGCAATAAGAGTTTAACTAGATAACTAACTATAACTTATAGTCCTTATAGCTTTTACCAATCTCACTGAGTCAATCTGAATCCATAATGATTCTTGACAAAGCTTGATATCAGCTTTTCTTCTTTAATCCTCAGGACCTGAGCTATTATAGTCTTTACTTGCTTCATCTCTTCATTCTGACTTCTAATCTAGTAGATTGCAGTCCTTAAAGCAGAGATATGGTTTCTTTCTAAACCATCATTCAGTCTTATTACCCTTGGATGAGAAGAATCTTCATTGTAGCACAGACATTTCTCTTTCAGTATCTCTTCAAGCTTAGCAGAATTCTTCTTCATTGGAATTTCACTTCCATCATTTTCAACAATACTAGGAATGAATTATGTAACTCTTGAACCAGAAATTCTTGCTTTATCTCAGTTGATCTTCAATATGAAATTTGACCATCTCCTGATAATATCAGAATTTACCTCTAAAAGGTAATGAAAGAATTGAAGTTCTTTCAATGATTTGTTCAGCACATCTGATTCTGACATTTGATATGCCCTTCCATCTTCAAGAAATAGAATCAGATTTTCCTTAACATTGTGCTTGTTATGAGCATCCAGTACCACTTGAACAGATATAACTTAATCAAGATAACAGCTTCAAGAGGTCTGTCAGTCAATAGAAATGGATCTCTAGTAGCAACTTCATGTCATGTCATGATCTTAGCTTCATCGGAACCTAGTCCAGCCCTGTCTCTTGGTTCTCTAGCATTTAACCCAATAGTCATGAAAGTAGACAGTAATTGGCTTTTCTTTGGATCTGATGGTTTGACATTTTTCCATAGAAGTTTCTTTTTATCAGCTACTTCCATTTTATTTAAATCAACTTGAGCAATGTCAGAGGTTGACTTGATGACTTTATCAAAACTTGTTGTTTATGTTATAACTTGCAGTTCTTCACTCTGAACAACTTGAGCTTTGTCAGAGGCTGTCTTTAATTCTTCAGAAATCTTCTTTCTTTTCAGAGTTTGAACATCTGCATCTTCAGCAAGAATATCATCAATAACTTGAACCATTTTGCACACAAGTTTTATCAGGATTTGAGGAATTTTCATCTCCTGTGGCTTGATTGGTTTATCAACTTTTCCTTTCCCTTTATCTTTGGGATCAATCTCAGTTTGTGATCTAGTCTTAGGCTTTGATGCCTCAGTATCTGACTTCTCCTTGATCACAATATCTTTTTCCTTAGGCCTTGGAGGTTTCTTTGCAACAGAAGCTTTTGGCTTTAGATTTTTCTTCTCAGCTTTAAATCTAGCTTCTTCCTTCTTGAGATTTTCTAAATCCATTCATGGATTGTGCTTCAGAAATAATCTTCTAGCAATTTCCTTATCAAGTGTCTGAATCTTGGGATCCTTCTAGTAGACTGTAGTCTGCTTTCCCTTGAGCTTCAGAGTTTACATGAACTTTTGAGAATCTTGACTTCCGCCTTGTATCAGAACATCAGGCTTTGTCAGACTTTTCTCATCAGAACTTGATATCAGATTTTGAGTTTGAGTACTTGCTATCAGATTTTGAGTTTGAGCAGCTTCAGAACTTGTTTTCTTTTGTGTAGAAGATTTTCTTGCATCGGTACTTAGTTTTCTTGAAGAAACCTTGTTGCTCTGCCCTTTACTTTGAACTTAACCTCTACCCATGCTAGTATTTCTGTGGTCATCAGCTTTATCATCTTTCTTCTTCAGTAATTGATCATTTGAGCATTTGGACTTAACTATCTTCTTCCCCTTTTTGGCATCATCTGATAATAGGAGTGAGAGAAGAAGTTCCACTGAAGATTGAAAATCATTCAATTGAGCCTGTTGAGAAGCTTGATTTTCCAGAACCTCAGAGATTTGGGCATGTTGATTCTCTTGAGTTTTCTCAATTGCTTCTACCTTTTCAAGTGTAGGTCAGAATATGTCGATTCAAATTCAACATTTGTTTGTCAAATCAGCACAAATTATTAGTAACCTCAATTTTAATCAAAACATTCATCAAGAAATACAGTTCAAGTAGATGAAGTAAAGATTAACAGGTTGCAATAAGAACATTCACATTCACATAATACGAGATAAACAAAGACGAAATCTTGCAATCAAAAGAAATTTCATTAAAATATTCAAAGAGTACATCTTATGAAATTTGTAGATTACATGCAAATGATTACAAGATAATCCTAGTCTAAGATGGTGAACATCAACAACCTTGGTCTAAGAAGGAAAGCTATCAATTAGTTCCTCCTGCTGCTGACAAACATCACTGCAAGACGGATGATCCGTTCTTGCTGAAGAAGAGCCTCTCTCCGTTCTTCTTCCAAGCGATCAAGATGGAGTTGATAGTTCATCTAAAAGAACAAGAGGTTTTTCTGAACCTCCTGTGGAACCAAGTTCCATTTTTCATCAGGAATGGTAGAGACATGTCATTCCTGTTCCCAGTCACCACAGCTGAACTCAACATTAAAGTTTTCATAGTTCATAAACATGTTTACAAGAACCATTTTTATGAAGGAAGAAAATGGTGAGAATCAAAAGAGAGAGAATGATTTTGTGTGAGAATAGAAGATGATTTGTCTGAGATGAAATGTCAGTTAAATAACCCATGGAATATCAAGGGACTAGAGGACGGATTAATGATTAAGTGTAGAGTAATGATGCCTCGTCTCCCTAGACCGATGTGTAATAATAACAGTCAGTAAAAAAGTTAAAGCAGGAGTTAATGGGCACGAGAAATAAGTAACAATTACTGTGCACATGCAGTTTTTCAAGACAAACACATTTACCACTAACCCAAATGATTATGACTCTTTTATCTCACCTAAATATATTCTGATTAAATATGACCGTTTCAGTATTTACCACAAATAAGTCAAGTAAAAATAATGCCACGTAAGCATCAGAGATTCCATCAGGATTTAATATCAGAACTTGACTATTATCAGATTTTATCGGTTATCAGAACATGGCTTCTGTACTCAAAAAGTAAACATTTGTATCTGTGATTCTTCATACAAAGACTGACTTGTTTCTTCAGAGGTTAATCATAAGAACTTCCATCAGAACTTATCCTCAGAATTTATGCAAATGACACTTAACTGTTTATCAAAAACAACTTAATTACCACAGTAATTTTCATCATTAATATGGAGTGATAGTGTGTGCATTTAGCAAAATATCAGATAAAGATTAAAGTCTGATATACTTCAGTATATCTTAGAAATAAGGCATAACTAAAAAAAGTGCTTAAAATATGTCATTAATAAAGAAGTCTACTATAGGATAAATTTGTGCATGAGTCCACCTCAACTGTTTGTGCTCATTTTATGCATCTTTTAGAATTCTTTTTCACAGTGGCTTCTCAGTGTAAGTGAGTCACAACTGCTTATCAGAATTTATGCTATTATCAGAGTATTTCTCTAGTAATCAGAGAATGTGAAAAGTCACCAAGAAAAATTTATTTGCTTTTCCAATGCATATTACTTAATACCAGCAATGCACTTGGGTCTTCCCTTCCACATTTTTACTCTAGATCTCAATGGAGTACCTGACTTTAATTTTCTTTTCTTTTCTTCAGATAAGTGAGTCTTATCAGCATTTAGTTTATCCTTAAGATTTACTGACATCAGAATTTGACAGATAAGAAGCAAGAATCTACTTTGTGACTTAATAATAAGATACACAAAGTAAATTTGACTAAGCTCAAAATCAGAATTTGCTTGTGTTAATGAGTTTCCACATAAATAACTAATTCAAACATGGGATTTCTAGTATGTTAAAGACTACTAGGTCAACATCTAGCACAGTAATCCTCATTGGATTGAATAGTCACAGAACTTTCAAATTACTATCAGAGTATATAGATCCACATCAGATAACAATCAGCATTTAATGAATTACAATTTAAGCACAAATTTCATGAAGACAGGACAATCTTTAAACACTGATCATAAAGTCTGATGCATGAGAACAAAACTAAGTAGATTTAGAGAAAGAACTTGAAACCATTCCAAGTTCATTTACCAGTCTTGTAAAAGTAGCTTCACATAATGGTTTTGTGAAGATATCTGTTAGTTGTTGATCTGTTGGAATAAAATGCATTTCCACTGTACCTTCCATCACATGTTCCCTTATGAAATGGTACCTAATGCTGATGTGCTTTGTCATTGAGTGTTGAACTGGATTACTTGTCATAGAAATAGCACTTTGATTATTACAGTAAATAGGTATTTTAGAAAATTCTAACCCATAATCCAGTAACTGATTCTTCATCCAAAGAATCTGTGCACAACAGCTTCCTGCATCAATATATTCTGCTTCTATAGTTGATGTGGAAATTGATTTCTGTTTCTTGCTAAACCAAGAAACCAATATGCCTCCAAGAAATTGGCAGTTTCCACTTGTGCTTTTTCTGTCTATTTTGCATCCTGCAAAATCTGCATCTGAGTAACCTATTAGCTTAAAATCTGATTCTGTAGGATACCACAATCCTAGATCAGCTATACCCTTGAGGTACTTGAAAATTCTTTTTACAGCTATTAGATGAGGTTCTCTTGGATCAGTCTGAAATCTTGCACAAAGATAGGTAGCATACATGATATCAGGTCTACTAGCAGTTAAATAGAGTAAAGAGCCAATCATACCTCTGTAGTTAGTAATATCTACTGATGAACCAGTATCTTTATCTAACTTGGTTGTAGTGGCCATGGGAGTGGATGTAATTGAACAATCTTGCGTTCCAAATTTCTTCAGTAAATTTCTGGTGTACTTAGATTGACAGATAAAAGTACCTTCTTCATTTTGCTTGACTTGAAGTCCCAGAAAATAACTAAGTTCTCCCATCATACTCATTTGATATCTTGACTACATTAGCTTTGTAAACCTTTCACAGAGTTTGGCATTAGTAGAACCAAATATGATATTATTAACATATATCTGTACCAAAAGTAAGTCCTTTACATGGTTGAGGTAGAACAGTGTTTTATCAATTGTACCTCTGTGAAATCTACTTTTCAGAAGGAATTGAGCTAAAGTATCATACCATGCTCTTGGAGCTTGCTTAAGGCCATAAAGTGCTTTATCAAGCTTGTAGACATGATTTGGAAATTTTGAATCTACAAAACCTGGAGGTTGTTCAACATACACCTCTTCTTCCAATTCTCCATTTAGAAAAGCACTTTTTACATCCATTTGAAAGACTTTAAACTTTTTGTGAGCAGCATAAGCCAAAAATATTCTTATGGCTTCCAATCTAGCAACTGGTACAAAAGTTTCATCATAATCAATACCCTCATGTTAAGAGTAACCCTTAGTAACCAGCCTTGCTTTGTTCCTTGTAACTATGCCATCACTGTCAGTTTTGTTTCTGAACACCCATTTTTGCCAACAACAGATCTGTTCTTTGGTCTTGGCACTAGGTCCAGACTTTATTTCTTTCAAATTTATTCATTCATGCATTGCTTGTACCCAATCAGCATCTTGAAGAGCTTCTTCCACTTTCTTTGGTTCAGTCTGAGATAGAAAAGAATGATAGAGACATTCATTTGATGTTGCAGTTCTAGTTCTGACACCTGTTTCAGGATCTCCAATTATTAAGTCAGGTGTATGTGATTTGGTCCACTTCCTTGCAGATGGAAGTTGATTTCTAGATCTGGATCCTCCCCCATGATCCATGTTGTCTCCATCAGCATTTTCTGATGCTCCCCCAGTAGTTATGCTCTCTGAAACTTCAGAATTTGAGTTGGATCCTTCATGATTTGAAGTATCAGAGTTTCCAGAATTATCAGAATTTGGCTCATCAGAAATTGATGAATCAAAACTTGAAGAGCCAGTGACAGGTTCTGATGCTTCTTGTGAACCTTGAGTTGTGGTAGGATCTTCAGCTTGCTCCCCCTGGGCAGGTGCATTTTCCCTTGGAGTAGTTACCACAGTTTCAATGACATCGGAATTTAACCCATCAGAACTTACAGGATCAGATTTTAAGTCATCAGAATTTACAGAATCAGAATTTAAATCTTTATTTTCAAATCTCAGCTGATCATGATCATTGAAATCTTCAAGTCCAGTAATCTTCTTATCATCAAAAGACACATTGATAGATTCCATGACAACCCTTGTTCTTAAATTGTAGACTCTGGAGGCTTTTGTGGAAAGTGGATATCCAACAAAAATTCCTTCATCAGCTTTTAGATCAAATTTTGACAGCTGTTCAGGATGAGTCTTAAGAACAAAACACTTACATCCAAATACATGAAAGTATTTTAGATTTGGCTTCTTTTACTTCACCATCTCATATGGTGTTTTTCCATGCTTGTTGATGAGTGTAGCATTCTGTGTAGAACAAGCAGTCTACACAGCTTCAGCCCTAAAGTAGGTTGGTAACTTTGCTTCATCAAGCATAGTTCGTGCAGCTTCAATGAGAGTCATGTTCTTTATTTCTACAACTCCATTTTGCTGTGGAGTTCCAGGTGCAGAAAATTCCTGTTTGATTCCATGCTCTTTGCAGAACTCTTCCATAATTGAATTCTTGAACTCAGTGCCATTATCACTTCTTATAATCTTGACATAATCTTTGACCAATTTATCCAGCTGTTTGACATGATCAGTTAGAGTATATGCAGTTTCATTCTTCTTGTGCAAGAAATACACCCAAGTGTACCTGGTGAACTCATCCACTATAACCATAGCATATTTCTTCTTTGCAATAGACATGACATTTACTGGACCAAATAGATCAACATGCAGTAGGTGATAAGGCTCAAGAATTGAGGATTCAGTTTTGCTCTTGAAAGAAGATTTTCTTTGTTTTGCCTTTTAACATGAATTACAAATGCCATCACGAACAAATACTGATTTTGGCAGTCCTCTCACAAGATCTTTCCTTACAAGCTCATTTATGTTGTTGAAATTTAAATGAGAGAGTCTTTTTTGCCAAGTCCAGTTTTCTTCAATTGATGCTCTACTCAACAGACAGATTGCAGAACCATTAGTAGTTGTTGAAAGTCTGGCTTCATAAATGTTACCATGGCTGTAACCTTTCAGAACCACTTTGCCTGTAGAATTATTTACAACTTCACAATGTTCTTCAAAGAAATTCACATGATAACCTCTGTCACAGATTTGACTCACACTTAGCAGATTGTGTTTAAGTCCTGAGACAAGAGCTACCGATTCAATGATGACATTCCCAAGATTTATATTGCCATATCGCAGAGTTTTTCCCATGTTGCCATTTCCATAAGAAACTCCTGGGCCAGCTTTCTCCACAAAGTCTGATAGCAGGGCTTTATTTCCAGTCATATGTCCTGAACATCCACTGTCCAGAACTAGGATGTTTTTCATGTTGCCCTGCAATCACAAAGACCACTAATGGTTAGTTTTAAGGACCCATACTTGCTTGCATCCTTTGGCTTTTTTAAGTTTGTTAGCATTTGCAGCGGATTTAGTTTCAGAGTTTATGCTAACATGTTGTTTATCAGAATTTATATCATATTTTGCATCAAAATTTACACTAGAAGGAACAATAGTAACTTTCTTTAAAGAAGGTTTTAATTGATAATAATCATAGTACAAACTATGATATTCCTTACAAGTATAAATGGAATGCCATAAACTACCACAATGAAAATAAGGATTTTGTGGCTTAAACCTAACAGACTGACTCTTAACTCCTGATTTAAGAGGTAAGGAGTTTATATCTTTATTCTTCCTGCAAAAAGAAGCAAGATGGTTAGAGTTTCCACAGTTATAACATTTCTTTCTAGGAGCATTAGGAACAGGCATATAGTTATTGTTTTTATTCACACCTTCCTTTCCATTCCTATTTTTCCTAGCTTCATTTACCTTGTTGACATTCCTAATCTCTTTTAGCTTATGCTTAAGCTGCTTCTTTGTCATTAAGCCTATGTTGACTTCAGCTGGTTTATCCTGTTTTAATTTGTTAGAAGTTGACTTATCTTTGACTTCTGTCACAGACTTTTTCATCTTTTCAGAATCAGACTTTACAGTTTTTGCTACAAACTTAACAGGATTTACCTTTGGCTTAACAGTCTGTTTAACAATAATTGGCTCAATTTGTTCAGCTCATTTTTCACTTTTATCATCTCCATAACCTAAGCCCTCTTTCCAGTTTCCACTACTTAACAAATTCTGAGTTGATCTGTCAGAGTTAGTCCAAGTTCTGATAATCTCTCTTTCCTTTTCTAATTCAGCTTTTAGAGATTTATTCAATTTTAATACTTCATCTCTAACATATAAAGCATCATCTTTTTCTTTCTTAGTTTGATGAAGAATAACTAACTCCTTTTCTAAATAATCATTTCTCCTTTTATAAGCAGAATTTTCAGATGCTAATCTTTCACATGTTAAAGTCTGATCTCTATAACTAATAAACATGGTTTTAAGATATAATCTCAACTCAGTAATATCATCAGTATGAAAAGCATAAGTTGTTTGGAATACTTTCAATTCAGCAGTTTTAGGGCTGCTTTCAGCATTTGCCATCAAGGCATATTTCACCTCACTTTCAGAATCTGAAGTGTCTGTCCAGCTTTTCTTCTTTGTGATAAGTGTCTTGCCTTTGTCACTTTTTCCTTTCTTGTAGTCAGGAGATATGTGGCCTCTTTCACCATAATTGTAGCATTTGACATTTGAGTTGTCTCCTCTGTCAGAATTTGCACCTTTGCCTTTAGACTTTCTGAACCCTTTCTTATCAGAACTTACACCTTTCCTGGAAAACTTCTTGCCCTTTCTGAATTTCCTGTAGGCTATCTTTGTGATACCCTTCACCATTAGAGCACACAATTTCATCATCTCTTCATCAGCATCCATTTCAGGTAAACTTTCAGTTTCTGAATCATCATCATCAGAATATGATGACTCTGAATCAGACTTTATGATGAGAACCTTTCCCTTGCCCCTCTTTGAGGCAATAACTTTAGGAGATTCCTCCTCAGCCTTAAGAGCAATTGTCCTTGACTTTCTTCCATGCCTCTCGCTCCTTTAATCCATCTCAAGTTCATAAGTCTTGAGCATACCATAAATTTCATCAAGAGTAGTTTCAGTAAGGTCATAGTTGTCTCTTATGGTAGTAGACTTCAAATCCTAATTTTCAGGAAGAGCTAAAAGGAATTTTAAATTTGAATCTTCAAGATCATATTCCTTGTCCACCAGTGACAGATCATTCAAGAGTTTGACAAACCTGTCATATAAGTCAGTTAAAGACTCATCAGCTTTTGAGTCAAAGTGCTCATACTCTTGAGTGAGTATCGTCCTCCTGTTCTTCTTGATTGCATCAGTTCCCTGGCATCTTGTCTCCAGAGCTTCCCATATCTCTTTTGTAGTCTTGCAATGAATTACCCTATTTGACATGACATTATCAATGGCACTATGCAGCAAATGCCTTACCTTTGCATCCTTGGCAATAGATGAGATGTCTTCAGCTGTGTACTCACCTTTCTCCTTTGGTATGGTCTATGCTGGTTGATCAGCAACTACAACAGAGAGCTTGGTAGGCTTATGTGGTCCTTCATTAATTCTGTCAAGGTATTCTGGATCTGTAGCTTCCAGAAACATAGCCATCTTCACTTTTCATATGGGATACTCAGAAGGTCTCAGTATGGGAACCCTAATAGTCTCATATCGACTATGGGTTTGAGTCTTTTGAGTTTCTTCAGTTTTGGTGGGCTTGGTTGGAGTTTGTACTTCTTCAGACATGATTGTTTGGATCTTTACTGTATGTGTGTTAACAGACACGCTCTGATACCACTTGTTAGGTCACACAACATTGTAGAAGGGGGTTGAATATAGTGTTTAATACAATCAAATCGATTTTGAATATAAGTAACAGTACATAGATATATTCAATATAATAAACTCTATTACAATGGAACTGTTCTCTCTCAGTGATGAACAAATATCACTAAGAGATGATAGGTTACAATGTATAATCTTCTCGATAATGATAACATATATAGTGTAAACCTAAGCTTGTGTTTATATACTACACAATTACAAGATAACTTTTTTAATTGATATGGAATATAATTCTGTCTCCTAAAATATATCAATCAAATATCTTCTACAAGTCTTCCAGTCTTCTAACTCTTTCCATGCATATCTTTATTTGTTTTAGTCTCGATCTTCTACTGTAAATCAGCTTCCTTCCTTAACTGTAAGTCTTCCCGCACTTAAGTTCTGATATGATCTTAAGTTCTGATATTAAGTTCTGACTTCCAGTAAGTCCTGATTTCAGTAAGTCCTGATTTATCTTGTTGTTAAGTTCTGAAAACTAAACACAAATCATATTAGACATGACATCTCAAATATATCTAACACTAGTGTTTCTCAAAAGACACCAGTTGTAAAAATTACCACAACCCTTGAGGGGAGTGTACAGGGTAGTGAGCATGGTGAGGGAAGGGGTAAAAATCAAAGAAGCCACAAGGATAAGGATTGTGAGGCAAGTGTTATCCAAACTAGCCACACTGCAGTCTCCCAAAAGACTATAGTTGTTCAAAAGGAATTAACCTCATTTCTAGTTGCATCCTCCCAACATGATGTAACTATTGAAACAAGCTCTCTACCAAGAGCATAAAACAAAAGGGGTAGGGACACTGACCAAACACAAACTTATATAAGAAAGAAGAAGGCTAAACCTAAGGGAGAGTCATAGGGTGCACACATAGTGCTAACTGCAGTCAAATACTCAATTACATCACCTTCTCAAAGTCATATTGATGTGGCTCCAATAAATATGGAGTCACAGCCCCATTCTCTCATAATCGAAACAGCACACACACACAAAATTCTCCAACAAATTCTCAGGCTGTGGATATGATAAACACATCAATTCCTGATTCTCCATCTCTTAAATTCATGAAAGAGCCAAAATCTCAAGCAAGTGATCATCATCTAATTGATGATTTGTTGGATCACTTTCCAATTCTTTCTGAAACTATTGGTGAGTCTGTGCAACAAAATCTAAAATCAATCTCCACAGGCTCAACAATAATTTCAACTTCTATTCCTTTTTCTTCTACTCTCTCAACGGAGATCCATCAGCCGTTGATAATTCCAACTACACTTTCAATGGATATTTCACATCCATTGAATGTCTGCACAACTTGACATCTCCAAATATATTAAAAGTGCAGATGATTTAGTAGTTGTCAAATCACTCTTAGGTTTGAGGAAAGAGAGTGAATTGATTGAGAGGCTGGGTTGCTCCCAGACAAAAGGAGAGGAAACGAGTGAACCTATGCATGTTATTTCTTCCGGCATGGCAAAAGAGAGTGAGAGGAGTCCCATTTTAGATGGTGAAGGTGAGGGTGTGAGGGTGTTGATCCAAGGGGAGCCCTTGATGCAAGAATGGAGAGATTATGAGAGAAAAACATGTACATGAGAGATAAGGATGACATTCATTGTAATTGAGTCAATGAATGTCAATGAGGCTGAAAGAAAAAGACTATATCAGCATGAATGCAGAGCTGTTATAGATTATATTTCCCTAGATGCTGAGACATTTACTCACCTTATTACAGCCTACCAAATATTGGTTGTTCAGGGCAATGAAGAGTGTTAGTCCCTAACAATACAACAAGAATTACCAAAAGGGGGAGTTGAATATAATTCTGGCTACTTTTTCAGATTAAAGAAAAATGGTTCTAACTTAATAATATATAAGTGTTTGATTTGCAAAGTGCGGAATAAAGAGTTAGTTAAATCAAAACACAAGTAATTAAAAACACAAGTCTTTAAAAACTTTCTGGTGGATTTGAATGTATCCACCAGATATATATATATATATATATATATATATATATATATCAAGAGTACCCTGTGAAGCTTGGATAGCTCACAACTGCTTACAAATATGAACAACTAAACTTTCAGAGAAATGCTACAAGATACATCTTACAATTGTTTCTCTGAGAATGTATTTGCTTAGTCTTCTCTTCTTGTTCTATTTTCTGCTCTTGGTTTATATATCACCAAGATTACATAGTAATAAGACAAGATAATAAAACAAAACTTATCAACTCTAATACTATGCTGCTTCACTACTCTATTCCAGCATCTTTGAATATCTTCATAATAGCATGGAAATGGTAATACTTCTTTGTTCTAAAAAACCCAGTTGAATAGGCTGCCACATTCCTTTTTGCAAACACTCGATGTATGTGACTGTGTTTTCACTGTCAACAGATATTTGAATTGATCATCCGTCGGGTACATGATTAACATCCGTCGGGTTGCCTTATCGATCATCTGTCGGGAGCTTTGTTGATCATCCGTCGGTGGCTTTGTTGATCATCCGTCGGATAGCTATTTGACACTTGACTTCATTTCACTTATGCAGAATTACAAGACATCTTATATTTATAATTAATCAACTATTTTACATATCTAATTAAAGTTAACATGACTTATATGCTACTACAGAATCTATACAAAGGTATTTACAGAAATGTGCTTCATGACTTATTATTACATAAGCTACTCACTCGATGGATGTAAAATCATCATCCATCGGGACTATATCTGATCATCCATCGAGTGCTACATTTTACACTAAGTTCAATCTACTAAGGTGTTTTGTTAATGTAATCATCAAGTTCACAACATATTCCCAACAAAGAGGCAGAAAGGACACTCAATCTAGTACACATAACATCATCCATGCAAAGGGCTAAAAATGCGTTGTCTTATCTACCTTTTACAGTTGATGATGTGGAATCAAACTTTGGAGCTCATGGTGATTCTGAGTTTGAAGATGATTTTGATGATGAAGCGGGCACCAACTTGGGAGGATATGAAGGCCCTAGTTCTTCTACACAAACTCCATAATGGATGCTTAGTAAGGAATGCAACTATTATCACTTCACATCCATTATGTTCAAATTAATAAACCAAACTCAATCAGCCATTCAAGCCACTATAGATGCCAGCACCAAAGATCTCCTGGAAGCCCATCTTGAGTCACTCCAATTGTACAAGATTCAACATCTCAAATAAACTCAAGATGTGGATGACATGAAGAATGAAGTTGAGGCAGTTAAGAAAGAGTTGAATGAGAAGATTGAGGAAAAACTTCCAGCAACAACTATGAGGGAAGTACAACTCAAGTTAAGAAAGGAAAGTGACTTGGCAAAAAAGGTTGAGGCCCTCACCGACAGACTATCTAGAGTTGAAAACTCTTTGGCCAAGATACTGGAAGGTCAAGACAAACAGACTCAACTCCTTCAACAGTTGGTGGCTGCTCAAACTTTAAACCCTATTTTACTTGATCCTGATAACAAAAAGGGGGAGAAGGATGTGCACATTCAAGTCAGTAAAATAATAGTTCCAGCTATTACTATCTCAAAACCACCAGCCTTGGACAACATTGATTAAATGAATATTGCAGCAGCTGAGCTCAAGATAAAAGAACATAGAAAACAGATTGATGAAAAGATTGCAAAGTTATTTGGTTCAACTGCTATTCAAGCAAAATCTGTAAAGCATTCTACACAGCTGAAGCCAATTACTTTGGAAGAGATGAAGCTAGGAAAGGGAGAAAAGAGTGAACTCTCAATGAAGAATGAATTCATGAACTTTGTGGTGCCAAATCTTAAACAAGCAAGTGTCACAATTTCAACAAGCACCCAATGTTGGTTGATTTCTCTCCTCCTAGACCTAATGAAGAAAAGCTGATGGGTGCATCTATTGCTAGTTTCAAAATAACCAAGGATGCCATCTTAAGACCAAGAATAACCAGAGTTTATAGATATCAAAAGATGATATGTGTAATGACTGGGCACCCTTAGTTTAGGGAAGCTAAATATGAGGAAAATCGAAGGTTAGGAGCTCAGAAATTAAGGAAGAAGCATGCCATTAAAGGAGTTAAAAGAAAATTTGAGATGCATGCAACTTCAGCTGGAACTGAGAAATATTTATCTGAAGAAAAGCAAGTATTAAAGAAATCAGGAAACGGGTACCGGAAGGTTAGGACCAAGAGGAAGATACGTGAAGATGAAGAAATAGAAGCTGAGCCAATACAATCTACAACCTCAAGTCAACCAACTGTGCCCATTGTGGATCCAGTTGAATTTAAGGTTCGTCCATGTGTAAATTTCCATGGTGAACTAGTTATACCTAAGGATGAATAAATAGATTGGGACAGCCTACCTATGCCTGATCTCAATCTTCCACTACCAGTCAAAAAGAAGACTCCAAGAAGGAAACATATAGGAATCAATTTCAACCCACCTTAATTCAAAGCCATCTCCAAGCCAAAGCCCACACTCAATAAAGAGGATCAACTCTTCATATATGACATTAAAGAATTCTCAGACATCAATCTCTATCTGGATGAGCTAGAAGAAATAAGAGGGGTTGATGCTTCATACAAGCTACAAGAAAGATTGGTGTTTAGATACAAAAGTGGCAAGGAGATTACAAGGTCTCTCTACAAAATTCTCAATGAAGGCTACAATATCCTAGTAAAGGTGTTCTTTGCAATGAAGAAAGATTTTGGATTCACTAAGGTGGCCAAATCAGAAGTACTCCGCAAGATCAAGCAAATCCGACAAAGTTGGAGAGATCCAAATGCACTACCTAGAGTTTTGATTATTCCATACACTGGTGATATAGTGCATTTGAGACCCTACTGGATGATGGAGTTTAGAGATGAAAAGTTTGTCAGGAGATTTTCCAGACTTGAAGACTAGCTGTAAATATCAAGTAATGATACACTCAAGGAAATACATGAGATGTTGGATATCAACAATGAAAATGAAGCTGAATTCTTTAGACAACTTCAGAATCAGATTGAGGAGAATGATAAGAGGTTGGGAAAAAAAACAAGGGATTCAAGGAAAAGGAAATAATCAGCTCAGTCTGGAGGAGCACCTTGAAAATAACATGCAAATATTCCTTAATTTCTTGTTTGAATTTTCAATTGAAGCATTTTGCAATTTATCTACTGTTTACTGTATTAATTTTAATAGGGTGTTTCGTTATCATTAAGTCAACCTGAATTTATGCCTATAATTCTATTAGACATAAATTGGGGGAGATTGTTAGGAATATGTTGTAGGCTTGATGATAACTTACCAAAATACTCCAAGTAGATAAGTTAATTATCTTTTAGCTTTTAACGGATGATCATATTATTTATCCGTTGAAAGAGTAGATTATATTAAATAAGTTTGTAACACACTCTGTATACTAGAATAACTTGGGAATTTGGGAGTTTTAGTTATTTATAAATCATGTTAACTACTAGCAAGTATACAAAATAGGTGGGCTAATTGTATATAGAAGATTTCTTGTAATTTTGTATAAGTGAAAGAGTATCAACTGCTATGGAAGCAACTTCAACTGCTAATCTACAAAGCTTCAACGGATGACCCTATAAAGCTCAACGGATAATTCAGCATACTTTCAACGGATGAGCTAGTCAAATTTCAACGGATAACAGATAAAGCTTCAACGGATGACACCTATGAAGCCTCAACGGATGATCAACCAAAATAGCAGTTAAAATGGACTTGATAGTGACTTGACAGCCACATGGGTTGATTGTATACAAAAGGAATGTGGTAGCCTGATTGCAGGTATTAGAAGAAAATGAAGCTTTTTGATTTTCATGCAAAACAGGAACATTCAAAGATGTTGTATCTAACTGGATTGTATTGGATAAAGAAATGAAGAAACATGTGATTGGACCTAGATGATAGTTTTTATGTTTTGTCTTATTTCACATGTAACTTGGTGATATATAAACCAAGAGTAGAAAGTGTTTAGTTTTAAACATTACATTCGATTTTGAACAAAAGAGCAAAGCAAGCTGTATTCTTAGTCTCTCAAGTTCTAAGTTGTAAACACTTGTAAGAAGCCGTATGCTATTTGCATCACAGAGATTTTTTCACATATATATATATATATATATATATATCTTTGATGGAAATATAAATCCACCAGAAAGTTTTTAAACACATGTTTATTTACTTTGTGTTCCTGAATACTATTATTGTTTATCCGCACTCAAGAATATTCAAACACGGTTATATATTTAGTAAGAAGTTTTCAAAATTTTAAAAGTAACCAAAATTCTATTCAACACCCCTTTAATTCTGTTAATAGATTGTTAGGAAATAACAGTATGTTCTCTAAAAGGCCCTATTTTTTCAAATCAGTTAATTCTCATGCTCGTATTGTTTGGAAATCACTTAAAATTCTCAATATTGCTAAAAAAGACTTTAATGTCTTTATCTTTAAATATGATTATGAGGATGTTAACTTTGTACTCTCTGGAGGTACTTGTTACTTTGATAACAAACTGTTACTAGTAAAAGCTTGGGAAAATTCTACTGTCAGAGTAGAAAAAAATGCTTTTGTAGGTCATATTTAGTAAGGTCCCTGACTCCTATTAGACACAAAAGGGATTGAGTTATTTGGATAGTGTAATTGGTGAACCATTAGGAGCGGATGAATTGACATCCAAGCTTGAAATTCTACCATTTTCTAAACTCTTTGTTGAGTATAAGGTTGGTAATGAATTGCTGGATAAGAGCAAAGTGGAAACTCTAATATCGGGTACCGATGTCAAGAAAATGGAAGAAGTGTTAGTGCATTAACCCTTTAAGCCATTAGTTTGCTCTGCTTATAAATAATTAAGCCATGTTGTGGGAGCTTGCTCTTGTGCATCGCGGACCTGGGTTATGAATGATAAGCAAAAAATCAAGGTGAATAATAATGGAAACAATAGCATGAAGGATGATAATAAATTAGAAAAGGATGAAAATGTGAGGAAGAATGATGATGTTGATGCTTCTAGTCCCGAGCCAACAATTGGAGGAGGAAAGTATCATACCTGTTGCTAAGCACAACATTGACACACCTCAATCTGGAGAAGGGTGGACTACTGTGACTCAAAGGAATGTGTCTTGCTCACATGTCGTGGATGATTCAGCGAGCCTAAACTGCACTTTTAAAACTTTATAGCGAGTTGATGAAGCTGACAAGAATATGGGGTTTAAAAAGATCCAAGCTTTCTTCAAGCTGACCAAATCAACTCGGAAGCAACAAAAGAAGTCTCTTGGCAGAGGGACTTCACCTAGCATCAATTAATGTCATATTTACGCCTCTTTAACATACGTGGTCTCAATAATAAAATGGTCTCCGTTAAGGACTTTTTTTTAAGCAATAGGTTTTCTCTTATTGCTCTTTGGAAACGAGGGTTAATGCTGCTAATTCCAACTCTATTGATTCTTTTTTTGCTCCTAGTTTTACTTGGGAGTATAATTATAACCACCACATAAATGGTCGAATTTGGGTGGGCTGGAACCCTCTTTTTTGGACAGTCACTGTCTTATCCTCTTCGGCACAGCAGATCTCTTGTTCGATTTGTCATATTACAACTAAAACCCCTTTTTATGTTAGTTTTATTTTATGGTCTAAATACTACTCCAGAAAGACATATGTTATAGTCATATTTGATAACTTTTGACATCTTAATGACTAGTCAAAGCTCTATATTTCCCTGGGACTTGCTGAAGATTTCAACATTTACCATACGCTTGATGAAATATCTGGTGGCTCTCTTGCCTGGACAACTGAAATTTATGAGTTTCGTAACTGCATCTCCACTACCGGACTTACTGACTTGAGGTTCACGGGCAAGTTTTTTACATGATGGGATTCTAACATTGACTCCCATATTCATAAGAAATTGGATTGAATGATGGCAAAATAATCTTGGTTGTATCTGATGAAGGACTTTTTCTTAAACAATAGGTTTTCTCTTATTGCTTTTTTGGAAACGAAGGTTAAAGCTGCTAATTCCAGGTCTATTGCTTCTTTTATTGCTCCTAATTTTACTTGGGAGTATAATTATAACCACCACACAAATGGTCGAATTTGGGTGGGTTGAAACCCTCTTTTTTGGACATCATTGTCTTATCCTCTTCGGCTCAGCAGATCTCTTGTTCGATTTGTCATATTGCAATTAAAAACCTTTTATGTTAGTTTTATTTATGGTCTTTATGGTCTAAATACTACTCTAGAGAGACATATGTTATGGTCAGATTTGATTAAATTTGACAGCTTAATTATTAGTCAAAGCTCCGTTTTGCCCTGGGAACTTGCTGAATATTTCAATATTTGCCATACACTTGATGAAATATCCGGTGGCTCTCTTGCTTGGATAACCGGAATTTCTGAGCTCCGTAACTGCATCTCCACTCTTGGACTTACTGACTTGAGGTTCACGAGTAAGTTTTTTACATGGTGGGATTGTGGCATTGACCCCCCTATCCATAAGAAATTGGATCGAGTGATGGTAAATGAACATTGGCTGCATCTGATGAAGTTTTCTACTGCAAACTTCCAACCCCGTAGCCTCTCGAGTCATAGCCCTGTAGTTTTTAAGCTAGGTTTCTGATCATATGTGCTTCATAAGCCTTTTCATGTGTTCAATCACCTCCTAATTCATCCATATTTTATAGAGGAGGTTAAAAGGGCATAGGATTGTGACATTAATGGGAACATATAGTTTATTCTCACTCATAAGCTCATGCGTGTAAAGACAGCTTTGAAACGGCTCAATTCTCTAGAGGGTAACCTCCATTCAGAAGTGGATAATACTTGTAATGCCCTCATTTTCTTTCAAGCTTCTCTACCTGGAAATCCTACCTCTGCTCAGTTTACTGAAGTGCAAGTTTGAATCAGCTCTATGAAAAGAAAAAATCTTATTGAAACAGAAATCTAAGGTTCATTGGTTGAAAGTTGGAGATGGGAACAACACTTTTTTCTTCAACTCTTGCAATGGGAGATGGAACTCGAACAAAATTATAATCTTGGAAAATGACAATGGGATTATCCACACTTCTCATAGTGACATTGCTGTAACTGCAGTAGAATACTACAAATGCATCCTTGGTAGCCAAACTCCAATCACTTCTATCTCAACTGACCTGGTAGTTCCTAGTCTACAAGAAAGTAACATTGAGGATTGAAATTATCTTCCTCGAAATATGACATCCTTCCTAAATTTAAACAGATAGATATAAACAAAAGCTCGGGCCCTGACGGCTTTACACCAAAATTCTTTGTCAAAACTTGGAGCATAGTGGGAGGTGATGTGTACAAAGCAATCATATCTTTCTTTAATGATCTAAAGCTACCCTGATGTATAAATTCAACAGCCATCACTCTTGTTCCAAAAGTAAGTAATCCTTCATATATGTCACAATTTTAGACCCATTGCGTGTTGTAATGTCCTGTACAAGTGCATTTCAAAGTTACTTGCTGGAAGATTAAAGTGTGTGCTCCCGGACTTGGTATCTCCTTGTCAATCAGCATTTATATATGATCGTAGCATAGGAAATAACATTATGCTTGCACAATCTTTGTTCTGAGACTACCATTTTAATTCAGGGCCTTCAAAATGTGTCATAAAGCTCGACATTCATAAAGCTTTTGACACATTAAATTGAAGTTTCTTGTTTGAATTCATGAGAAAAATGTGATTCCCTAAAAGGTTCATCAGTTGGGTAGAACTTTGTTGGCTTCTTGCTTGCTTTCAATAAAAATAAATGGAGCCATTGAGAGTTATTTCAAAGGTGAAACGGGTGTTAGGCAAGGCGACCCAATTTCACCGTACCTTTTCGTCATTGCCATGGATAATTTTATGGCATGTTTTACAAAACATGTTCACGAGGTGAACTTTGTGTTTCACTTGAGGACTAAGGAAGCTTGCATTAGTCACCTCTTTTGCAGATGATGTGATATTTTTTTGCAAGGGTGACAACCCCTCTATTGACTGTCTTTTAATTGGAATCTCTCCGTTTTATGACATTTCAGGTATGAAATCGAACCCATCCAAAAGCCAATATTTCTTCAGAAATGTCAATCCAAATGTCATTCTTCATGCTATTATTGTCACTGGTTTTTAAGACTCAAGCTTGCCTATTAAATACTTGGGACTGCCACTCATTTCGTCAAGGCTAAATGCTGTCCAATGTGCACCTCTGGTTATGAGACTTTGTAATCGAATCGATATCTTGACCTGTAAATTCTTAAGTAGAGCAGGCAGTCTGCTACTTCTTAAATCTGTGATGTTTGGTATTCATTTTTTTTTGTATGTACTTATCCCTGTATCAAAATTTTTTGAAGAAACTCGCTCGATTATGTCTAACTTTCTACGGGGAGGAAAACATGACTCCAAAATTATGCATAATGTCTCATGGGAAGATTTTTGTGCCCCAAAATACGAGGGTGGACTAGGCATCCGTGATCCGGTATAAACTAATAGAGCTGCCATTTTCTACCAAGTATGAAAGTTAGTTAAACCAGGGAACTATACTTTATGGAGTAAATGTATTCTCCGACGCCTGCTAAAGAAAAAAAATTATGGACTGCTTCTATCCCATATAAATGTCCCTGAAACACCAGGAAAATTCTCAATGCACGAGAATAAGTCCTCCAATACCTCAAATTTTTTGTAAGACGAAATTCGAGATTTCTTCTCCGGCATGATCCACTGCTCAATGATTAACCCCCTTTCAGTGCGATTTGACCTCTTAATTGCTTTGATTATAGATACGAGAGAAAATTTGGAAGTGTGAGAAATTATGGAAGGCAGGCATTAGAGGGATTTTGGCATTAATCAACTTTTTGCTATTGAGGTTAGACATATCTTGTCTACCATTCCTGTACATGACTCTGACCATATAACTTGGGATGACATTCACCAAAATCAAGTAAGTTTCTCTACAATCAACTGGACAACACATCAACCGAGAACCCCTCTACCTTGGTTACCTTATATCTGGAAAGCTTCCATTCCTAACTGCTCTTTCACCCTTGGACTCATGCTAAAAGGTAGGTTACTAACCAAAAATAGGATCCTGAATTTTGGAATGCGGACTGATGGAACTTGTGTTTTATGCTCTAATCATTCGGATTCAGCACACCACCTCTTTCTTGAATGCCATGATTCTAATAAATATGCATTGGCCCGTTTCTCGGAATTGAAATGACATTCTGCAAAGAAATCTTATAGTTGGAGTGACAACCAATATCACCAAAATTGTGGCGTATTTGATGTATTCAGTAATGATTTATATAATCTAGAAGGAAAGGAATTTCCGAGTTCATGATCCAAAGTATCATCAAAAAACTGCTGAAATTATGATACTTGAAGTCAAAGAAATGGTCCGAAGAAAATTATATACTTGTCTTTTTTTTAGGAAAACGTGTGAGATGTAATCAAACTTTGATTCATAATATTATATTAATATTGTTTAGATTATATATTAAATTTGGTCAGCACCTCATGGTATTTTTTTTATCGCGGGGTATGAGGAGGGATGACAAAATAATCCGATCTGACGGATACCCGATCTGAAATCCGAAATTTAGAATTTACCGAACCTGATTTTTTGGATTTGGATTTGGATATCGATTTAATTTTTAAACCTGAAATTTTTTGGATTTGGATTTGGATATTAGGTATACCGATCCGAAATCCGACACTCTATCCGAACCCGAAATTCGAAAAAATCCCAAATTATTATATATATATATATATAATATATATATATAATATTAGAAGTTTATATATTACAGATTATAATATTATATATATTATATAATATATATTATACATATTATAATATAATTTTTAGAACATATATTTTTATATTTATGTTAAAAATTAACTAATATAAAGTTTAATGAAATATAATTATTCATTTATTTAAACGGGTGATAAGTTTTATAAGATTAACAAAACATCTTTTAGTGATTAATCTAAAAATTTGGATATCAATTGAATTGATTTTTTAAATATTAGCATACATATAATAACACAATTAATGATGTGGTGAAGTTGTTGAAAATGACACGTTAAAACTCTTTATATGCAAGTCGTGTTTTCGATTCCAAGCACTTACAACAATAATTATACAGATTTTCAAATTTCGGGTTCGTATTTCGGGTATGTATACCCGAATCTGATCCGAAATCTGATGGATCGGATTCAGATATTCATTTTCGGATATTCGGGCATGGATAAAATTTTCGTGTCTGAATATGGATTGTGCAACCATCCCATGTATGCCCCTAGACTTTTTTTTTTTATCAAATTACTTAATTAATATTAAAAAAAATTAGAGTATTTGATTTTAGCGCCTCCCGGCGGCAAAGCAAAAACGAAAAAATTGAAATTTGAAATATTTAGATGCATACGGAGCCGAGAGTTCATCTGCGAGCGATCTATCTCCTGGAGTGAAGGCTTGTAATTGTAAGACTCGCACACTTGGTGCTTATTTATATAAAATTAATCTTCCCCTCTCTTCAACTTCCCCAACAGGTAATCCACAATTTTTCTCAATTGTTTTTGATATTTTCCCCTAATTTATTGCTAATACAATTTTATGCTTCTCTTGCTACTTTCAACTTTTCATTTCTTAAGTCTAATCTTCATAGTTTTTTAAAACTGTTTATTACATATAATTGCAGCTTTTACATACTGTTTTCTTCTCTAGGGTTTGCTGTTGGATCTGAATTATTAATGTGAAATTCAAGCTCAAAATTTACAATTAAAAACATCGATTAACTTGCATAATTATTTTGGCTATTTGCACTGCAGAGGAAGATTATTAGAGAACACAGGGCTATCCCAGGGATGGCTAATTATTATGACATTTATGATATTTTAGCAGAAGATGAGGTTAGACAATTCCGGTTGTGCTCGATGTTTTCGATTATTCTTAGGGTTGTGGAATTGAGTTTTATCAAGTATATGTATTTGAATGCAGCTTGTACCAGCTATTTTCCGAGAGGCTACTAATGGAGTTGGCCTATTTGATTCTACCGATGACACGAATAAGGTAATACTTTTGTGGTTTTTTTTAGTGAAAAGAGGTTTTATCATTGATATTTGATTGTGGAGTTTCTATACTGCAGGTAGAACCAGGTTCTAAGGTAGAGTTAACGTTCTGGTTTGCCCGAGAACTACATTTGAGACAGGCAGTATCAGTTAACGTCCCTCCTTGTTTTAATAAAAGGTGAATGCTGTAATGCTGTGACAATGTTGGGTGTATTCATAGTATTTTATTAAATTCTTGACCGGTATTCCTTTTTATAGTTTGTATATTAAGATTTGTCATATCAAATTAGACCCGTCCTAGAAGAGTGAGAACCTGTTTTTGCAATGACAAACACTCGCAACATGACTTCTGAGGTCTAAGATGTTTCCAACTTTTGTATCTGTTATGTACTGTTATAGTTTCAAGACGTTATTCATTGGCGTCTCCAACTTTCCATGATATGGAAGATGTGATTTATTGCTATATCACATTGATATGAAATTATAAAATGTTATTATTTTTCAGAACACGCAAGGAAATTGATGCTGATGCTGCACATGTGGATCTAAGGAATCGTTGTCCACATTTTTATGAGTTAGGATACAAGATAGCACCACTGTAAGTTTTCCTTCGTGATATATTAGAGATTGTTTAATCACAGATTACAGTGCCTGTGTGTGTTGTTAATTTTTGAACTAGAATTATTGCTGATCTTAATGAAAATTAGAAGGCCAGGCTAAAACATATAACTCTTTCCTACAAACTCTAGTCATATAATATCTTAATAGTGTAATGTATGTTCTTTTTCTTGATGATGTTTTTTGGTATCTTTTTGGAAATGGCACAAGCACTCCCTAATATATTTGGGTAATTACCTGGACAAGGTATTAGTGCTTGAGATGACCATTTTATGAAATAATATTTAGAAAAGAAATATCATTGGGGATGAATGAGGAAGGTAACTTTTATGCCCTAGTGGAGTCTGCGTGATGTTCAGTATAAAAATAAATGGAAATGGTTGTTAGAGAATTCTTATACGAGATTTTTGACTTGCCATATATCTCAAAAGTGTATTTCATAACAGTTATTGCAATTATTTTGCAAGTTATTTAAAATGTGAGTTGCCTGGTCCGTATAAGTACTAGGTACGGTGAATATATATTGTTTACAATTCTGAGTTTTTGAGCATGTAACAGCAAAGCTGTTCAAGATACTATTAGTATTGTAACCAGGTCTTGTTGAAAAGTACAAATAATTATGACGAAGCATGAAGCAGGTAATTTAGCACCTTACAACTTGATTTCTCCTGGGCTTATCTCTTTTGTTTTCATCTTTCCTTAGCAAAAATTGACTCGAAGATGAGCTTAATAAAGACCTCGATTCTCTTTTCCAGAACTTAAATATTATCTTACATCATCCTAGGAGATTTAAATTATATTCTATAATCTAAAGCAGGGCATTTTCTGAACTTCTGTATTTTTACTTTCTTCGCAATGAAGATGGTTATGCTGTGTTTTATCACATTTTCAGTATCCATTCTGATGTTTATTACCCGGGCCTTGGTTTCTCACTGTGGTTCCCTTCTTGCAATGGATAGGGTTGGAGATAAGACCATAGGACTTGTTCTTCTGATTGCATTTAGAACCAGGTACAAGGAAGTATTGATCAAAGCTCATACTGCAGCATTTGAAGTGGCTCCAAAATTCTTGAGCCTTCTAACAGAAGAAGAAGTTAAATGTAAGAATTTTGAACTTGTTTGTTTCCATAGTTCTCTTATATAACCAATATAGCAGAAACAATGTCATTCATGTAAATACTATTTACGGTGAAGTGTACAAGGCAGCTCAGTCCTCTGCCACTGCATTATAGAAGTGGCGGATGGGTGGCCCCAGATTTCAGAAAGATTCTGTTCTCGGGAGAAAAAGGAAGGCAATTAAATAGGTAATTAGCTTGGATTTTTTTATGTACTTGGAAGCTTAGAGATATGTATATAAGCTATATATAGGGCAGGAGATTAGTTATGACTTGGCAATAGATTATTCTCCTGGCGAAGATTTGTAATTCAAATTTACCATAATCTTATTTGATTAAGATGTTCCTGTGAAATGAAAATATGTGCTACTATATACATTTCATCTGATGACTGAAGCATAGGATGTTTTAGAATTTTGATTGTGCAGAATCAACAAATTTCTTTAATTTTGGTAGTCTTACGGCCTACAAAATATTAATTGTTGAAACTGGTTGTATACATAAAGTTAAATTTAGTTAGATAAGCATTGGCAAACAAAAATTGAAGAAAATTAACCGTGTTGCAATAATGCCACTATTTGAATCCAGTGACCAGTAGTTGGGTATAGTTTGGATTGTATAGCACAAGTAGTAATCTCAGGAACATCTACGTTTGGTGAAAGTGGGAAAAAAGAGTATATTAAACAGGGAGAACACTGCAAGTAGATGAACACAAATGAAGAAGATAGAACAAGCAGAACTGGCCATTCTCCGTGGTACCACCGGAATGAATTCATATTCGAATCCCACTTTTATTGACAATTGCACGCATTCATATTATAACCCCCAGGTGTTCAGTTGGTGATTATTAACTTCTCGTCCTTCAAAAAGAACCTTCATGTTTGAAGTGAACTCCTACTTGTTGACAATTGAACGCATTCCTTTGATTAGTTCTCTGGTTTTCTGTTTGTACCGTACTTACTAATGTTGTAAAAATCGGTAATCGGGTCTAATCGGGTTGAGGTACCAATTAGCGATTAATCGGTAAATCGGGGATTAAATGGAATGATTAATCGGAGTATTAATCGTGTCCATTTCATATTATTAAAATATAATTAATATTTTTATACACAAATTAGAGTATTTGTTATTTTGAACAACATTTGGGCCTTCAAAAATATGGCCCATTGGACTTGCATGCTTATGGCCCGTGACTCTAATAGATATAAGTCCAGTTTGAGTGATCATTAGGTTAATTTTTACACACGCCACTAACGCTTTAATCTTCTTCCTCAATCGCCTCCACTAACCATCCATTGCTACCATTTAAAATCACCGGTTCGTTCATTCTTATGCAACGAAATCAACTTAGTCTCAATATTCTATTTATATACTCATATCATTACAATCAATTGATCAGTACATATATATGTATATGTATGTACAGACAAGCATATGTTAAGCGTTAATTTGGGTTGTTAATTGGTGAGTTTCGAAGATCTGATTAAAAATGACCCGATTTTTCAACTTTTACCCGATTTTGGTCCGAGTTTGACCGGATTTTGACCCGATTTTGCCAAAAACGTATTTTCAGCCGATTATGCAGAAATTGATCGTGGCCTGCCGATTGACGATTAATGTCAACATCGGCGATTTTTACAATACTGCTTATAAGTTTAAAAGTTTTTTTTTTAAAAAAACTTCAAGTTAAAGATGACTAAATAGTACTTAAATAACTAAAAGATGTTATCGTTGACGAAGTTCATACTTCATTTTATTATAATGCATCATTCTAATAAAGTATGCACTGGAAAATAATAAGACGTAAAGGGTACTTATTAGTTTACTAGAATATAGATAAGAGATAACTTATATTGTATTGTTTGATTATTTGAAAAGCATTTTGTTTGTAAATAAGTCCCGACATTTCTCATGAACGCCTAAGTTAATATATTAAACAAATTGCCGGGGGGTTTAGCTGTTCAAGTATTTATAGATCACCTAAGTTAATATATTAAACACAAATAAATAAATACAATTTAATACATAGGAAATTGGATATTAGAATGTTTTTTCTTCCTCCATGTGGTCCTTGCTCTAACAATCTCCTCTTTCTTAACTTCTCCTTTTGTTTGTAGAATATGTGTATACTTTAACTGCATTCCCTTCAAGGAGCCCGAACTTTCGTCGCTTATGCTGTTATCTTCATCAGGTTCCGAAAGAGATTGAATGATATCTGAACTTCCGCATTCTCTCCTGTATTCTAGTATGATATCAGACAGCTGCTGCTCGTCCATGAACTTATCTGGCATTGCCTGAAAAAGAATGAATAACATGATTTAATCAGCTTCTGTTCTTCAAAAATATTTATTTTACAACAAAAATCATTTGATGTTGTCTTACCTCTAGCAACCATCCTACGTACTTGACATTGTTTACATGGTGGTTCATGTCCAAATCACTCCTCTTTGGCTATAAATTAAAAAACTGAAATATCAGCATACATTTTCTTATAGCTGCATATCCCAATATATATTACTGAAGGTTATGTAGATAGAATGTTTTAATAAATATATTACCTGTAAACTTGAGGTGGCATGTTTTGCAGTGTCATCTAACTTCTTTATCTTCTCGGGAGTATCTTCTGTAATTGTTTGCTTCTTCGTAAACCATGGTGATATCTCCGCCCTCACCTCGTCGGGCATTTTTGAGAGGCGTCTTGTCTTCTGGTTCATCATTACCCATGTACTGTTTCATCTCCAAATCATTACTTAATTGAAGTGATATAAGTAATCTCTGAAGACAACAGAAAAGTAATTTGAAGATCTTAATCTCTCATATTATATACCTTGTTGCACGTGCATATACAACTCCTGTGGCCTGTGATCTAAGTTCCCAGTCTCTTCGCATACCATGTTTCCCTGATGCTCCAACCCAGGTGTCAAGTTTTAAGACTTCTCCCCTGTACAACAGTTCAACAAATGCATATCAGTACCCATTAACAACTCCAACTCAAATTTGCATAAATCAGAAGTTGAGATGTTCAAACTTGAGGTACCATATTGGGAAATGATCCACTTTGAACTGCATTCTTGAGACAACCCACATTAGATTGTTTCTTGTCATTCCATGTGTAGCACCAAATCCATCCCCGAGAAGTCCTGACATCCACACATGATTCAATGCTGTTTCCTGCAAAATTATCAGTTTCCAATCATATTTTTGGATGTGTACGCGAACGAATGACTTAGTATTAGCGTGTTGCCAGGAAACTAGTTTTACCTGAAGAAGGTTAAGGATGCTCTCCAATGTTGCAGTTTTGTCTGGCCCAACTTCACAAGACCGAATAACTACTGTCTGTCTATATGTAACACCATCACCAATGATGAGCCCTTGACGATGAGGATCGATAAACTGCTTAATTGTCGGAATATTCTGGCGTGTTTGTTCCTTTTTTGTGATGACATTTTCAGTGACTTGAGTAATAGAGGAAACAGTTGCAGCATTTAACTTTGTAAAAGTAGTTGTGCTGCCATTTCTGCTGATATCTAGTTTTGGCAGTTTTAAGTTGCTTAGATATTGACTATGCTTAGCTATAGAGTAACTGATATTGTAGCAAGCATGATAGGAGACAAAAGAAGCAGCCATTTTTATCTTTTAATTTTGTGGAAAGAGTGAGGAAATGAGCCTGGTGTTTTCATTGTTTTTATATGTAAAGAGTAAATACTAATGACACACACAAGAAAAAAATGCTGGATTTTTTTGTTGATGAATTGCAATGCCGTTTTAGTTGTAATCGACATTTGACATTTGATTGAAGAAGACAAAAGAGGTCAGTGTGGCGTACAGATTTGTGAGTTTTAAAGTGAACAACTCAACGTCATTCAGACACTTCAATGCTCTCAGCCACTCTTCAGAATAATTCGAAAATCGCGGTTGGGTTGGTGTTGGTCCAACCAAGAAAGGCACAATAGTTGTTGGTGTTTCTTGGATAATTGGTATGCAGTAAAAAACTTTCAGCAGTATCAACTATGAAGTATGAACTTATTTTGGTTTTAACTAGTAAACTTCCAAAACAGTGATGCAGATTAGCACAATAGTCAGAAACTTCTAAATTTAACCGGCCCGTTTAGGCCCGCGAATCGGGTCGGGCCGGATCATTTATTATTATCAAAACCAATTAATAATTTCAATTATTTTTTGTTATAATATACAATTTTCAGTTTTTTTAATTATATTTGTAAATTTAGATTTTTATTTATATTTGCACACTCTTAAATAAACTTTAAAACAAATTGTTCCTTGTTTCTATTATATCTCTGAATAGATTAGAATTTAAAACTTACATTTCAAGAATTCAATTTTAATATTACCAAAAACTGTTCACGTATAAATAAAAGATGAGTAAATATTGTTTCTTTAAAGAGTTTCAATTATAAAATAAATTTCAACCGGACATAATTTTTTTCAAAGTTCTTTTTGAATATTTATTAAAAATCACCATAAAATTTGAATTTTTATCGGGCTGGATCGAGTCGGGCTGGGCTTTTATCCGAATCGGACCGAGTTTTTGTGCAGATCGGGCTTAAATCCGGATCGGACGGGTTTAAATTCAGGTTTTTACCGGATCGGACTGAGTCAGATTTTTTTGAAAAATATGTGACACGTTGAGGCTCGCGGCCGAATCGAACCGGGCCATGCTATTTTGAAATATGCCACATCGATAAGAATAAGAGTATTAGTGTCCTTTATAGATACAAGTCAACAACTAATGTGTACCAAATCGCTAGCTTTTTCGGACTGACCTGTGGTGGGTTGTTGTGTCCGATACACATTCGGTTATGGGTTTGGATGTTATTAATGGTATCAGAGTTTTGCCCGGGTGCCGTATGTGTGTTTGTGAGATCGACAAGGACGTCGATCCTATAAGAACGAGGTGTTTGTAACATCCCACATCGATAAGAATAAGAGTATTAATGTCCTTTATGGATACAAGTCAACAACTAATGTGTACCAAATCGCTAGCTTTTTCAGACCGACGTGGTGGTGGGTTGTTGAGCCCGATACACATTCGGTTGTGGGCTTGGGTATTATAAATGGTATCAGAGCTCTGCCCGACCGGAAGTGTAGAGGCACTGCCCGAGTTCCGTATGTGTATTTGTGAGATCGACAATGACGCCGATCCTATAAGAGGGGGTGTTTGTAACATCACACGTCGATAAGAATAAGAGTATTAGGTCATTTATAGATACAAGTCAACAACCGATGTGTACCAAATTGCTAGCTTTTTCGGACTGACATGTGATGGGTTGTTGGGTCCGATACACATTTGGTTGTGGGCTTGGGTGTTACTCCCTCTGTCCCTAAATACTTTTCCCATTTGTGTCGGACACGTTTGTCAATGCACGTTTTTTATTGTTAATATCTTTAATTTCGTATTAGTATTAAATATAAAAATTTCACTGTATGTATTAAAGTACTCGTAAACACAAATACAACAAGATCACTCAGACTGTGTTTGATCTTGTGCTACAAAAACTTGTGCTTTTGGTTTTGGACAAGAAACACAATTTTTTTTGCGTTTCTAAGTGATACAAAGGGAAAGAGTCATATTTCCGCGCATGTAAGATTTTTGGTATTTTTTTTCCAAATTGTGATATTAAGGGTCATCATTCTTTTTTTAGGGCTGTCATAATTTGGATACAAATCTGCCTATATCCGTATCCGAATTTGGAATTTTTTAAAAAATAATATCTGAATCCAGATTCAACGAATAATATCTGGATACAGAAAATATCCTAATTTGAATCCGATTTTCAATCAAATTTTTTATTTTATTTTTAAAATTGAAAAAAAATGAAAAAATATAGTAAAAATTAAAAGTTCATATTTAAAAATTAAAATAAGAGTTAAAGTGATTTAATCATATTTTAATTTTTTAAAAAAATAATTTTATTTATCTTTTCAATATAATTGTTATCTTTAAATTTTTATACTCAAATGATTTTTTTATATGTATATAAAATTTGTATAAACATAATATATATATATATGTATATGTATATATATACACATACACACACTATAAATTTAGTATAATAAATTTTAAATTATTTAAGTATTTAAATATAATATATATTTATTCAAATTCGGATAGTATCGAATACGAATATGGCTATATCCGCTTTATTTCAGATACATATAATATCGGTTTTATTTCGGATATGAATGCAGATTTTTCAGACTTTTCGAATATTTTTGACAGCCCTGTTCTTTTGATATCTTGTTTATTTTAGTTATTTTTCTTACCAATTTTTCACATCGGGATGTTTAGAACAAATTTCCGGACAAGCTTTGATGAGAAGCGGGAGCTCAGTTTCTTGTACTTTCTTGAGAAATAATTGATATTTTCAATTCTAGTTTTTGATCGCTAGCTGTACAAAGAAAAGAGGTTACTTATCTTCATTTCTTATTTACACACAACATAAATCTGCTTCTTCTGCATATATTATTAAAAGATAAAATAAAATACTATCACCATCTTTCAGTAAACTATTAGAGTGTCGACTTTTCTTAAGAAAATGTATCAATTTTTGGTGGTCAGAACATTGATATGCCTCGGAAGTGATGATTACAAGTTTTAGGAGGTACAACAAAGCATAGTTTTAAGGTACAAGACAGCTTGAGATGGTACAAGAAATATGCTACCAATGTTAGGATAGAACAAGAAAATGTTGAAAAAACGATTCTCAATACAAACTTCTAGTACATACCTAGGCGTGACAAAAGAGAATGCTCTTACGATGTGAAAGTTCAATCTTTTTTAACCTCAATTGCTTTCCTACGAATTACTACACACGCTGTTTCATCAGCAAGCTTTTCGGAATATATTGACAGAAAAATCGTAATTCACAAATATAAGATCGACTAAAATCATACGAATGAATCATACAAACACAAAATGAAACTTGTTATAAGTTTCTTAGAAAGTTTGTTTGCTAAAATAGTTTTCATACAGAATTCTAACTTGTAAGATAGTTTATGATAAGAGATGACCTGTATACACACACAAATGCCATCATCAAGTCCTCAACTCCCAGTATGAGTATACCTAGGAAAAAGAAAATGACACTTCCAGTGCTATTCTAACATTTACAGAATCTAGTACAATGTGCATTGGACATAATTAATTAGCAACATTAGATATATGAGTATCTACCATGGTTTTACTAGAAGACCATATAAAAGGTATACTTTTCTAAGGGGTCAAAAAAGTTAAATGTGTTTTCAATGATTGTGATATGATTGAAGCATCTAAATGAAAAGGATTATAAAAGAAGCTGGATACAAAAGAATCAGCAAAATAAGAGAATCTGTGGTAAAAAGTTGAGTTAAAACGGTATATTTCTAACGTATCAGAAGAATGTGAAAAGAATATCTGATGAACATTACAAAGCAAATCACAACTTTGAATCTTTTTTTCATGCACTTGATACCATAAGGTCTACCTTGGTATTGCCTAGGGTGAAGAAGTCGAATCTTCTACTTGCTACTATATATATTGACAGAAAAGTGGATTCTATATATTAAGATTAATGCGTCCCCATAAGTTGGAATGTGCCTGGAAAAAGAAAGGGAGAAGAAGAGAATGAAGCAACTAAATAATGAGTTCCTGAGTCGGTAGAATGTGTGAAAACAGAAAACTAATTGATCCTGGTAAGACTATATTCATATATTTGTGGAATGAAGATGGAACATATTTGAACAAACTTCACTTCCTATATAAACAGATGCATGAGAAGCCAATACACAGCCATGGAAACCTTCCTTCATGCATGACTGGATGAGCATGAGAACTAACACCACCTTGTACGCATCACATTCTTGTTCGAGGTATTACACCAATTAGGGTGTACGATGTCAATAGTAATTTTTTGGATCAGATGGGTTTTTCTAGGTCTCAAAAATTTTAAATTTATACAATAACTAAATTTAGAAAAATTAAATTAATAGGTAGTCAAATATAACATTGCATGTATATTAACACACTGAAATTTGAACCATGTTAATAGAACATGTAACAACACAAATGGGAAATTTTGTAAAGTAAAAAAAATTAACATCATAAATAAATTAATAAAATTTGAGATTGAGAAAGAGAAGTTGAAATTCATTACATGATTATTAAGTATTAACTTTTATTACTAATAAAATTATAAAATAAAAATATACAGATTATATGTCTTACTTTAAAATATTATGTATATAATGATTACAATAATAATATTATATTATTTATGCATTGTAATTTTTTTTGGAGGTTTGAAGAATTTCAAATTTTGGATGGTTCAGTAGAGGTGAAATCCATGTAATTATATTAGTTTGTCCATCCCTATAAAAGTGTAGTTATTTAATTAATTTTTCTTGTACATATTTAATTTTTCTTTTTGACAATATTATACATATTTAATTGACTCTCAACGTATTAAATTAATTTTGCTGTGTACATATTTAATTGACTCTCAACATATTAAATTAATTTTGCTGTGTAAATATTTAACCAACTCCCATATAAATTTTTGTTTGGTTTTTGATAGCTATTACGAGTACTTCGTATGTGAAATCTTAAAATAAGTAGTTTATAACTTAAAATGAATAAGTGACTTATAAGTGATAAGTTATAAGTTATGTAAGTGTTTGGATAATTTTATTTATAAGTTAATTTTTTTTTTCTTACATGAACTAAAATAAATAACTTTTAAATATAATTATCTTAATTCGTGAATTTTATATTAGATTAACATTTACAAATATATTTTTTAAAACTAAAATTAATAAAAAAATGAAAAAACATAATAAGTTGAGAAAAAGTACGTCGTTGCTAACATTCAACTTATCAGCTTATAAGTTATAAATTCAGCTTATAAGTTGCGTTGACAAACAGTAGTATAAGCTGTTACGGGCTTATAAGTCATAAGTTGTAACTTATAAGCCTGTAGACAAACAGCCCTCAAGTATTGTCCGGAAAAATATCCCCATATGCAGCAAAGACATATAATTTCTCTGCCTTTTTCTACACGATAGATGTTCAAAACAATTTTCTCTTTTTTTCCCTGAACCCTGTTCCTAAACAAGTTCGTTGTGCTCTCGATGGATCAATCTTTGCAAAATATTTACACGTGTTTGGTCTCTATATAAAAAAAGACACTCTGAACTGTCTTTGATCATCACATAGTTTGCTTCAATAAAACAGAATATAATATACAGTTTTATGTTTATAATAATGATTGCTCTGAATATATATATGTAGCTTTGAAAATAACATGAATATTCGTATTTAATTTCATATGAATAATATTAACAATTACACATAGATTCTGCAAAAGAAAATGCTCGATGCAGAGAACTACTTGGAATTTAGAATAAAACAAAAGAAACGGTTCACACAAAGCATCAGGAAGACACTGTATTACAATATCATGGGATTAATAGTTTGCGTTTGTAGTTGCAGGTTCTAAAAAAACCAAGACTAGAAACAAAGAATCTCTCTAACTGGTCAGATCAAGGTTCTCAATTTTAGCAAACACTTCAGTGGCAGTGAAGCTATCAAGTTCAGACCCTAGTCGTCCCAATGACCTCTTTAAATCAGTGCAAGCCTGAATGAAGCTTTCCCGAGGGACGTTGAGTCTCTCCAGTTCTACAAGCATTTCATCAATCATGCCCGATATTTTTTCCGAGGCAGTCTTAATGGCAGGATGTTCTTGTGGGGGGTAAAGACAAGCTCCAAGCTCATCTATCTGTATACCTATCCCTTGACATAGCTTCAACAGTTTCTCTAGGGAATCCACATAATTATCACTACCATCTGGATCTTCCTTTTTAAATAATGTAACAGTACGAATAAGCTCCTTCAAAACTACAAGCATGTCAGATACTACAGCTACAGCATATTGAGCAACTTTCATCTCTTCTGGTGACAAATCATTTCCCATATCTCCATCGTCCGAATTCTCACTATCATGGGGTTCACTTTCTTCATTAACTGAAGCCTCATCAGAAGCTTCCACAGAAGCAGAGGAACTAGGTTTGAGCTCCTTCATCTCACGAAGAACATCTTTCATGGGCACCGCAACTTGTGTAATTGCTCTCCCAATTGCCATGATATTTGTTGCGGGAGTCTTTTTAAGAGCAGTACATGCATCCCAAACAGCACCTACCAACTGAGGGACCGAGCGCTTGTGCTCTTGATTGTGTGATCCTGTTCAAGACAATATTATAATTTATACATGAGTATTCAGAGATGTTTGCTCCTCATAAATTACTGTACACGCAACCGTAAATAAATTAAAATAATATCAGATCTGCTCATCTACTTGGTTCTGATGGTTGTTCAATGATGATCCAATCCAACGTACATTAAGAAGTCAAGGAACTTGTTTCAAGTAAAATTAGTCTACAGCTTCAAATAACTTGTAAGACAAAAAACCATGTCATACTCATCCTTGCATCCCCCCCCCCTCTCTCTTTTTCACTTGACATAAAAACTATACAGCTTTGAGTAGTCTGTCACTAATTATGTCATTGATAGTTAACATAACTGCCACAAAAAATATCCTACAGGAAGAAATTTACGTAGTTTCAACGTTTAATATATTCTCTGTAAGAAAATGTACAGGTGATACATCAATATAACCTATTTTTTTATTGAGTAGATCTCTACACGTCTATGCAAGTGTCATATGAATGTGCTCCCTCAAGGAAACAACACATTAAACAAATCACTTTCTGTGTGGTAGGCACGTGTGGATAGAAAGAGTACCATAGGTTGAAACGGACTCCTTCCACAGCCTAAAACTGCAATCAATGACCAGCTTCCTGGATGTATTCACATAGGAAGAAAGAGTGGGGCCTGCACCCACTGTACTCCCATGAGAAAGCAAAAGAAAGCCCTGTAAAATATTAAAGTAAGATGCCATGTTCTCTTCAAGAGCTTTAACTTCAGGTGCTACTCCAGTACACAGCATTCCGACTGAATAAAAATCAAAGAAAAGTTAGTCAATTTCCTATCGAATTGTATATGACAAAGGACTAAAGGAGGAAGTCGAAAACAAAATCATTGAAGAGATTAGTGCTTATTCGCGTGCTACAAGGATATTTATCAGAGTGCAATTTTTGCATTACAGAACTATTATTGAGTCTTGTAGAATAACGAATTCCAATTTGTTAGATGATCTACTCTCCTAAAACTTATAATGAAGCATCTCCAAAAGCCTCTTTATCTTGGCTCTTAAGTATAGATTTAAGGAAGAAAAGCATGTCGCTTCAAGAGACTCTTAGTGTCCTCGAACAAAGAGGGTCTCTTTTCTCTTTAAATTAAGGCCACTCTTAAATTATATTTTATAATAAAGTTCACTTTTTCTCTCTACTGTCTATTGTACTTTTTTTTAATAAAAGGTATTTTCTTTTTTTTTTGCTAAATAATAAAAGGTATTTTCAATTATAATAAAAATTGTTTTAAGAGTGAGTACTAAGTTACTAGGAGCCAAAATTTTATATTATTTTTAATGTCACTTAAAAGACTCTTAGAGATGCTCTAAGTAGACCATCTACATTAAGCCCCTCCCCAAACAAAAAAAAATAAAACTTAAAGGGCCAATTTAGGATAAAGAGTGTATCACCGTAGAAACCCGCCAAGGGAAAATCAAGCTTACCACAGTAGTGCTAAAAGAGTTTGAACACAAGACAGTTCTCCTCGCCTGAGATGCCGGGACACAAAAAGAAAATAAGTCGAGACTTAACAAAATACAAAAAAAGGGAGGTCCTAATGATGTTCCAGATGTCATCTACTCATCTCCTCGACCAATCTCTAGTTAACAAGTTAGATGAACAACTCTCCCCTAACATTAAGGTATGGGGAAACTTAATAGAATCTTATACATTTAACAAATGCAATCGAAGAAAGTATAATGTGTGATTGATAACCAACTAATTCCAAAAAAAGTAAACAATTAACATAAAAGGACACCATTTTTAGCTTACATAGTTTAATCGAGAAAAGGCCACGAGAATTTCCATTCATATCCAAATGTATCACAAAATTTAACTATAGCTAATGACGAAAGTAATGCACATAGTTTAATAAGTAAAAACCAACCCTGATAGCTAACTGGATAAAAATTATGATAAGAAAGAAGTTGCAGAAAATACAAAGAACAGTATAAAAAGGGGAAGCAAGAAGAGGAGAAAAGAGGGTACCCAAAGTGGCTTGTTTGGAAACTTGTTCACCCATCTTAATAACATCATCCCAACTAACTTTTTCAAGAGAAGAATCAGCAGTTTGATCCAACGCCTATCATATAACATCCAGTATCAAACCAAACACCAATTGCAGATATAGATATAAACAAGAATATAAAAGTAGTACCTGAAGGGTTTCGTGGATGCTGTTAAGATGCACACCCAGAATTCGATTCAGCTGTTCTTTCTCCTTGGCTTTGCCCATCCTCTCTCTCTCTCTCTCTCTCTCTCTCTGGGTTTGCTTTAGGGGTTTATGATTCAGCCCAGTCACTCTAGTCAAGATTCGATAAGGCCTTTTCTATTACGTCTGTAACAGCTTTCTTTTTATTTACTGTCAAACACATTTATTTATTTATTTTTCACTTTAGAAGATATCCTATGCCATTATATCGTTTGAAATTTATTTTTTTAATTTATTAATCAAATTATAATATTATAATATTTATATTTACATTGTTTTTTAAATTTCTTTAGCATACGGACATGATATTGCAAAACGATTCAACTAAAAACAAAATTTTTTAACTCATAACCAACCGAAATAAACCAAATACCTGTAAATAAGTTATTAAAAAACTGATTTATACGGGATTAGGTTCACAAACAATTAAGGCAAACGTTATTTACCGAACAAGATTTTTATTTCCGGAATAAAAAAAAGGTGAAAATATTAAACTTCCCATGCATTCACAATATATATCTCTTGAAAAAATTAAGGCAAGAGTAATTTAATAATTTCATACTCAATTGCTTTAAAAATAAAAAATCTGCTTCTGATTTAACATTTCCCTAAATTAACTTTTGTTTGTATGTCTTGATTGATTTAATAGTTTTGGTTTAAAGATTGTATAGGCCTCTACACCAAATATTGAAATGGTCTATTTTGGTTGTATAAGAACATTGTTCATTGACCATGATCCAACAATTTGGATTAAAAACAAAACTGAATTCCCCTGCAACAAATATATCAGAATAAAGAAGTATAAAATATCATGATGAACAAGAATGCATAATGAGACCCGTACACGTTTATCTTTAAGAACTCAGTTGGGAACTTTAGCTCACATCTCTAAGCTGTGAAATTTTGAGGGCGATTTGGAGCCTGCTTTGGCATGGAACCCTCTCTTCTTCTACATCATGTACAAAAAAAGGTTCACTTACAAGAGAGATGTTGACACTTGATGTCGAAAACCAGCTAATGCTCTCTCTCTAGCCAATGTCAGGGATGGCCTATTGTCTCTCTAATGTCTTACAATGCTGAAACTAAATCTTTAAGCAAAAACATACACGCTCATCCTCATTTCTGGTGTTACATAACATGAACCGATAAACTATGGTAAGATCCGTTAGCGATGCTTGGGAGTTGGCATTGCTTGCTAATGCAGCCTCTCTCTTGCCATAATAGCCTGCACAATAAAAACCTTAAGAATTGAAATCGACAAATACAATCCAAAAGAACATTACAAGTGCTCCAGTAACAAATGGTAATCTTATACTTTTTTCTTTCACATTTATAAGGATAATATAATTCGTGTTGCATTTCCATTTCTTTGTTACTTCATCTTTTAAATTTACTAACCCTTGATCTTATTCATGTAAAGAGGACCTCATGGTTGTCACTAGTACTTGGTAATATCTAACATGGCCAAAGTGAGTTCTGCATTTTCTCACTATTCATTAAAATCTAACAAATTATGTATGTTATTACACTTGCTATAAGTAGGATGAGCGTCCAACCTGCATTTCCCAATTTGTGCAAACTGTAATTATGAAGAGCAAAATTGTTTGTAGAGCAGCGCCAGCCTGGATGCCAATCCATAGTCCTTTTCCTCGCAGTTGTAACCAAAATCCCAGTGCAGCGGCTATGGGAATCCCAAAAAGGTAGAATGCAGCGAGATTGACATAAGCCCCAAGATGCTGCCACCCACATCCTCTAGCAATACCTGATATAAAGAAAACAATCAAGTATTAGTATCCAAGACGACATCATCAAAAGTGAAGTAAGTGGGAGAAGAGAGGAACAGAGATAGAACATGTAAATATAAAATAGTTGTTCAATCTTTAAATTACGAAGACCAACCTGAAAGGACACCTTGTAGATTATCCATGATAATTGATAGACAAATCAGAGGAGCCATATCCGTGACATAAACAATAACTTCTTTTTCGTTGCTAAAAGTATAGCCATATACATTCCGACAAACAAAGATAGTTCCACTTATAATAGTTGCCCCTGATAGTGCCATAATCACCACAACAAAAACAGCTACACGAGCTCCTTGCGGATTTCCCGCCCCTAATTCGTTGGAGACTCTAGTGCTGAAAAAAGGAATATACAAAATATCTAGATATCACAAGTAGCAATTTAATCTCATAAAAAAAGGTCTATTACATAAGGGTTCCATGACAAAGACCCGTAGCCATCCCCACAAAGTCGCCAAATAGTGCAGGAGTTTACAAAAAATCCAAAAATGGCTGATTGAGATTACTAAACTATTTACATAACTGACAAACTAACATCAGACAGGGTTTAGAACCAACCTCACACCAGCACCAAGTCCATACGGTATTGCATAGAGTGCTGCGATTGTGTTCAGACTGTTAAGAAAATGAATAGGAAAGAAAATCATCATACTGGTGTCAGAAATGCACATAATGTTATTGTGTGCTGATACAAGACATACCATATAGCCAGTACAGAAGTTTCAAGCTGTGGATTTGGTAAAAGCCCAGATAACAAGACAAGTAGCTCAAAAGACCACCACTCAAGGCTACAATTGTGAATAATTAAAGCCTCATTAAGAACATTATATGCGAATGAAATATTGATAAAGACATATTTCAAGAACTTTACCCACATTGAAAGAGTGCAAGAGAAAGGTTACCAGATCATGAAAGCCGAAGGAATGGCAAAAAGAAAGAATTCTTTGATCCCTTTAAAAATATTCATGGTAAATGGAGCAAGAGTTTTTGCACAAATACTTGAGTATCTTATAAATATGCCAAGGATTATAACATTTATCCACGTGGATATACCTAGTGCAACTGCTGCTCCAATATTATGCAGTCCAGACTTGAAAACCAGTGCCCAGCAGAGAGGTAAGTGTACACAAAAGGTGATACATGTGCTAATAAGCAAAGGAATGATATAACTTTGCATTTGAAAGTAGCGGACAAGTGGTTGAAGAGTTGCATAAGCAAACAGGGAAGGGATAAGCCATATTAAGAATTTTCCAGCTTCACGTGAAATCATAGGATCTTGTCCTAGAGAACTTAGTATATAGCCCATCTTAATCCATAAAACAGAGAGAGGGAAACAAACTATTATGAGGCATAAGATAGCAGTGTAAGTTTGAATTCCAAGCTTTTGATATTGCCCAGCTCCAAAAGCCTGCCCGCATAAAGTTTCTAAAGCACTAGCCAATCCTTGCTGTTTCAAATAGCAAATTCACTATATCATTGACAAAGGTGGATATGTACAAACAAAAATTATCAGAAAAAAGACTGATCTCAACCAAGTATCTAAATTTTAATTATCTATTAGTTAAAAGTATACGTGTTTGCAGTTCACCTAATGCGAGTGTCATGCTTTTTCCGAGTCTTTGACACTCCAGGAATATGCAGAATTTAGTGTTACTAGACTTACCAATTTTCATAATACATAGAAACATAGCTAGTTACAGCCAAAATTTGAGATACGAAGTTGATTACGCACTAACAGGAGATGTACCCATTTTTTTTATGGACATAGAAAATTAAATAGCAGTATAGCGGAAGACTGTATTGCAAATGAATCCTGATTATGCTAAAATCTAAAAAGCAACTATTTGCAAATAGTCTATCGTATTTGGCTGAAATATCACAAACTATATTTCTAAATTAGGTAGTTATAATTCTCAGCTTAATGGCAAGAAAAAATGAAAACAGATACACACTAATTATCAAACAAGATGCCTGCTCATGCTGAGATTCACTTGGTGCCTCTTTAAATATTAGTGTTGACTGATGGCTAACTTTGCTAGCGATGATGAGAACTCGCTCATTAAAATTATATTTAGCTATTAATATCAGTAAATAACAAAGAAGGCACTAAATTCCTTTCAAGCAGAATCGTAAAGATGCACCTTTGCGGAAACACAATAACAAGACACAAAAATATTAAAAAAATATTATCAAAGCAAACACCAATTTAAATAACAAGTGTAAGATAAAAAGAAAACATACCATGACACTAAAACCAGTGACAGTAGCCAGAGAAAAGGCAATGGAAGTACTAGAAAGAGCAAGTTGACCAAGATGTCCCACCATCATAACAGAAGCAATTTGAAGCAAGTAAACTGATAAAGTGACAGCCACCATTGGTCCTGCTATATAAGCCAGCTTTTTTACCTCTCTCCAGAACACAACTCCTGTTATTATTCTAAAACCTCCCTTGTTCATATCCATGTCATTGTCATCATGTTTATTTCTTTTGATTAACAGATGTCTCTCTTCCATTTTGCTGTGTAGTTCAAGATGTTGCCACCCTTCTTTGCCTGCTTTTTAGCTCATACAATGTAGGTACATATATAGCTAGTTTATACTTTTAGATAAAAATAATAATAAGAATATGAATATCTGATAATAATAAAGCATTCAAATTTAGAATCAGATGGTATATTCTTGACAGATTGAACATGAATTATATGGATAATGTTCTTTAGTTTTGGAAATAAATCTTATAAGAAATTAAAAATGGAACTATAATCATTGGTTATCTAATACTTTTTTCCACAAGATTTTATTGCGAATGATACAATATTTTATTTATATTATAATTTCATTGGTACAATTATAATTAAATATTAAAAATGAAAGATAAATTATATATAAAGCTAAATGCAGAAAAAAGTTTGAATATTATAAAAATGACTTTAAAAAGTAACATTTCTTATAATAAATGATTATCATAAACACTGAATATGAAAAGAAGGATCAATGATACCAAATCTGTGTAGTAAATGAATTACCAAATATCCAGGATAACAAATCATATAAAATATACTAAACCTGTGCTATTGAGATTTTAGAAGCCTACTGAAATAAATTAATATAGAATAATTATTGACGTGAATAAATTTAGTATAGAGCAATTAAATGTACAAAAAACTGAAAATAATATCGAAAAAGGACGAATTGATGAAAGTTGTCAATATAAGTCGTCACTAGTCTAAAGTATGTAAAAAATCATTTAACTCCCTGCAACAGAACATTTCATATTCAGGCCTCAGATGTTGGACATATCGTTTTAGCTGAAATTATATATCCAATGATACGTTCTAGGTAGGGTCTGGGAAGAATATCAACTTCAAATGTTGATTTGTAATCCCGGTAAACACTATAGTTAATAGATGTATAAAAGTCAATATGAATGCCTAATAAACCCCACAAATTTTCATTCAGAACTCAGTCCAGATTTTAAGAGGGGGATTTCGAGCCTGGTTTACCCTGGAAACTATCTCTTCTTGTTCATCACCATGTCAAAATACATACGTCATACAGGGTTACTATAGAAGTACAACTGACATATAATTCTGAAACAAAACCAGACGTGCTCATTTTCATGTCCCGTGTTACATTTCTTCTATGACAACATAAAATGAGTAAGGTAAGATCCGTTAAAGCTGTTTGCTAGTGCAACCTGTCCCTTGCCATAACAGCCTGCACATTAAAAGCTCAAGAACTGAAAATGGAAAAAGATAGCCCCTAAAAACATAACAGTGCTGGAACTACAAATATGTTTATGGTTTCTCAAAACATGATCAAGCTGTCTGTGCTCGACTTGAATTGGGCTTGTCCTATTAATGAAAGTGCAGAAGGAATCGGAGAGGTCATCATTTAAGAAGTCATTTTTATTTATACTTCAATTTAAAGTGGACTTACTTGGATAGAACCTTTGGTTAATTCAATATTTTATATCGCGAACTATTTTTAATTCTGACAAATCATAAATTCTAATATTTACCACAAGGTAGAAAGAATCTTAAAACTTTTTTCTTTTATCATCATAAGGGATAATATAATTCGGGTTGCTTTTGCAGTTTGTTACATTATCTTTTAAATCCATTAACCCTTCATTTTATTTATGTAAGGAGGCCCTCCTGGATGTTGCTAATACTTAGTAATATTATTGCATGCCTCTGACATGGCCAAAGTGATTTCTGCTATAATTTACCAAATTATGCAAGTTACTGCACTTGCTAAAAGTAGGATGAATGTCCAACCTGCATTTCCCAATTTGTGCATACTGTAATGATGAAGAGCAAAATTGTTTGTAGAGCAGCGCCGACCTGTATGCCAATCCATAGTCCTTTTCCTCGCAGCTGTACCCAAAATCCCAGTGCAGCGGCTAGGGGAATTCCAAAAAGGTAGAATGCAGCAAGATTGACATAAGCCCCAAGATGCTGCCATCCACATCCCCTAGCAACACCTGTTATAAAGAATAAAATGAAGTAGTGTATGTAAGATGACATCATCTCTTACACAAAATCAAAGAAAGCGGGAAAAGGGAGGGAATGAGATTAGGATAAACGACATGTTAATGCAAACAGTTAGTCAGTCTTTAAATATCGAAGATCAAACCTGAAAACACTCCTTGAAGACTATCCATAATAATAGATAAACAAATCAGAGGAGCCATATCTGTCACATAAACAATAACTTCTTTTTCGTTGCTAAAAGTGTAGCCAAATATGTTCTGACAAGCAAAGATAGTTCCACTTATAATAATTGCCTCTGATAGTGCCATAATCACCACAACAAACACAGCTACACGAGCTCCTTGTGGATTTCCAGCCCCTAATTCATTGGAGACTCTAGTGCTGAAAATAGGAATATACAATATATCTCAATGAAACATCAAGCGGCAACTCAATCTAATGATAACAAAGGCCCGGCACATAAGAGTTCCAAAACTAAGACCCATATCCATCCCCTCAAAGTTGCCAAGTAGTGATAAAAGTTTATAAAGAACCATTGAATGGCTGATTGGAATCACTGAACCATCTACATTTAATAATTAAAGTTACATCAGACAGGGTTTAGAACAAACCTTACTCCAGCACCAAGTCCATACGGTATTGCATAGAGGGTTGCGATTGTGTTCAGACTGTTGCAGAAAATGTACAAGAAAACAAAATCATCATACTGGTCTCAGAAAGACACGTCTTGTTATTATGCGCTGATACATAACATACCAAATAGACAGTACAGATGTTTCCAGCTGTGGATTTGGTAAAAGCCCTGAGAGCAAGACAAGTAGCTCAAAAGACCACCACTCGAGGCTACACTTGTGAATAAATAAACCTCATAAGATTGTTGTATATAATCAGGCTTTGATAGATATACTTCAAGAACTTCACCAATAACGAAAGAGTGCAAGAGAAAAATTACCAGAGCATGAAAGCAGAAGGGATGGCAAATAGAAAAAATTCTTTAATCCCTTTAAAAATTTCCATGGAAACTGGAGCACGAGTTTTTGCACAAATACTAGAGTATCTTATAAATACAGCCAGAATCATTACATTTAGCCACATGGATATATCTATTGCTAGTGCTGCTCCAACATTACTTAGTCCAGATTTGAATACCAGTACCCAGCACAGAGGAACATGTACACAAAAGGTAATTCCAGTGCTTATGAGCAAAGGAAGGATAAAACTTTGCATTTGAAAGTACCGAACAAGTGGTTGAAGAGTTGCATAACCAAATAGGGAAGGAATAAGCCACATTATGAATTTTCCGGCTTCGCGTGAAATCATAGGATCCTGTCCTATGAATTTTAGTATATAGCCCATATTTACCCATAACACAGAAAGAGGGACACAGACTATTACGAGGCATAAGATAGCAGTGTAAGTTTGAATTCCAAGCTTTTCGTACTGCCCAGCTCCATAAGCCTGCCCGCATAAAGTTTCTAAAGCACTAGCCATTCCTTGCTGTTTCAAAGAGCAAAGTAACTATATTATCTACAAAGGTAAAATACATACAAACAAAAATTATGACATAAAGATTGAACTCAAAGTAGTATATATATTGTAATTAGCTATGCTTTTACAATAACACCTAACGCGAGTTTCATGCCCCTTTTGAGTCTTTGACACTCCAGGTTAATTCAGAATTTAGTGCTACTAAAACTACCGGTGCTTAATATATATAGAAACGTAGCTAGATACAATTATATGCAGGATATACATAATTTCTTTTATGGATATCATCCGACCATTTGTCCAATCTTCACTGACCTTGGCAAAGACAATGAACAGTAATCTAGTGGAAGAATGAATTGCAATTGATCATCATTGTGCTAAAATTAAGAAATTATTTGTCAATAGTCTATTGCATTTGACTGAAATATCATAGATAGTATTGTAAAACTTATATAGTGTCAATTTCCAGATTCAAGTCAAGAAAGAAAAAATAGAGATGCAATTTAATTACCAAACAAATTCCACTGCAAATAACGAGAACCACTTGGTGCCTCTTTGAATATTCTAAGTTAGTGTTGACTGACGGCTAGTATACCAGCACATTGTGTTTAACAAGTGAAACTTATATCATCTTCCACAAAAGTTCAGATATAATTAACCAATTTCTCCATATTCTAAAATACTTTAACTGAAAAGGCTGATAAATTTTTTCCCATAAGTATGCATTGCAAACTGGAAATCCATGCAACTCGTGAGGGTGCTATTGCAAGTATCTAAATCCCAAAAAAATAGCTCGTAGAGTGATGACTTCGCTCAGACTTGTTAACCAGTACCAAACCGTTTTACAACCAATGTGAGAAAATCCAACATTAAAAATTTAATACATCTTTATAGCAGCCACTTGAATACACAACAGCTTTGTTTGTTCCATAAGAATAGAATCTCCTTGCTGTCAGATTATTTACTCTCATTTACAGTTATATCTCAACATTGAGGTTTCCATGACCTACACTTCTATAGTACCTACTTACCCAGACCGTAGATAGTCCCCAAAATGAACTAAACAACAATTAATACAAAACATGTTCATAATATTATCTTTAGCAATAAAATATCAATAAATGGACCAAATTATAAGTAAATAAGGTAATACATCCAGTACAAATAAACAAAGCCACTAAACAACGTGCAAAGATTGCATATTTGCCTAACAAGAACATACAGAGAAATATAAATATACCAACCAAATTAAATAGCCATAGTCAGTAGTATATCCCGCTTAGACCAGAGTCACGAAAAATAAAAAAGAAATGAAAAGGGTAACATACCATGACACTAAAACCAGTGACACCCGCGAGAGAAAAGGCAATGGAAGTGCTAGAAAGAGCAAGTTCACCAAGATGGCCCACCATCATAACAGACACAACTTGAAGTAAGTAAACTGATAAAGTAACAGCCACCATTGGTCCTGCTATATAACCCAGCTTTTTCAACTCTTCCCATAACAACACTCCTGTTATGTTTCTATAACCCATCTTTATTTCTTTGTTTTCTTCATCATCATTCCTTTTGATTAATAGACCATCTTCCATCTTGCTGTGTAGCTCCAGATATTCACACCTCCGGCCACCCTTCTTTGCCGGATGTCACGGCGGAAATGAATAAGATGGACTCGCCCACCGCCTCTCCTATCTCGATATATATAAAACTCTATATATGTATGGTCTGTTTATATTATTCAGTACAATCAAATCAAAAAAAATATATAAATTTATAAAATAATACGTGAGGCCCGTGCATGAAATTTCTTTCGATTAATTATTTGTTTTTTAACCTTTTAGTTGTGTAAATTTAATTTCAACAAAAAAAACAAAGAACAACGGTGTGTAGGGCTCGTATATTTTGTCAATTACGTGATTACATAGAAAATTTAATTTTTCTGTAATTAAGTTATAAATATAATATTTTAGGTAATTAAAAAATCTATATTTGGTTTATTACTATATAACCATAAGTTACTTAGTTAAATTTGGTAAGTAATTAATATTTTTATATTAAATAGTTATATATATTTATGTAGTTAAATTTGGTAAGTAATTAATATTTTTATATTAGATAGTTATGTGACTATTCTAACTAAGTTCCAATATTTTGTGGGAAGTACAAAAACCTTTGAATTTGAAATTCCCTTACCTAATCTAAAATTCATCAAATTAAACAATGTAACCCTTTTTGGTTTCAAGAAATTTCACTATAGGCAGTTGGGTGACCTACATTTATAAGATATAAATTTTATACATTATTTTTTGTCACGCTTTTCAATGTTTTTTTAAAATATAATTTCATAATATTTTTTAAAAAATCTTTTCTAAATAAAATTTTTACGTTTAAACTTTTATTTAAAAAAAAATAAAAAATGATCAAACTATACTTTATAAAAGTATAGAAATGTGTGTAAATAGTGAATGTATATAACCTGTTATTAATCTTGCTAAGATAAAATTCAGTTAACCTCTCGAACTTTAGATAATTGTAACAAAAATTTTATATTATTTTTTAATATAATGAATAAAATAATCATTTGAAGTATAATGAATATTTAATAAATTTAATTAATCAATATTTTAAATAATTTTAATCAATCATTTTAATCAACTATCATTAAAGATGCTCTTAATGAAATCACGTGAATAATTTTACAAACATCAATTTTTTAAAAAAGGGGGGAGGGGGGGGGGGGGGTTATGCGTTTGGCAATTTATAATCACAGAAAAACAAGGGAAGATAAGAGAAGGCCGGGATAATTTCAAAATTTACTTCTCCCGGATTCTTGACGAGAGAAAAAAATTTAATATTTGGTTTTTTTTTCGTCAACAATTAGTGGAAAGATTTTGGAAATCACTTTCTATCTCTGTTTTTAACCTAAATTGATTAGCTTCATAAGTATTTACGTAAATTAAGTGAGTAGGAAGAATTTTTACTGTAAAAATAGCGGACATTATTATAGTTAAAAGATTTATTTAAAAAATTATAATTATGTCATTTAAAATACACAAAAATCCTGAGCTTAAGAGTTTGAATTATTTTATTGGGGTTGCAAAGCACAGGGCTAAGTGGAAATACTTTTGGAAAATATATGAGAGGCTAATAAAAGTAGAAAAGGCAGAAGTACATGTAAAAAAAATTGGACTTGAATTGATGAATTAATATATAATTTGGCAAGTTGTCAATGCGTTTTTTTCCGAAGTCTTTTTATCTAAGAAAAATAGCAACGCAGTGTTTTTAGTTGTTGTGGAAATTATGATAATATACTCCATCCCAAAGTTTGGACTGCTAGGCCTCTCATCAATAATTATTGCTATAATATATGTTGTCAGTTGTCACTGATTTACGTGAAAACAAGTACTACATCTTGCAACCGAGATCGACTCTGCGCTGCACCTAGACCAATAATCCAATACTAGTATATCATAATTAACTTTAATTCAACACTACCATATGCTCCATATCCCTGGACTTGGAATTTATAAATTTAGAAGCATGACTAGTGACAAACTTTTACAATTGGCGGCTAACAGATTAAAAACTGATTGGGAACTTTATCACCCTGGCCTTGTCAGCCAAAAAATTGTTTTCAACCCTGTCTATTACAAACTCATATAAGAGCATGTCAAGAGAGTAGTACTGTTACATTCATAATATCGAATTTGTTGGGTTTGCTGAGTAGGTTTAACTCCGTTTTGGACCAGACCCGCACACTTTTATTTTTAGATCACTTAGAAAATACCTCATATTAATGAAGCAATCTGCCTACTTATATACAAACAAATGCCTCATATTAATGAAGTCATCTGCCTGCTTATATACAAACATTCTACCCTTTCACAAATAATGTGGGAGAATTTGTAACAGGATTTTTACAAGGTCAGGATTATCTGCATGTGAACGTTAACTAAATAAACAACATTCGTTTAGATGCAATGTTACATCAGGACTTAACTTTGAAAGTCACTAGGCATCAGATGTAAACCTCAATTACAAAGAGGTAGTTGCCAACATTAAGTAGTCCAACACGTACACATTCCAGGAGTTGATCATTAGTCTCATCCTCAGCAGATCCCAAATAAATTATTTTTCACTCCAGATATGTAGAAATTCAAAAACATCCAAAGTGAACTCGTTAGGGGTGTAAAAGATCCGGGTTGAACCGAGTACTCTTTTGTTAATGTCTTCGATCATTTTATTTTTATTATATCAATATCTGTGCTCGATATCATTTTATTTGGATATGAACCAGTAGCATATTTTGAGTTTCGAATTCGAACCAAATATGAGCAAATAGCCTATTTTCTTTTTCCTAATTGTGTAGTTTTGTGGTCCATTGGATCCGAATCGAATATGATCTACTAACACTGAAAATCTTTTTATTTGAAATATGTAATCGATATATATTCTAAAATATATATAGTATTATAAAAAATATAATAATTACAAATCAAATCTAAATATATAATAATATTTCTTCCATGTTAAGATTGGGTAATTCATATTTTTTTAAAATTTGCATGAGATATGAAAAAAAATTATCGTTATCTAGAAGAACCATGTCCCTTGAATCATCTCCCTTATGGAGGTTCTCTTATAAAATTGGAAGTTCGAAGTTTTAATATGATAGTTTCCTGACATAATTTTCAGAAATCTCGGATATGGATCTAAGTAATCTTCTTACTGTAATCCATACAGAAATAAGTACAAAGATGTTTTTTTGTATGGAGTACATGTGTTGTGTATTATCTAAATCAGGATCAAGGGCTTGAGCGATTCTGTCTCAAGGCCTTAATACAAACAGAAGCATTCTAAAGTTCTTGACTGTCAGAATCAAGATCTTGATAGGAACGATCTGAAGGCATTGCGTGACAGAATCAAGGCCTTGATACTTTTAGTTGCGATCTAAAGACTCAAGGCCTTGAACTGAATAGACATATACATATATTTATATTAATATATAAATAAGAGTAAGGATTATTATTATGTAAATAATAAAAATTAGCCTCTAATATATATATATATATGTATATATATATTTATTTATATTTATATATGATAATATATATACCCCTTGATAGAAAAAGTAAAGGGTTTAAGGGAAAGACAAAAATCCTAGCTAGCCTATCTTTTTCTCTCTCCCAAATATATATACATATACATAGATTTTTCAGGCGAATTGAGCTGTGGTCCCTGTTGAGCTTTGTCGGCCTGTGACGGATTGCTCTATTGATGTTTTATCCTGGAAGTAAATTCATGGCATCCCAACACAATATAGGTGAGGCGAATATCTCTTCAATAACAGTCGTGTCTTTTACAAGATTCGGCGACTTAGCTGTTATACAATATTATAGCGACAATATATATTTATTTCTTGTTATTGTTTAATATTGTTGTTTCTGATTATCATATTCGTTTGACCTTCGTGATTTTTTTGTTAATTAGTTTTGATTGCCTGTTCTTGAATTCTGAATTTAATATAGTTGCCATTTGTTGCTTGTTATAAAATTTTTCCAACACTTGAAGAGATATTTATTATATTCTATTAATCGTGTAATTCAAGATGGTGAACGAAACTGTGATTACTCCTAGTGGTCGACCTTCTGTTGGTACTGATAGTACTGTACCCACCATTGATTGTACCACATATCATTTTCCACAGCCCACTGATCTTTCGGGTATGCCTGACAAATTCAGTGGAGGTTCTAACTTTTCTCGGTGGCAGAAAAAGATGAAATTATGGTTAACGGTTAAGGGTATATGACCAGTGATGCAGTATAACCCAGATGTTGTTGATCAAGATAAAGCTAAGACTATAACATCTTATACTCTGTGGGCATAGAAAGAGGAGTGGCAAGGGTTGTTATTCTTGCAGCCTTAGCAAACACTCTATTTGATGTTTATTCATCAGATGTCTATAATGCTAAGTTATTGTAACACCCCCAAATCCGGGGTCGGGGATTCAGGTTGTCACGAGTTCCATTTCCCTTAATAATACTTAATCTTAACAATCAACCAACTACTGCGTATTCTGACCCCACAATATACACACACACACACCACAAGTTATAGTCTCAGAGATGAATACCAAAATAACACAAGTCATTTTATTCCACAATTATAAACCATTACACCTTAAAAGGGTTTCTGAATAAATTTACATATTATTTGCCATTATTACAATTCATAAGTATACATAAGTCTGGTACATCAAAAGTTGAAAGCCTAGCCTATTGGTAGTTCCTACCTCAGCTACAACGGCGTCAACGCCTACAGAAAACTGCAGAACGTTTCCTATCCGCTCACGAATTGGGAGCTTGGTCCTGTTCATCTTGTCTATCTGTTGTTGTGTGATGAAAGAAGAAAGCAAGGGTGAGCAACAAGCCCACCAAAATAATATGTATAATGATTTATAATATGTGAGCATCCTCATAGTACTCATGAAAGTCTTGGTCAAGTAAAAATGAACCAAGTTTGATATCTTATCGCGACCAAGTCGTAAAATATTCAGTATATATGTATATATACTTTTCAAAATCTTGGAAGTCTTCTTCCATGCATAATATACACAGAGTTCTAGTTTATAACTGTATAAAAATATCGTTGCAAGGTGATCTCATATATCTAACCTTGTCTCAACATTTTTGTGAAAATCTTTGTCATGCATAAGATAATCATTAACCAGATATAAGTTGAAAAGATGAAGTTACAAGATACTCCAATATACTTATATCTTTTCCGAATACTACTTGAACTACCACCGTTCAAAAGTTCATCACATAGATGAGACTACAAGAAAGGACTTGGATAGATTCAATCTTTAAAATATCATTATAAATAATGAAGTTACGAGATACTTCATTAAGTCCCGATATATATATGGCCATAATTCACAAGAACATTCTGTAGTATACATTTCATACACTCCTTGAAAACCTCTGTTATGAAAATTATAAATAGAGTTGCAATATCCAATGAATTTGGAAAGGAGAAAACCTTGGCATAAACCTGATATCTTGCTGATCAGGCAAATATACCAATAAGTAACCTTTTCTACTAGTAGATGGATGAATCCCCCACCGGTCATCACCCTGGCCTCATTAGGACCTTGTGCTGGACCGCCACCCGGCCTCTTACGCGTTGATGGGCTGCCACCTAGCCACTTACACTTTAATAGACCGTACCCCGGCCTGTCGCTTACGCCGACTCAATTAGATGGACTTCTTCCCGAATATCGGGTAAGTAATCAATTCATTTATCAAAATAACAACCTTGTTGCGAATATAAAATACACCTCAGAGCCGGACCCCTCAGGTTTTGAGCGAGTATTTAAATCCCCTTCGAAAGGAGGATCTTAAATATAAAAATGAGTTTTGGGATCCGCCCTAACTTTTAAAAATCATTTTGAAGACTCGAAAACATTTTTAAGAATGTTTGGAGTAATGCTGATTTAATAAAATAAATCAGTCCCAATATATTAGAAAACATCTGAATATTATTATTTAAATAATATTCCCATAAAGAATAATCTTTATAAAAATAATTGAAGTAGAAGTTTTAAAACTCATACTTGAAATGAATATTTAATAACAAAAGATATACTTATACGAAAGTACGATCTTTATTTGAATAATCGAAAATAAGTTTGATTATCGAAAAATTATTCTTTAATAAAATAAAGAATATTATTTAGTAAATAAGAGGAGTAATCAGTCCTCGAATGGATATTCAAAATAATATTCATTAAATAGAATAAACAGAGTCATAAGTCCTCAAATGAATATTCAAAGTAATATTCATTAATAAAAATAAAGTTATCGAATAAACCTTATTCGATTAATAGTTTTGAAAACTATATCTATATATATTATATAAATATATATAATATACTCGGGAACATCGACTCCCGGTTTTAGAAAATGTTCGCCTTTGGGTCCCCTATATTAAGGGTATACGCAACTACTGCTTATCTCTAGTATAGGTATTATGCAATTATAAGCATTGGAATCAGCAGATAGATATCAAGATTACGAAACAGACATGCATATAAACCATATCAGCATGCTCCAATATATCGCAAGATTTGCTAATTAACCATCATGCATCTATCACAAGATAATGCATATACATATATACATCACAACAACAGTATAACGGGTAGAAAACTTGCCTGAGCGACTGGGGGTGGTAAAAGACCTGGGATGAGTCTGGTAACCTATAAACAACATATAAGTTGGAATTAAACCAAAGTCGCTTAAGAATCTATATTTTAACCAATTAGACCCTAACGTTCGCTTTTGTGCTTAACGATTCACTTAAGTCGCTCGAGTACCCTCGGCTCCATCATTTTTAATAAATTAACCATTAAGAATTTTAAGGCGATTCTTTCACGAATACCCTACCAACTGCCTAATCCACTTTACATAATTGTTTCATACCTCAATTAGTCATTTAAGGTCCTTAACCAAGGTTTCAAATTAAGGCGAGGGGTAATGGTTCGTTCGCGAAATGTCGTTACTTAAAACGGTCGTTTCTCCTAAACCGTACATCGATTCAAGCGAACCACATATCAAAACGAAGCTCGTAACATGAACTATCTAAACATGGCAATGGTCAGACTCTTACAGTGAGTTAGGTCCTAAAGTTAAGAACAAAAACAGTCTAAGGTAAATCGGGCATTACGACGGCTATGTTTACGCAATTTCCCAAAATTTTACCAAATCAATTCAACATCAAACCACCACCAATAAACACCATTCCACCATCATTCAACCACAATACAAGATCATTTAACTATAACTCAAGATCTCAACTTATTCATCTAAACCAAGTCAAAATGTGACCAAGAACATCAAATCCAACAAGTATCACTCGTAACTCCAAAATCAACAAAACCACTTACTAAACAAAGCTCTAAACATGAGTACACACCCATTACACTAACCCATCATCTAAAAATTATGAAATCCAAACCAACAAAACTTAAGACTAAGGGTTTGAGAAGTTATACCTTCCTTGGAGAGTGGAGAATCACTTAGGAAACCTTAAATAACCACTAACTATCTCTACTAAGCTTGGATCTTGAAGAAAACATAAGAAAACATAAAGTTAGTTTCTTGAAAACACTATTCACCAAGAACTTTGATGAATTGATTAGCTATGTTAAACATGGAATCTTGAGCTTAAACTTATGGCTCATCTAAGTTATGAATTATGGAAGCTAAAGAAACAAACCTCTTGAATTATGATTAAGTGGAGCTTGGGTTTTGGAATTTTCTTCCTTGCTTTTCTTCAAAAAGCCGAGGCAAAAAGATGAGGGAAGAAGAAAATGTTTTTGTTTTGGTTGCTTTTGATTTTTTTGTGTTTGTGAAATGAATACTTGGTGGAGATTTCTTTGATAAAGTGATGACATCACTTGGATGACCTCACCTCCAAGCCACATGTCTTCCCCTTATGGTTTGATGATGTCACCTTCTCTTTTAACAACTTGTTTTAGCTTCTCTTAGAAGCTTCCTTCCCATTCTACTTGTATGTGCTTGTCCCTTGGTCGTTTATTTGTTTTACGGTTCGCTTAACTTTCGTTCTCGTTTATCGTTTGAGGGATCATACCCGGGATCTCATTACTTAGGTTCCCTTAAACCTTTCTCAATATTTTATATTCCTTTTATGATCCTCTCTTAAAATCCTTGAATTAAAATCCTTTTAATCATGTTACCTTATACTTAATTCTTTCTGTATCTGGTGGGTTTTCGGGAAAAATCAAAGTGTTTACATTTGGATTCTGACGATCTTTACATACACTTATATACCATATAGAGTACTAATAAGATCTCAGAATATCAATAAAAGAATCCCTACATAGTGTGGCATGAAAAGTTTTTTTATTCAGCATAATCAGCAAAATCACTATTCATAAGGGTTACAAAAAGTCCAAAATTTTTGGGGTTATTACAGTCTCCCCTCCTTAAAAGGATTCCGTCCCGGAATTAGATAAAAATGAATAGGGATACTTTCTTAGCATTGCACTTTCTAACTCTCAAGTCAATTTTCCCACATTGTGGTTCTACCATCAAACTCTGACTAGTTTGATAACCCTTCTTCTAAGCACTTGTTCCTTTTCAATCTATAACCTTTCCCGGTTGCTCCCTATAGGTTACGTTTGGTTGCATGCCTATGCGCTCATATGCCCCTATTTGTCTGGCATCCGAATTACACTTCCTTAACATTGATACATGGAACACGTTATGAACTTGCTACATGTTCGGGGGTAGGGATAGCTCATATGTGAACTTCCCAATACGTCTTAATACCTCAAAGGGTCCAACAATTCATAGGCTTAGCTTTCCTTTATTTTGGAACCTCATCCATCCTTTCCCAGGGAATACCTATAACAATACTAGGTCCCCTACTTTTATTCTTTGTCCTTTCGTGTCGAATCAACATACTTCTTATGTCCATCTCGGGCTACTACCAGCCGTCCTCTGATTAGATCTATTATATCCTTGGTCCTTTGGACTACTGCGGGTCCGAGCATCTTGCGCTCTACAATCTTCATCCTAACATAAGGGAGATCGACATTGTCTTCCCTCAAGGATCTCATAAGGCGATATCTCGATACTGACATACCATCTATTATCGTAAGAAAACTCAATCCGTGCTAAGTGACCATTCCAAATTCTTTCAAGTCTATTGCACAGACTCTCATCATAGCTTCTAGCATTATAGCTCTTGCTTCTCAATACCCATTCTTTTCCAGTTTGTAATCATTACTATCTTCCGTTCCTAATATTATACTGGTTATACTTTTGCTCGTTAGCATTTTATAACCTTTTAATAATTGCATCAACCTTCGTATCACGAATGCGTTTCCATTCCGAATACCACCATACTAATACTTCCTCCTTTCTAGCTGCCTCCATTTTTGAAAGCTTGGTCCTTCATATAGAAGTAAAAGAATTTATTGAGAGATCACTATGATCGTGAACACTTGTTACATCGCATAGTTAGTACAGAAGGTGGCCAGCCTTTAGTACTTGACAAGCAATTAAACAATATGTGGTATCCTACTAGGCTTCTATCATACAGATAGATAGTCATTCGGCAATACCTCCCCTTCTAGAAGGGTTGTTCTTCTCAGCTTATACAAAATGAAAAGGAGTGAAAATAATGAATTGAAGAGAATTGTATATATATAAAATATACTGCCACAAAATATCTGGCTTGGAATCTACCTCTGAACTATAGAGGTTTGTCATAGGAGAACAAAACATATACGTACATATATCAACATCAGGTATTATAGCATCGTATTTCACATACTTAAATATTTTTGCTATTCCGTCCATCATTCTATGGACCCATGCTCTTCCTCGAGCTTATACACAATTACCTTTGAAACTCCCTCAACATCGAAAATCGAATATGGGGTCTCATTTTAGACATCATCGTTTCTAGAATTCTATGCTTGCACCGCAACCTTCCTCGTATAGTAATACGACTCTCAATTGATAAGAAGGAATAAGTATTCAATAGGTAGCTAATCGACTTAATTAGTCTATCGATGATAACTTATACATCATGACGACCCGATTAGTGGTACTCAATCTCAATATCCATTCCAATACAACTCTCACGGCTGTAATCGGCTCATTACTCGCAAAATCATTGTTGCATTACTATGGTCCACCACTGACCTACTGTAGTCATTCATTTTCTATGAAATCTTAATGGCTAACCATACAGAGTCCATACATGTCATATCAAATTCTTCTAAGGAGGCAACATAATCACCATTCCATGATTCATGAAGAACACTCCTGAACTTGGCGTACATATGACATGAAGCAGATAAAATTGCAGAAGAGTTTCAATAAAAGCAACGATAGCAGGTTAATACCATTATTAACCATATGTCTTTATTAGGAGACATGAAGCTCAAAGGTTCATTTAGTCCTTTCGTAACATGGTCCTGGCTTATCTCAAGATATGACCTTATAAGATAGATAGCCTGCTCACGGCGATTTCATAAATTAAATCTTTACCAAACTACTATCACGGTTGAGTATCACACAATCATCGAAAGGAATGTCAATCTTTCAAACCATAATACAACCTTCACGGCTTTAACCATCATCACTGTATTCCTCTGGCACGAGCGCCTATAATTGTCTTCTTACACTTAAAGTGTCAGCCACCTCTTTGGCCTTTCCTGATAGTAATATTTCCTTACAATCAATGTCATTTTAACCACCTTCACTAAATTTTCTACCTCATTTCAAATCACTGCTTATGTGAAAATGCTTTTCTTAAGTCCTTGTGATTAAAAAAATCACCATTTTTCCATAAGTCACTGTCTTAGTCTTTAAATGTAAACATTATCATGGCTGACTCTCGATCGTACTTAGGACGTCTTTTATCTTGGGCCCTTCTTGCTTTAATAATTCTGACCTTCATTGGTTCAATCTATACTTCTTATGGTTTAACACGTGCCCACCTGGCATTATTATAATTACGCCATTTTTCCTTTATCAAATTTCTATTCTGGAGAACTTCGAATATTACCTTTCTCCTGATAAAACCTCTAAGGTTATCCTTAAATCGTTCCTCATGTATTCCCTAGATACAGGGCATATCAAAATATCATTTACTAATACTAGAACCATTGTTTATACACTTCTGAAAAATTTCTCCACTGATCCTTAAAGGTTGTTGTTACCTTAATCATTTCCAATTCATACTGTCAAAACTCATACTATCCCCATTAAGGGTGAAATGCCAACCTTCATGCATTCCCCTATGGTTCATCTCAAGTTATCGAAGTTATATCCTTAATTCCACCTTTAAAAAGGTACTTGCATCCTTTCATGGATAAATCAAGTCATATATCCTTGATATATTATCTTATTCAATCATTCCCACCTCGATAGTCTATACCAATTTCACAATAACATCTGTATTCAAAATGAGGTCAATCAATATGGCCTCCAAAAGATAACAATGGTTATCCGCTTTTCTTGCCTAATTTGGTAACGATAGCAAGGATGTTCCGGAAGATATTGGTCGTGTTCAACGTGAACTTCTTCTTAATAATTCCTCATTTACTTTTGTTATTTATCTAAACAGTCATCTCAATGTTGGGATGTCTTTCATACCTGGCGTCTCCCTTTCTGGGTATCATGCCACCGGTCTTACACTTCACATTCTTGAAGGTCACTTCTTTCATCCAATTTTCCCAATTTCTTACTTTCTTGTCTCCTCAGTCTATCCGTGTCTCATTATTTATCCTTCGAACTATCTCAAGGTTTCCTCGAATCCTCCCAACTTACAGGGGATAAAATATATATATATATCTCTTATGCCTTCAACCATCAACTTTAACTTATGGTGAATCACCCTCATCCTGACGAATACATACTTTTCTATTTCTATTGCTACCAGTCTTTAGGGTTTCCTCATACCCAACTCCCTTATCATTCCTCAAACTCTATTGTCTTTATTTTCCTTTCCACTTCAGTTTCTTTTTATTATCTTTTCTATTACAATCATTTCATGAACCCACTACTCATTGACTACAAACATCACGTCGTTCTGGGATTCTTGTCATCAGAATGAATCTTGACAACTTTTACAACTTAGCTTCATAATTCATCATACTCGTCCACCTTTGTTCAGGCTCTAAAGCTTTTACACTATCTCCATAACCTTGGGAATTACTTTCCCGAAAACAATTGACTGAATTTTAATCAGTTTATTCTAACCTCTGGCTCCGTGCCTTTCTTGGTCTTTCACCAGCGGGTGGCCTCTCTCTTAGGAGGGTAAGTGACAAAAACAGTCTTTTGTGATTCGTTCATCATTTAGAATCTCAAATGATTCCTATATTTCCTTTAGCCAGGCTCTCGCCTCTACTGGGTTCGCTTGTTCCTTGGAACTCTGAGAGCTTAGCGACTTAAAGGTCCTGAAAGAATTTCCCACCGCACTGTCTCCTCAGGGTGGTGGTTGGGGATAATAGTCTAACTTCTTTTTAGACAGGTCCATGAATTGCCGTATAGGAGTACCATCTCGGGTCTCCTTTCCTTACTCGACTTTCTGTTTCCTTAGTATGAAATGTTTCATCCTTCTCCCATACTTGGGGGTTATCTTATACGTTAAAATCCTTGTTTTCCACTTCATTATGTTATGGGCTCCTTCTTTCTTAATGGCAACCTCCCTGACTATCACATTCGGGGTTTGCCCTAAATCTTATTCCTCGAGCTATGGATTTCATCTAAGATCCAGTCCTTAAGCTCTTAAATATTTGGAACCCAAATTCTGTAGGAATACCTCGTTATTCCCTTATCATCTTTCTTGGTATTAATCTCTTCTCCAGCCATTGACTCTCTGCCTTCATTCATCACTTTTTCTTGGCACAATATGATCTTTTTCGATAATTTGGGCTGTATTGCAATCTCAAACAACGTTTCGGTACCGGCTCCGGTTAGCTTCACTTCTATTTCCATTTTCTCAAAATCTCTTATCAACTCTCCCAAAGACATTTTCATCTTGAGTCTCTCCTCTATACTAAGGGCATTAGCCACCATTTTGACTTTCCCTGGATGATAAAGAATCTCATAATCGTAATCCTTGATTAGCTCTAACTGATAAGTGGCATTTTAAACCACTTAGAACATCTTAAAATGGCTTAAATTGGTGCCTTGAAATCAAGTATTTTGTGTATTTGATGCGTTTTTCTAGTGTTTATACATTTCAGGGTATTAGTTGTATTTCGGAGGAGTAATCATCAAGAATAAGCATTGGCATGTGTTCACCATTGCAAGAGGAAATAAATGGGCAGATTACGGCCAAGAAATGGAGCAAACTCAGGAATTTTCCAGAAGGGTCCTGAGCGCCCGCTCAGCAATGCTGAGCGGCCGCGCATAAAGCTGAGCGCCCGCTCAGCTATGCTGAGCGGCCGCGCAGGGTCGGGAAATTAAATAATTATTTTTAGGACTTCTACTTCTGTTTGGCTTCCACTTCTATGTAATCTGAGTTTTATGGGACTATTATATAAGTAGATTTGGAGACGTTTTCACGAGAGAGGATGGTGGTATTACGCATGGAGCGAAGGAGATAAGGAAGAAGACCGTTTTAGCACACAGCAACGAAGAGGAAGCATATTTTCTCATGATTCTTGTTTCGTTGTAACGTTGGATGCTAGTTTTCTTATTTTGAACCTATTTACTCTTGTGACGTACTCTGATTTAATATAATTAGTTTAGTTATTATTTTATTGTGTTTGTTTATCATGATTTCATATGAACCCATGATGACGATGAGTGCTATTATGGGCTAATCGTGATCATGGGGTTGCAACGGATTTACTATGGAATTCTTTAGTTAATTGTTTAATACTTTAGTGTGTGATGATTGTATGATATCTAGTATTGGTTGTGCGTATTCGTCTTATGTGCGTCGCGAACATATAAGATAGGGTGTTAATCTCTTGTGAAGCGACGGTGGATCTTGAGATTTAGAACTTGCTATGCTAGCATAGGTTCATGTACGGTGTGCATGATTAGTGGGTAACTCTAACAGTTTTATTTACCCTGTGTAATCAAAAGGGATAACTTGTGCTTAAATCGTTGTGTTGTCAATTTCTGTAGACATATAGGAACTCAACATAATTGATGACTATTCAACTTCTATCTTAATTGTGGATGTTTGGTAGAATGGTATTAGTACAATGAAAGTTGGCTTTTATTAGTTTCGTGTTATTCGATTAATATCATCACTGTCACATGCTAAAGGTAATAACAATAGCTATTGAAGGAAGTAGTAATGAAGTTGTAATCTCATGAGTGTTTTAATATTGTTAATTTGAAGTGTTAATTAAGTGATTAATTAAGTAGTTAATTGTAGTTAATGTTTAGTCAACAATTCTAAGTGTTAGTGTCTTAACATTGAGAAGTAATCATACATTGGTGCGTGAGTTTAATTAGACAATAAATTAGTCTGAGTCTCTGTGGGAACGAACTAGAAAGTATTCTATATTACTTGCGAACGCGTATACTTGCGTGAATATTAGCGCGTGTTTTCGCCCTAACAAGTTTTTGGCGCCGCTGCCGGGGACTCGGCGTATTTGTTTAGTTTATGTACTTACCATCATTGGTCATTAGGACTCAGTGATTAGGACGTAGTAGTTACTTATTGTTTCCGGTTGTGTTTCAGGTACTTTAGCGAGCGTTTATGCAAACTCGTTCTCGTACTCGCAAGAGGACTTTAGATACAGCTGAGGAGATAGACGAAGTTCTTAATATTCCAGAGAAGTTAGGTTTTGAAGATTCGGATTCAGGAACTGAGCGGAAAGAACCAGTAAACATGGGTGATCGTATTGTTCAAGCTAATCCAGCTCTTATGGATTTTTCTCGGCCAAAAATTGATGACATTCAGTCAAGCATTCTTCATCCGGCTATTCAAGCTAACACCTTTGAAATCAAGCCGGGCACTATTCAGATGGTGCAAAATTCTGTTTCTTTTGGAGGAGCGGCGACTGAAGACCCCAACATGCACATAAGGAATTTTGTCGAGATCTGCAGCACTTTTAAGTATAATGGCGTGACTGATGAGGCTATCAAGCTGAGGCTTTTCCCATTCTCACTGAGGGACAAAGCTAAGGACTGGTTACATTCTGAACCAGCTGGGTCCATCACTACGTGACAAGATCTTGCGCAAAAGTTTCTGGTGAAGTTTTATCCGATGGCAAAGACTGCTGCTATGAGGAGTGCTCTTACTCAGTTTGCGCAGCAACCTACAGAATCTATGTGCGAAGCTTGGGAACGATACAAGGAAATATTGAGAAAGTGTCCACATCATGGAATGCCCGATTGGATGGTGATCACTGGTTTCTATAATGGTTTGGGGGCCCAATCTCGGCCCATGCTCGATGCAGCAGCTGGAGGCGCCTTATGGGCTAAAAGCTATACTGAGGCTTATAATCTTATCGAGACTATGGCTGCAAATGAGCATCAAAACCCAACTCAGAGGATGATGCTTGGTAAGGTAGCAGGTATTCTGGAAGTCGATGTAGCCACCGCTATTGCAGCACAGCTTCAAGCGCTGTCAATGAAGGTTGATTCTCTGGCTACATATGGAGTTAATCAAATAGCTATGGTTTGTGAGCTTTGTGCAGGTTCTCATGCTACGGATCAGTGTTCTCTTGTCAACGAATCTGTTCAGTATGTAAATAATTATCAGCGACAACAACAGCCTGTGCCAGCTACCTATCATCCTAATAACAGAAATCATCCAAATTTCAGCTGGGGGAATAATCAGAATGCTATTCAACCCCCATATCAGCAAGGTGTGAGTAAACAGTTTAACCCACCTAGATTCCAGCAACCACAACAGTATGCTCAAAGGCAATCATATCCTCAATAGGGAAGTGCAACGGCACCTACTAGTGCTGATTTTGAGGAACTTAAGCTGTTATGCAAGAGTCAGGCGGTTTCTATCAAGACCTTGGAAAATCAAATCGGTCAATTAGCCAATGCAGTGCTCAATCGTCAACCTGGCACTCTTCCCAGTGACACGGAAGTACCAGGCAGGAAGGAAGCTAAAGAGCAAGTCAAGGCTATTACCTTAAGGTCTGGAAAAGTTGCTGATGCTGAAAAGGCAAAAGAAGGAGAAGCTAAAATTAGAGATGAAGAAGCTAAGCAAAAGGAGAAAGCGGCGGAACCAAGGAAGACTACTGTTGAACACACTCTTCCTGAGGGTAATACAGGGGAGAAACAGCTCTATCCTCCACCACCTTTTCCTAAGAGATTGCAGCAACAAAAGCTGGATAGACAGTTCGGTAAGTTTCTGGAGGTGTTCAAGAAACTTCACATCAATATACCTTTCGCTGAGGCTCTGGAGCAAATGCCTAGTTATGCGAAGTTTATGAAGAGTATTCTTTCAAGGAAGGTGAAACTGGATGACCTTGAGACCGTTGCTCTCACGGAAGAATGCAGCGCTGTTCTGCAGCAAAAGTTACCGCCAAAACTAAAAGATCCAGGTAGCTTCACCATTCCTTGCACCATTGGCAAGTTGACTTTTGACAAGTGCCTTTGTGATTTGGGAGCAAGCATCAATCTGATGCCGTTGTCAATCTTTAAAAAGTTGGATTTGCCTGATCCAAAGCCCACATACATGTCTCTACAATTGGCTGATCGTTCCATTACTTACCCAAGGGGCATAGTGGAGGATGTGCTAGTCAAGGTGGATAAGCTCTTCTTTCCTGTATATTTTGTTATTCTGGATTTTGAGGAAGATAAGAAGATTCCCATAATCTTGAGAAGACCTTTCTTGGCTACTGGCCGTACCTTGATAGATGTGCAAAAAGGTGAACTTACTATGCGGGTACAAGATCAGGATGTGACCTTCAACGTATTCAAGGCAATGAAATTCCCTACCAAAGATGAGGAGTGCTTAAAAGTGGATGTGATTGATTCTGCGGTTACTTCGGAACTCGATCGCATGCTAATGTCTGACGCATTGGAAAAGGCCTTAGTGGGGGATTTTGATAGTGATTATGAAGATGGCAACGAGCAATTACAATATCTGAACGCTTCTCCCTGGAAGCGAAAGCTGGACATGCCGTTTGAATCTCTTGGTACTTCTGACCTCAAGAATGCTGAAGGAAAGCTCAAACCATCAATAGAGGAAGCACCTACCTTGGAGCTCAAGCCATTACCTGAACACTTGAGGTATGCTTTTTTAGGTGATGCATCTACTTTACCTGTTATTATTGCATCTGACCTTTCAGGTAGTGAGGAAGACAAGCTCTTAAGGATTTTGAGAGAATTCAAATCGGCTATTGGATGGACCATAGCAGACATCAAGGGGATAAGTCCTTCATATTGTATGCATAAAATTCTGCTAGAGTAAGGTAGTAAGCCGACTGTTGAACAGCAGCGCAGACTGAATCCTATCATGAAGGAGGTGGTGAAGAAAGAAATTCTGAAATGGCTGGATGCAGGCATCATTTATCCTATTTCTGACAGTTCGTGGGTGAACCCCGTACAATGTGTACCTAAGAAAGGAGGTATCACTGTGGTAGCAAATGAAAAGAATGAGCTCATCCCCACTCGAACAGTTACAGGATGGAGAGTATGCATGGATTATCGAAAGTTGAACAAAGCCACGAGGAAAGACCATTTCCCTCTTCCGTTTATTGATCAGATGCTTGACAGGTTGGCTGGTCACGAGTATTTTTGTCTTCTGGATGGCTATTCTGGGCATAATCAGATTTGTATTACACCAGAGGATCAGGAAAAGACTACCTTCACTTGTCCATTTGGCACATTTGCTTTTCGCAGAGTTTCGTTTGGGTTATGTGGCGCCCCGACCACTTTTCAGAGATGTATGATGGCTATATTCTCTGACATGATTGGAAATAATGTCGAGGTGTTCATGGACGACTTCTCCGTCTTTGGACATTCGTATGATGAATGTTTGAATAATCTTCGCACCATACTCAAAAGGTGCGTGGAAACTAATTTGGTGCTCAATTGGGAGAAATGTCATTTTATGGTGCGTGAAGGCATTATTCTTGGGCATAAGGTCTCTAGCAAGGGTCTGGAGGTGGACAAGGCCAAGGTGGGAGTCATTGAAAATCTTCCACCACCTATTTTTGTGAAAGGAATCCGTAGTTTTCTTGGTCATGCTGGTTTTTATCGGCGATTCATCAAGGACTTTTCAAAGACATTTAAGCCGTTGTGCAATTTGCTTGAGAAAGATGTGCCTTTCAAATTTGATGATGAATGTTTGGCGGCATTCGAGACTCTCAAGAAGAGTTTGATCACTGCACCAGTTATTACAACACCAGACTGGACAGAGCCGTTTGAGATGATGTGTGATGCGAGTGATTATGCGGTAGGTGCAGTTCTGGGACAGCGCAAGAATAATCTCTTTCATGTGGTCTACTATGCGAGTAAGACCTTAAATGGGGCCCAAATAAACTACACCACTACGGAGAAGGAGCTCTTGGCTATAGTCTTTGGTTTCAAGAAATTTCGATCTTATTTGCTTGGTACTAAAGTAACAGTATTCACTGATCATGCGACCATTCGCTATCTGGTTTCCAAGAAGGATTCGAAGCCGAGACTCATTGGTTGGGTGCTCTTACTTCAGTAATTTGAGTTAGAGATCAAGGATCGAAAAGGTACTGAGAATCAAGTAGCTGACCATCTCTCTAGGTTGGAGAATCCCGATTCTACTTCATAAGATAGGACATTAATCAATGAATCTTTTCCGGATGAGCAGTTGTTTGCAGTTCAGGAGGAAGAACCATGGTTTGCAGATATTGTAAACTATCTCGTCAGCAATATAATGCCTCCAATTTGACCCCCGCTCAAAAGAAGAAGTTTCTGCATGAGGTGAAGTGGTATATGTGGGATGAACCATATTTGTTTAGACAGGGAGCTGACCAGATCATCAGGAGATGTATCCCGTTCTATGAGACGGAGGGGATATTACGAGACTGCCACTCCACGGTTTATGGTGGACACTATGATGGTGAGAAGACGGCAACTCATATTCTGCAAACAGGTTTTTTCTGGCCTACTTTGTTTAAGAATGCTCATCAGTTTGTTTTAAGGTGTGATCGTTGCCAAAGAGTGGGAAATTTGACGAGAAAGGATGAAATGCCGTTAAATGTGATGCTTGAAGTCGAGGTCTTTGATGTTTGGGGAATCGATTTCATGGGGCCTTTTGTCTCATCCTGCAATAATCAGTACATCTTGCTGGCAGTTGATTATGTCTCAAAATGGGTAGAAGTCAAAGTTTTACCGACAAATGATGCAAAGGTAGTGCTGAATTTTCTTCATAAGCAAATTTTCACAAGGTTTGGAACACCTCGTGTAATCATAAGTGATGAAGGGTCGCATTTCTGCAATCGTAAGTTCACTTCTATGATGCAGCATTATAATGTGAATCATCGAGTTGCTACTGCCTATCATCCGCAAACAAATGGTCAAGCGGAAGTGTCTAACAGAGAAATCAAGCGCATTCTAGAGAAGGTTGTTTGTCCGTCAAGGAAGGATTGGTCTTTAAAGCTCGATGAAGCTGTTTGGGCTTACAGAACAGCATACAAAACTCTACTTGGTATGTCCCCGTTTCAGTTGGTGTACGGTAAGGGATGTCATTTACCTGTGGAGCTTGAGCATAAGTGTAACGACCGAGGAATTACGCTTGTATTATATTATAATAATAATAAATTATGTGTATTATTATGTGATTAAATGTGTTAAGTCGTTGAACCCTAACTGCTATGTGTTATGTGTTGGTTGTTTTGATCCAAACGTGTTTTGGATATTTATTGAGCGTTCTATCGTCAGTTATATATATTATATCAAAACCTGTACAGCTCAAAACTATGTTTTAAAAGCCCGTATTTCAAACAAAATCATTGGCCCTATTTTGCCAAAAATGCCCTATACCGTATCGCTATTCTGAACCCTTAGACGTTTTACAAATTGACCTTTTTCGCGAAAAACGACTTTTTCCGGACCCCTTCGGGTACCAAAAACCCCACAAAAATCACATTTTTATTTTTATATGATTATGAAATTATCATATATCATTTTTCTTTGTATTTTTGTATTTTTCACAATTTTTGGGAATTTTTAGTATTTATTTTGTATTTATTGGATATTTAAAAATTCATTATTAATACCCAAAAAAATTATAAAAATTGGGGCCAAATATTTTTATTAGGAGTATAATTAGCCCCTTAATTTTACTTAGGGGTATTATTTTCATAAATATAAATACCTGAATTACTATTAATTAAATCAGTTAATTATAATTAAAAATCAGAAGAAAAAAAAATAAAAAGAAAAAGAAAGGGGATTAGGGTTAGGGTTTTGTGAAGAACAGCAGTAGAATCAATCGGACTTTTGAAGGTGATTCCGGTGACAGAAATTGAAGTGTGAGTAACCGATTTGAAGCCCAAAGTCTGTTCTATCAGATTATCACGTCAAAATCATCAACCGAGGTATTAATTTGTGTTTCGTAATTTCGGATTAATTTCTCGAATTCGGGTTTGAAGTTCTGGTAATTGTTTGATGATTATGTTAGTATAGATGTTTAGATCGTCGATTTTGGAGTCGATTGACACCGGTTTTGTCGAGTTTGGCTTCGGGTTTTGTCTCGCCGGAAAAGCGGCGCCGCCGCCGCTGTTATCGGTGGTTTAGGCGGCGGGGACGGATAAAACGAAGGAGGAACACGACAGGGGAGGCCTGGGAACGAAAGGGAACGAAGCAGCAGAAGAAACGAGGCCGATTGATTGCCGTTTTTGCTTCGTCGGAAGTTTCCGCCGGGCCGGAATCTGGGCAACGGCCGGCTGTTCTTCCCGACCCGATTGGGTTGGGGACGACCCGGTTTCTAACCCGGTTTCGACCCGAGTTTAATCCTAATAACCCAAACCCTGTTGATGTTTTTGTGTTTTTAGTTAATTAATTAATTATTTATATTTTAGTATATTAAAATCAGTTTTTAGTAATTCTAAAAAGTAAATAAAAATTAGTTTTAAATTCTGAAAAATAGTATTATTAATTTCTAAATTATTTTATTAATTTATAAATTCTAATTTAATTATTTAATTATTTAATTATTTATCTAATTATTTATTAGTTATCTAATTAATTAATAATTAGGTAATTAATTAATAATTAGATAATTAATTAATAAATAAGGATTAAACTGATTAATAATTTGATAATTAGTTAATATTACGAGTAGTGATTCGATAATGAGAATTATTATTCGAGCGTTAGTTATTCGAATAATATTACAGTAATTGTTCGTATCATATAATTAAATACTGATAATTAATTGATTAACGAATCGTTTAAATTCCAATAATAATATATTAGTTCGGTAATATTCGAGAATAGTGTGTAGCTCGTATTTATACGAGTGATTAATCGTTGAGTTGGTTTATAATTTGAGTAATTCGTAGTTATTCGATAAATAGCGTATCGGTTAATTAAGTTGATTGATTATTTGTAAATAATCGATCTAATCAAATAAATAACGATGAGTTCGTAAATATTTGTAATAAATTGTGATTAATCCTAATAATTAGGGATTAATTATTTTAAATTAGTAAATAATTATCTATTAATTATTTATTAGTTATTTATTTATTAAGTGATTAATTATTTCAATAATTAATCACATAATTTTCAATAAATCGTAACTTCTTCGTTTTAACTCCAAAAATTATAAAAAAATTATTTTTGACTTTGATTTTTATTAAATAATTATTTAAAATTTTTTTTAGGATTTAAAAGGTTGTAATAATTATCTATATTGAATAATAAATTGAATTATCAGTGTTTAATTCATAACAATTCAACCGTTAGTCCGATTTAAGTGAAACGAAGACCCCTAGACTCAGAAAAATGAGACGAATCCAATAAAAATAGTTGTAAGTTATAATTTATTCTGAAAAAGAGTGGTTTGGTGATAACTGATAGTTCGTAGGTCCTAGTAGGGATATAATTGAGCCGAATAAATCCCGAAAAATTATAATAAAATCAGATAAGACTAGTAATGCAGGTATAAGCCTAGAATTGATTCTAAAAATAATTATAAATCTAGAAATTAATTGTGTGCTTTACGTGTTACGTGTTATATGTGATTATGTGCATAAATGTGTTGTGTAAATATATGTATATATATGCGAGTCAGATAGAAACGCATGGGTAGACTGATAAGGTTGCGTGATATCAATTCAAGATACACGTATATAGTAAGTTATCTAAACACCTATATTTCCATGATTTGTTCAGTGTTAACAAGGCAGAGCAAGCTAGGGTCAGAAGGCAGTGAATTAAACCAGGTTAAGTACGCACAAGGCAAGTTTTTTTCCCATATTCTAAATTCAGAATAGTGAATTATATTTCTTTTCTATCATATCAATTCTCTTTGATAATCATTGTTCATATGCACTGTTGTCCATTTATTATTACTTGTTCCAGTTTCATTTCAATTCTTAATTTACCCAATTTATTGAATTCCCTGTTCATATTTCAATTCTTTTACCCTACATATATTCTGGTATATCCTGGTGTTGGGAAATATCAATAGCATACCGATTGTTCCGGATGCTCAGCCCTGGACTGGATGGTTACTATAAAGGCTGGGTTTTTCCCAGACCATTAATTAATAGGCCATAGTTGCCTGAGTACTCCTTATGTTGGTTGGGTCTATGCAGTTGGGTATAGATCTGCACTATATTCTGACTGATCAGCAGATTATAGTGCATATGTTGGTTCTTGTTTCCAGTCTTGTTCATTTGGCACTCGCCATCATTGGCAAATTATTATCATATACAGATACAGATGGTTGTTCAAACCAGCAGCTTATTGGTTCATTTATTTCTCTCTCTTTATAATATATATATATATATATATATTGTTGCAGGCTTGTTGAGCAATTTTGGCTCATTTCTTTTATTGTCACTCCTATTGTTTTACAGTTAAGGTAGAGAATGAAACCCATCAGGACCCGCATAGTCAAGAAGCGAGTCAAGCAGCGGGACCCTCTTATACCGAGAGTGTTCCTTCCTATTCCCGAAGAGAGCTTTGAATTGCCAGATCAGGTGTAGCAGGATAAGTAGTAATGTTGGGTTGAATAAAAGTTTTGTGTAGTTTGAATAAAAGATTGCGTAGTGAAACTGTAGATAGAATAAAGTTTTGTAATAAAGAGAGTTCTTGATACATGTTTTATTTAGTTGGGTTTGTAATAAAGTGTAGTGCATGATTCTTGTTTCCAAACTCAACCCTTAAAAGATCCTGAGTAGTGATAGTTCGGGGTAATTATTATATTAATATTCCGCTTGTGCAGGTATAGTTGGTAATTGTTGTTAATAATGCCCCAAATCTATACCCCGGATTTGGAGGGTGTTATAGTTGGTATCAGAGCTTAGGATTGACCTTGGAAAAACAAGAATGTTAGGGTTAAGATAAGATAGGAAAATAAGATAGGATGAGAGTAAGAGTGTTAGGATTGTTTGTCTATGTGATTAGAAGTTATGAGTTATAGGATTGTGATTTGATTGTTTTGTGTTATTATTTTTATGTATATTAGATGGCTTCTTTATCATCATCTACGGAGAGGACCGAGACAGATCCAGTGGATGCACCGGTAGTAGCCCCAGTGTCAGAGCAGATCTTACCTCCATTGCCACCTGAGCCAGCACCAGAGATACCACTTCCCCCGGAGGTACCAGGTTTTGCAGATTATTTTCCATACGTTGAGCCAGAGATACCAGATATTCCACCATTAGAGTTTCCGATGTTTGATATTCCTGATATGGTTGATCTTCCGCAGTGGGAGGATTTAGAGCCTCAGATTCCTATGCCACCAGTCGAGATTCCAGAGATGCCACCGATGGAGCCAGAGGCAGAGCCGCCTGTGTATGCGCCTATGGAGCAGCCTGTCTTATTTCCTGCCCCATTAGCCATTTATGCACCTGTTCCAGGAGTTTATCAGTTTCCTCAGCCGGAGTTTATAGATGAGATCGTGGTAGATGGACCATTACCTTCTCGAGGTTCCAGCACTGATCTTCATGAGCATCATACCGTGACTTACCAGCGCTTTCAGGCAGAGAGGGAGGAGAGGATTAGATGGCAGAACCAGTGTAGAGAGATCCTTGGATTGTATGAGACACAGACGGATAGTCCTGTCAGAGCATTACGACCGGATTATATACTGAGAGAGAGACTACATCATATTCACCGGGTTAGTTCGCAGCAGCTTACTGATTTGAGACAGCAGGATCTTAGTGCGGAGACAGCATATCGCAAAGCATTGGGACTTACCGAGGCAGTGCTAGAGGCAGTGCAGGAGGAGTTGAGCCACGTACCACCAGGATTTTGAGACCAGTAGATCAATGAGTGTTGTATTATGTATATTTTGTAGATAGAGGCAGCATAGTATTGTATGACTAGTTTGTATGAGTGTAGCTACTGACTCTGACTGATAGTAGTAGCAGTACGACTGTTATATCATAGGTTTTTGTATCAAGTACTGACACCTGTAGCTGGTGTTCTACCTATATATATATATGAGATAATCTTTTGCACGTTTTCTTTATTTTATTTCCAGTCATTTAAGCATTTACATTTATTTCAGTACCATTGCATATTTACAAATGTAGTTTTATTCACGATCATGTTGTAAAAAAAAAAAAAAAAAAATTTAAAACATATCATACTGTTTTATCTATTCAGTTATTTAATAAGTTATTTTATTTTCTCGAATCGACTGTTTTAATATATGTTTAATATACTGTTATTAAATAAGATCCATTATTTATTTACCAGAAAAATGGCACCTAAGAGAAAAGCGCAGCCCGACTCATCGAATGGAAACACCGAGGGCCAAAACAATAATAAACAGATGGATCAGATGTTTAATCTCATGCAACAGCAGATGTTGATGATGCAACAACAAATGCAGCAGCAGCAACAGCAGTTCCAGCAACAGATGTTACAGCAAGCCGCTCATCCAGGACATCAAATACCACCAGCAGCACCTACGACTACTTTCAAGCAATTTCAGTCGGTGAAGCCACCGGAATTTATGGGTTCCACAGATCCTACAAAAGCGAGAGCTTGGCTGAAAGAGATGGAAAAGGCTTTTTCGTTGGTAAAGGTTGAGGAAGAGCAGAAGACAGATTTCGCTAGCTATTTTCTAAAAGGTGAAGCTAATTACTGGTGGGAATCAAAGAAAGCTTTGGAAGAAGGTGTGGTGACCTGGAACAGATTCACTGATCTTTTCTTGGAGAAATATTTTCCTCGTTTTATGAAGAACCAGATGGAGATCAAGTTCCTGGAGCTGAAACAAGACAACTTATCGGTTGCGGATTATGAAACCAAGTTTACTGAATTGGCAAGGTTTGTTCCAGAGCAGGTGGATACGGACGAAAAGCGGGCCAAGAGATTTCAGCAAGGACTGAGACCATGGATTCGTAGCAGGGTAGCTGTGTTAGAATTGACAACTTATATGGCTGTTGTTCAGAAGGCTATGATTATTGAAGGAGAAAGCGAAGCAGCTCAGAAAGAGAAAGGACCAGGAAATTTTCAGAATCGTTTCAACAAAAGGCCGGGATTTCAAGCTCGGGGAAAAGTAAATTTCAAAAGGCCAGAGCAGAACAATCAGAGGATGGGAAATCGACTACCTGCCCCAACTCAGCAAAGGCTTATTCGACCGCCTATACCTGATTGCAGAACGTGTGGTAGAAAGCATACAGGAGTTTGCAACAAGCTAAATGTTACGTGTTTCAAGTGCAAGCAAATGGGACACTATTCTGGAGAATGTCCAATGGGAAAAGCAGAAGTTACTTGTTTCCAATGTGGGAGAAAAGGACATATCGCCAAAGACTGCAGAGGAATTGCAATGGCTGCCAATATTCCAAGAATTTTAGCATTACCTCCACCTCCACTACCACAGCAAAATCAGCCCAGAGCAAGGACTTTCAACATGTCAATGAAGGAAGCGGTACAGAGTCCGAATGTGGTTGCAGGTACACATCCTGTAAATTCCGTAAATGCTTTAGTATTGATTGATTCAGGAGCTACTAGATCTTTTATTTCTGAAGCCTTTATTTCTAAGATAGATTGTGAGATTCAGTGGTTGGATGAAGTGTTAGTCATAAAATTAGCGAATAATGATCAGGTTGCAGTAGATCGAGTATGTCCGAGCTGTGATATTGAGATAGGGAGATGTCATTTTTCAGTTGATTTGATACCTTTTAGGTTAGGGGAGTTTGATATTATTTTAGGAATGGATTGGCTGTCTAGTAATAATGCTCAAATTGACTGTGCGAATAAGAGAGTGAAATTGCAAACTGAAGAAAATGAAACGGTAATATTTAAAGGTGAGAAGCAAAAGCAGAAATTCCTATCAATAATGCAGACGAGAAGATTGCTACGTCAAGGATGTCAAGCTTATTTAACCTATGTACGGGATGTTGATAAGGGAAATTTGAAGATTGAAGATATTCCTGTAGTTTGTGAATTTCTTGATGTTTTTCCGGACGAATTACCAGGACTTCCACCAGATCGAGAAATCGAATTCACTATTGACTTGACGCCAGGGACTGAACCAATTTCGAAAGCTCCATATCGAATGGCACCTGTTGAAATGAGGGAATTAGCAAAGCAGTTGCAAGAACTTCTTGACAAAGGAATTATAAGGCCAAGTGTATCCCCATGGGGTGCGCCAGTATTGTTCGTGAAAAAGAAGGATGGTAGTATGCGACTGTGTATTGATTATCGTGAGCTGAACAAGTTAACTATCAAGAATAAATATCCTTTACCTCGTATTGATGATTTATTTGATCAACTAAAAGGAGCAGCATGGTTTTCGAAAATCGACTTACGATCAGGCTATCATCAGTTAAAGATCAAGGCCGAAGATATTCCAAAGACAGCGTTTAGAACAAGGTACAGACACTATGAATTTCTTGTGATGGCTTTTGGATTGACGAATGCACCTGCAGCGTTTATGGATTTGATGAATCGAATATTCAAGAAGTATTTGGATAAGTTTATCATTATATTTATTGATGACATCTTGATCTATTCAAAGACGGAAGAAGAGCATGCAGCGCATTTAAGAACGACATTGGAAATATTACGGAAGGAGCAGCTTTATGCAAAATTTTCCAAATGCGAATTTTGGTTGAAAGAAGTGCAGTTTTTAGGGCACATCATCAGCAGAGAAGGCATTCAAGTTGATCCAGCAAAGATTGAAGCTGTGTTGAATTGGGAAAGACCAAAGACGCCGACAGAGGTTCGAAGTTTCTTAGGTTTGGCAGGATATTATCGAAGATTTGTCAAAGATTTTGCGAAGATAGCTACACCGCTGACCAAGTTAACTCGACAAAGTGAAAAGTTCGAATGGAATAGTAAGTGTGAAGAAAGTTTTCAAGAGTTGAAGAATCGGTTGGTGACGGCACCAGTATTAGTATTGCCAGACGAGCAAGGAAATTTTGTTATCTACAGTGACGCTTCATATCGTGGTTTAGGATGTGTGTTGATGCAACATGGTAACGTCATTGCATATGCGTCGAGACAACTTAAACCTCATGAACAGAAATATCCTACGCATGATCTGGAATTGGCAGCAATTGTTTTTGCATTAAAGCTTTGGAGACATTATCTGTACGGTGAAAAATGTGAAATCTACACGGATCATAAAAGTCTGAAGTATATCTTCACGCAAAAGGAACTAAACATGCGACAACGTCGATGGATGGAATTGATTAAAGATTACGATGTTACAATCAGTTATCATCCAGGAAAAGCAAATGTTGTAGCAGATGCGCTAAGCAGAAAAGAAAGATTGAATCGGTTGACTTCATGCGAAGAATTGGCCAGGGAATTCGACAAATTGGAAATCGAAATTCGTATTCCTAATGAATCTGCAGAAACTATCTACGCTATGACTTTCCAACCAGAATTGCTGGAAAAGATTCGCCGTTGTCAAGAAGAAGTGATGAGTCAAGACGATAACTTAACAGGAGAAGAGATTACAACTCAGAAAGATAATGAAGGAATTTTACGTTTTGCGTCAAGAATCTGGATCCCTAACGTGGCAGAATTAAAAGAAGAAATTATGCGAGATGCGCACAATTCGAAGTATTCCATTCATCCAGGAAGCACGAAAATGTATCGCGATTTGAAGGAAAACTTTTGGTGGCCGAATATGAAGAAGGAGATAGCAGAATGGGTGAGTAAATGCTACACATGCCAGCGAGTTAAAGCAGAACACCAACGTCCGAGTGGGTTATTGCAACCATTAGACATTCCAGAATGGAAATGGGAACATCTAGCGATGGATTTTGTGGTAGGACTACCGAGGACTAGGGCAAATCATGATGCGATATGGGTAATCATTGACAGACTTACGAAGTCGGCACATTTTCTACCAATTAATGAAAGATTTTCGCTCGACAAATTAGGGCACATGTATCTCAAAGAAATTGTGATGCGTCATGGAGTACCAGTATCAATTGTATCGGATCGAGATCCTCGTTTCAATTCAAGATTTTGGAGACAATTCCAAGAATGTCTAGGAACGAAGTTGAATATGAGTACAGCTTATCATCCGCAAACTGACGGCCAAAGTGAAAGGACAATTCAAATGATTGAAGACCTGCTACGAGTTTGTGCGATCGATTTTGAAGGCAGTTGGGATGAACATTTACCCCTAGTGGAATTTTCTTATAATAATAGCTATCACGCCAGTATTGGAATGCCACCGTATGAAGCATTATATGGGAGGAAATGCAGATCACCCGTGCACTGGGATGAAGTTGGAGAACGCAAGATTTTGGGTCCAGAATTAATTCAGCAGACAAAAGAAAAGATTAATCTTATTCGAAAACGAATCGAGGCAGTACAAAACAGACAAAGCAGATATGCAAACCAAGCCAGGAAGGATATGGACTATCAGGAAGGAGAACACGTATTGCTCAAAATATCGCCATGGAAAGGATTGACCAGATTTGGCAATAAAGGGAAATTGAAGCCACGATACGTTGGACCATTTGAGATTTTGAAGAAAATTGGGAAGGTTGTGTACGAGTTAGCTCTACCACCCCATATGCAGCACATTCACAACGTATTTCATGTATCTATGCTTAAGAGGTATAATCCTGATACAAGGCATGTAATAGAGTATGAACCAGTAGAACTTCAGGCATATTTGTCATATGTAGAACAGCCAATAAGAATTCTAGATAGGCAAGAGAGGGTATTAAGAAATAAGTCTGTGTCATTAGTGAGAGTTTTATGGAGAAACCCAGTGGTTGAAGAATCAACCTGGGAGCTTGAAAGTGAAATGCTAGAAAATTATCCTCAGTTATTTGCATAATTAGATTCTGAGGACAGAATCTTGTTAAGGGGGGGAGAATGTAACGACCGAGGAATTACGCTTGTATTATATTATAATAATAATAAATTATGTGTATTATTATGTGATTAAATGTGTTAAGTCGTTGAACCCTAACTGCTATGTGTTATGTGTTGGTTGTTTTGATCCAAACGTGTTTTGGATATTTATTGAGCGTTCTATCGTCAGTTATATATATTATATCAAAACCTGTACAGCTCAAAACTATGTTTTAAAAGCCCGTATTTCAAACAAAATCATTGGCCCTATTTTGCCAAAAATGCCCTATACCGTATCGCTATTCTGAACCCTTAGACGTTTTACAAATTGACCTTTTTCGCGAAAAACGACTTTTTCCGGACCCCTTCGGGTACCAAAAACCCCACAAAAATCACATTTTTATTTTTATATGATTATGAAATTATCATATATCATTTTTCTTTGTATTTTTGTATTTTTCACAATTTTTGGGAATTTTTAGTATTTATTTTGTATTTATTGGATATTTAAAAATTCATTATTAATACCCAAAAAAATTATAAAAATTGGGGCCAAATATTTTTATTAGGAGTATAATTAGCCCCTTAATTTTACTTAGGGGTATTATTTTCATAAATATAAATACCTGAATTACTATTAATTAAATCAGTTAATTATAATTAAAAATCAGAAGAAAAAAAAATAAAAAGAAAAAGAAAGGGGATTAGGGTTAGGGTTTTGTGAAGAACAGCAGCAGAATCAATCGGACTTTTGAAGGTGATTCCGGTGACAGAAATTGAAGTGTGAGTAACCGATTTGAAGCCCAAAGTCTGTTCTATCAGATTATCACGTCAAAATCATCAACCGAGGTATTAATTTGTGTTTCGTAATTTCGGATTAATTTCTCGAATTCGGGTTTGAAGTTCTGGTAATTGTTTGATGATTATGTTAGTATAGATGTTTAGATCGTCGATTTTGGAGTCGATTGACACCGGTTTTGTCGAGTTTGGCTTCGGGTTTTGTCTCGCCGGAAAAGCGGCGCCGCCGCCGCTGTTATCGGTGGTTTAGGCGGCGGGGACGGATAAAACGAAGGAGGAACACGACAGGGGAGGCCTGGGAACGAAAGGGAACGAAGCAGCAGAAGAAACGAGGCCGATTGATTGCCGTTTTTGCTTCGTCGGAAGTTTCCGCCGGGCCGGAATCCGGGCAACGGCCGGCTGTTCTTCCCGACCCGATTGGGTTGGGGACGACCCGGTTTCTAACCCGGTTTCGACCCGGGTTTAATCCTAATAACCCAAACCCTGTTGATGTTTTTGTGTTTTTAGTTAATTAATTAATTATTTATATTTTAGTATATTAAAATCAGTTTTTAGTAATTCTAAAAAGTAAATAAAAATTAGTTTTAAATTCTGAAAAATAGTATTATTAATTTCTAAATTATTTTATTAATTTATAAATTCTAATTTAATTATTTAATTATTTAATTATTATCTAATTATTTATTAGTTATCTAATTAATTAATAATTAGGTAATTAATTAATAATAAGTTAATTAATTAATAAATAAGGATTAAACTGATTAATAATTTGATAATTAGTTAATATTACGAGTAGTGATTCGATAATGAGAATTATTATTCGAGCGTTAGTTATTCGAATAATATTACAGTAATTGTTCGTATCATATAATTAAATACTGATAATTAATTGATTAACGAATCGTTTAAATTCCAATAATAATATATTAGTTCGGTAATATTCGAGAATAGTGTGTAGCTCGTATTTATACGAGTGATTAATCGTTGAGTTGGTTTATAATTTGAGTAATTCGTAGTTATTCGATAAATAGCGTATCGGTTAATTAAGTTGATTGATTATTTGTAAATAATCGATCTAATCAAATAAATAACGATGAGTTGTAAATATTTGTAATAAATTGTGATTAATCCTAATAATTAGGGATTAATTATTTTAAATTAGTAAATAATTATCTATTAATTATTTATTAGTTATTTATTTATTAAGTGATTAATTATTTCAATAATTAATCACATAATTTTCAATAAATCGTAACTTCTTCGTTTTAACTCCAAAAATTATAAAAAAATTATTTTTGACTTTGATTTTTATTAAATAATTATTTAAAAATTATTTTAGGATTTAAAAGGTTGTAATAATTATCTATATTGAATAATAAATTGAATTATCAGTGTTTAATTCATAACAATTCAACCGTTAGTCCGATTTAAGTGAAACGAAGACCCCTAGACTCAGAAAAATGAGACGAATCCAATAAAAATAGTTGTAAGTTATAATTTATTCTGAAAAGAGTGGTTTGGTGATAACTGATAGTTCGTAGGTCCTAGTAGGGATATAATTGAGCCGAATAAATCCCGAAAAATTATAATAAAATCAGATAAGACTAGTAATGCAGGTATAAGCCTAGAATTGATTCTAAAAATAATTATAAATCTAGAAATTAATTGTGTGCTTTACGTGTTACGTGTTATATGTGATTATGTGCATAAATGTGTTGTGTAAATATATGTATATATATGCGAGTCAGATAGCAACGCATGGGTAGACTGATAAGGTTGCGTGATATCAATTCAAGATACACGTATATAGTAAGTTATCTAAACACCTATATTTCCATGATTTGTTCAGTGTTAACAAGGTAGAGCAAGCTAGGGTCAGAAGGCAGTGAATTAAACCAGGTTAAGTACGCACAAGGCAAGTTTTTTTCCCCTATTCTAAATTCAGAATAGTGAATTATATTTCTTTTCTATCATATCAATTCTCTTTGATAATCATTGTTCATATGCACTGTTGTCCATTTATTATTACTTGTTCCAGTTTCATTTCAATTCTTAATTTACCCAATTTATTGAATTCCCTGTTCATATTTCAATTCTTTTACCCTACATATATTCTGGTATATCCTGGTGTTGGGATATATCAATAGCATACCGATTGTTCCGGATGCTCAGCCCTGGACTGGATGGTTACTATAAAGGCTGGGTTTTTCCCAGACCATTAATTAATAGGCCATAGTTGCCTGAGTACTCCTTATGTTGGTTGGGTCTATGCAGTTGGGTATAGATCCGCACTATATTCTGACTGATCAGCAGATTATAGTGCATATGTTGGTTCTTGTTTCCAGTCTTGTTCATTTGGCACTCGCCATCATTGGCAAATTATTATCATATACAGATACAGATGGTTGTTCAAACCAGCAGCTTATTGGTTCATTTATTTCTCTCTCTTTATAATATATATATATATATATATTGTTGCAGGCTTGTTGAGCAATTTTGGCTCATTTCTTTTATTATCACTCCTATTGTTTTACAGTTAAGGTAGAGAATGAAACCCATCAGGACCCGCATAGTCAAGAAGCGAGTCAAGCAGCGGGACCCTCTTATACCGAGAGTGTTCCTTCCTATTCCCGAAGAGAGCTTTGAATTGCCAGATCAGGTGTAGCAGGATAAGTAGTAATGTTGGGTTGAATAAAAGTTTTGTGTAGTTTGAATAAAAGATTGCGTAGTGAAACTGTAGATAGAATAAAGTTTTGTAATAAAGAGAGTTCTTGATACAGGTTTTATTTAGTTGGGTTTGTAATAAAGTGTAGTGCATGATTCTTGTTTCCAAACTCAACCCTTAAAAGATCCTGAGTAGTGATAGTTCGGGGTAATTATTATATTAATATTCCGCTTGTGCAGGTATAGTTGGTAATTGTTGTTAATAATGCCCCAAATCTATACCCCGGATTTGGAGGGTGTTATAATAAGGCCTACTGGGCGTTGAAAAAGTTGAACCTGGAGTTAGACGCAGCTGGTAAGAAAAGAATGCTTCAGCTTAATGAACTTGATGAATTTCAACTTTAGGCATACGAGAATAACAAAATGTATAAGGAAAAGATGAAGAGGTGACACAATAGGAAGCTATATCCTAAGTTATTCGTGCAGGGGCAATAAGTTCTCTTATTCAACTCTCATCTCCGACTTTTTCCTGGGAAGTTGAAATCGAGGTGGTCTGGACCTTTTATTGTCAAAACTGTGTTTCCACATGGAGCGGTGGAAATTTTTGAGAATGATCCGGGCCAAACATTCAAGGTTAACGGTCAGCGTTTGAAGCACTACTATGGGGATAGGGCAAACCGAGAAGTGGTTAGTGCCATTTTATTGACTACGTGAGAAAGGTACGCAACGTCAAGCTAATGACGAAAAAGAAGCGCTGCGTGGGAGGCAACCCATGAGTTGTTGTTACAGGAACCCTTAGAAGTTAATAACCTATCCAAAAACACAAAAAAATCAGAAAAACGGGACTGGAAATTTTTTTTTCCAGTGACCCCCTGAGCGACCGCTCAGGGGTCAACTGCCAGAATTTTTTTTAAGTTAAAAAAAAAACCAAAAAAATCAAAAAAACAAAAAAAACCCAAACACAGCCCATAAACCCACGACTTCTTTTCCTAATACCCCATGATTTCATCCCTCAACCCCACTCCTAATCTAATTTAACCTATTCCACACCCTATATATACATACACCTATCCTACATATCTCCCACAAACTTCCTACACTTAAACTCTCTCGTAAGCACAAAAACTCAGTTCTTAAACACTTTTATTCGAGATTCAATGGCACCCAAGAGAGTACGAACTATCGATAGCAGCAGCACAGTCCCTACTGCTGATTCATCAAGGGGTACTGCTGCAAGGCCTCGGTTGACTGACAGAGCTGCGGAGGAGGAGTACACTAGGCTTTTGGGGAAGCCGATTCTGAAGGAGAGAGGGTTTTTACCATCGGGGAGGGATGGTGAGTTGCTACCCATGATTACAGAGAAGGGGTGGATAACTTTTTGTGAGTCGCCCGAAGCAGTGCCGATGAGCGTGGTTCGCGAGTTCTATGCGAACGCGAAGGCCGAAAACAATGGGTTTTCTGTGGTCCGTGGGCTGACGGTTGATTATCACCCAGCGGCGATTCGCCGTGTGATTGGGCAGCGAGAGAGGAAGCCCGGGGAGGAGAACTGGAATGAGAAGACTGCTGAGGATTTTGACTTGGATTTGATTTGTGCGACTCTCTGTAGGCCGGGCACAGTTTAGACCTTCAAGACCGGCACTAATGAGTATCGCCACTTCCCGGCGATATCTATGAACAGGTATGCCCGTGCATGGAATGCATTTATTTGTGCTAATATTTTGCCTTCTTTGCATGCACACGAGGTCACAGTTGAGAGAGCACAGTTGTTGTGGGGAATTCTTCATGAGGAGTACTATGTGGACCTTGGTGAGTTTATCTACCAAGGAATTCTGAAGTTTTTGAGGGGAGCTAAGCATATGAACATCCCTTATGCATCCACGGTTACGAAGCTGTGCCGAGCAGTAGGAGTGAACTGGCCGGCTTATGAGCAGTTGCAGTTGCCGGCAGCTCCGATTGATTATGGGACTCTGAACGGGATGCAGGAGTGGACCGGTGGTGAGCCCGAGGAGCATGGGCTGGGTTATCGTCTTCCAGGAGGGCGTCCAGCACGAGGTGCTACTATGGCTAGGCCTAGGCGTGATGAGGCTGGTTCTTCGAGAGCTCAGGAGGGTGCTGGGATGGCTGATACCCAGTATAGGAGGCTTTCACGGCGGATGGATGCCATGTACGAGATGTAGAGCAGGTTTGCTCAGGAGCTCACCCTTGCGTTAGGGACTGCTTTTTGGGGCCTTGGAGCTGATATCCAGTGGCCAGTTTTTGGTGAGGACTCTGCATACCCGCCGCCTGATACTCCACCAACTGAGGGTGATGATGATGATGACTCCGAGTAGGTATACCCTGTGTTCCTTTCTACTACCTTCACTGGGGACAGTGAAGATTTTAAGTTTGGGGGTGGTAGTTAAGGAATACTGTGTGTGGGTCATATAGCTGCATATTCATGATAGTTTAGTTTATATAGTTGCATAATTTATGACATATAGTTTTTTTATATAGCTTTATTTATTTATCATGTCATGTAGCTCATGCATTTACCATGATCCCTTTTGCGATGATTTATCGACTGAATTGTGATATTAATGCAAGTGTAGTGATAACATTAAAGTGATATTAAGTCGTGTAGGTTGATATGCATGCTAAAAGCACTTGTAATTCCACTAAGTCTTAGAGAATGCGTAAGGGCTAGATTGTTGTTATGATTTGATTGTTTTCGAGGTTAATCTATTTATTATGCTTAGAATTCGATAATAGGTTCTTAGTGATAAAGGCATGAAAAAGAAAAAATTGGAGTAAAATAATGGAATTTGTTGCTAGTTGTGGCTAGGCGTCAAATGGCTAGTAGCCGGCTCGCATGTTGTGCGAGTAGTCTAGGGTTGAGCAAGATGGAGCGAAACGCACTTGCTCAGAAATTTTATAAAAAAAATAAAAAATTGTGGTGTTTATGCATAATTGATCAGGAGTGGGCTCTTTGGTATTCGAGTTATTAAGTTCTTAGGGGACTTTGTGCCTAGTGACCTAAGGCTTTTAGAGTCTGGGATCCGCTAACCTAACGCTCGTTACATGGATACCATTGTATAAGTCTTTTGTGGACCTCACTCATTGCACGGTCAAATAAGCATTTTTGTTGTGAATAAAAAGCATGATTCCGTAATAAGCTCCAGGAATTCTTGTAGTGTTGTATATCACTTTGTGCCTAGAATTTTTATTCTTTGTATAATCATGTGATTGCCTTGAGGATAGTCGAGTCATAATAATTGGTCTAGTTCCGAAGCATATCTGTTAAGCATTTGCACACACCACGTTTCTGGCTATATGTCCGTTTGCATGAGTTTATTGATCTTTAGTCGTCTAACGGCATTTGTTGAGATGTTGCAATTTGGTTGGTTTGTTCGTAGTAAGGGGGATCGCTGCATTTTTATATAGATTGCATTCATGCATGTTTTTATTTGTTTTTGAGTCTGTGACGCTTGAGGACAAGCATCGATTTAAGTTTGGGGGTGTGATAAGTGGCATTTTATACCACTTAGAACATCTTAAAATGGCTTAAATTGGTGCATTGAAATTAAGTATTTTGTGTATTTGATTCGTTTTTATAGTGTTTATGTATTTCAGGGTATTAGTTGCATTTCGGAGGAGTAATCATCAAGAATAAGCCTTGGCATGTGTTCATCATTGAGAGAGGGAAGAAATGGGCAGATTACGGCGAAGAAACGGAACAAACTCAGGAATTTTCCAGAAGGGTCCTGAGCGCCCGCTCAGCAATGCTGAGCGGCCGCGCAGAAAGCTGAGCGCCCGCTCAGCTATGCTGAGCGGCCGCGCAGGGTCGGGAAATTAAATAATTATTTTTAGGACTTCTACTTTTGTTTGGCTTCCACTTCTATGTAATCTGAGTTTTATGGGACTATTATATAAGTAGATTTGGAGATGTTTTCACGAGAGAGGATGGTGGTATTACGCAAGGAGCGTAGGAGATAAGGAAGAAGACCGTTTTAGCATACATCAACGAAGAGAAAGCATATTTTCTCGTGATTCTTGTTTCGTTGTAATGTTGGATGCTAGTTTTCTTATTTTGAACCTATTTACTCTTGTGACGTACTCTGATTTAATATAATTAGTTTAGTTATTATTTTATTCTGTTTGTTTATCATGATTTCATATGAACCCATGATGACGATGAGTGCTATTATGGGCTAATCGTGATCATGGGGTTGCAACGGATTTACTATGAAATTCTTTAGTTAATTATTTAATACTTTAGTGTGTGATGATTTTATGATATCTAGTATTGGTTGTGCATATTCGTCTTATGTGCGTCGCGAACATATAAGATAGGGTGTTAATCTCTTGTGAAGCGACGGTGGATCTTGAGATTTAGAACTTGCCATGCTAGCATAGGTTCATGTACGGTGTGCATGATTAGTGGGTAACTCTAACAGTTTTATTTGCCCTGTGTAATCAAAAGGGATAACTTGTGCTTAAATCGTTGTGTTGTCAATTTCTGTAGACATATAGGAACTCAACATAATTGATGACTATTCAACTTCTATCTTAATTGTGGATGTTTGGTAGAATGGTATTAGTACAATGAAAGTTGGCTTTTATTAGTTTCGTGTTATTCGATTAATATCATCACTGTCACATGCTAAAGGTAATAACAATAGCTATTGAAGGAAGTAGTAATGAAGTTGTGATCTCATGAGTGTTTTAATATTGTTAATTTGAAGTGTTAATTAAGTGATTAATTAAGTAGTTAATTGTAGTTAATGTTTAGTCAACAATTCTAAGTGTTAGTGTCTTAACATTGAGAAGTAATCATACATTGGTGCGTGAGTTTAATTAGACAATAAATTAGTCTGAGTCTCTGTGGGAACGAACTAGAAAGTATTCTATATTACTTGCGAACGCGTATACTTGCGTGAATATTAGCGCGTGTTTTCGCCCTAACACTAACCACCTCCTCTGGCGCATGTTGAGCTCTTTCTGCGTGAAAATGCACTAGAGCACTTATGGCTTGTGTAAATCTCGCACTTCTCTCCATACAAGTAGTGCCTCCAATCTTTAGGGCAAAACTGTAATAACCCCCAAAATTTTGAACTTTTTGTAACCCTTATGAATAGTGTTTTAGCTGAATGAGAAAACTTTTCATGCCACACTATGCAGGGGTTCTGATATGGATATTCTGAGAGTTTATTAGTACTCTATATGGTATATAAGTGTATGTAAAGATCGTCAAAATCCAATTCCGAACACTTTGATTTTTCCCGGAAATCCACTAGATACGGAAAGAATTGAGTATAAGGTAATAGGATAAAAAGGATTTAAATTAAAGGATTATAAGAGAGGATAAAAAAAAGGAATATAATATATTGAGAAAGGTTAAGGGAACCTAAGTAATAAGATCCCAGGTATGATCCCTCAAACGATAAACGAAAACGAAAGTTAAGAGAACCGTATAACAGATCAGCGGTCATTAGGCAAACAATTAGGAAGTTAATCAAAGAGATTAGAGGGGAGGATGTCATCCAACCAATGAGAAGAGGACAAAGAGGGAAAGATGACATCATAGCATGACATAAGCATGACATGGGAAGGAAGGAAATGTGGTGGATTGTTAACCACACAAAACCAAGGTTAAATTGGTAATTAACCTAAAATAAAACTAATCTAATTCAATCAACCAAGCCAAACATTTCATTTCATCAAAACAAAAAACACAAAACCTCTTATTTCTTCATTGCTCTCGGCTTTTGCCATTTTCAAGAGAAAGAAATTTCAAAACTCAAGATCAAGGCTTCCTAAATTGGTAAGATAATTCCCTAGTCATCCTTATGCATAGTTATGGCTATCTTATGAGTTTAAGCCTTCAATTCTTTCTCAATCTTCTTCAAGAAATCAATGAAGAAGACAATGAATAGTGATTTCAAAGTTTTTAACTTGATTTTTTCTTGTTTTCCTTTAAGATCCAAGCATCCCTAAGCCTTCTTAAGGCTTCTTAAGGCTTCCTAGCTACTCCCACCACTTCAAGGAAGGTATATCATCTCCAAACCCTAGATTCCTGTGTATAATAAGATGATTTTGATTGTTATGGTGATATAGTAGCTTAATGCTTGTGGTTTAGAGTTTGGGTTGGAGTGGTAGTGAAATGGAATGGTGAATCTTGTTGTTTTGGTTAAAAGAACTTAAGTATAGTTAAATTCAAGCTTAAGCATAAGTATAAATGTTAATATTGAATTTATTGGGGATGTTATGATGTGATAAGGATGGACTTTGGTTGTATGAATGGATTGGGGTTGTTTGGTGATGAATTGGAGTGATATAAAATTGGGTAATCGCGTAAACATAGCCGTCGTAATGTCCAATTTACTTTAGACTGCTTTTGTTCATAACATTTGGACCCGAGAACTCCCTGCTAGATTTTGACCATTGCCATGTTTAGATAGTTCATGTTACGAGCTTCGTTTTGATATGTAGTTCGTTTGATTCCGATGTACGGTTTAGGAGAAATGACCGTTTTAAGTAACGGCATTTCGCGAACGAAACTTTTCCCCTCGCCTTACTTTGAAACATAGGTTAAAGACCAAAAAGGGTTAATTAATGTATGAAACAATTATGGTAAGTGTGTTAGGCAGTTGGTAAGACACTCGCAAAAGAATTGCCTTAAAACTTGTAATGGTTAATTTATTAAAAATGGTGGAGCCGAGGGTACTCGAGTGACTTAAGAGAATCAGTGAGCGCAAAACGAGCGTTAGAGTCTAAGTTGGTTGAAGTATAGATTTACAAGTGACTTTGGTTTAATTCCAACTCACATGTTGTTTATAGGTTACCAGACTCGTCCCAAGCCATTAATCACCCCCAGTCGCTCAGGCAAGTTTTCTACCCATTATAACTGTTGTTGTGATGTATATGTGTATATGCATGATCTTGCGATAAATGCATATTTGTTATTAGCAAATTCTTGCGATATATTGTAGCATGTGATATGGTACATATGTATGCCTGTTTCGTATTCTTTCCATATATATCTGTTGGTTCAGTTGATAATACCTATGCTAGAGAATAGCGGTAATTTGCATATACCCTTAGTATAGGGACCAAAGGTGAAAATATTTTCTAAAACCGGGAGTCGAGGATCCCGAGTAGATTATATATATATATATATATATATATTTTATATATATATGGTTATAGTTTTCAAAGCTATTAATCGAATAAGGTTTATTCGATAACTTTATTTTATTAATGAATATTATCTTGGATATTCATTTGAGGATGTATGACTCCTTTATTTTATTTAATGAATATTATTTATAATATTCATTCGAGGTATTATGACTCCGCTTATTATTTATTAATATTCTTTATTTATTAAAGAATAATGTTCAATAATCAAACTTACTTTTGATATTAAAATAAAGATATTACTTTCGTATAAGTATATCTTTGATTATTTACTATTCATTTCAAGTATAAGTTTTCCAACTTCTACCTCAATTACTCTTTATGGGAATATTATTTAAATAATAATATTCAGATATTTCTTTATATTGAGACTGATTTACTTTATTAAATCAGCATTATTCCAAACACTCTTTAAAGTGTTTTCAACTCTTTAAAATGAATTTCAAAAGTTAGAGCGGATCCCAAAACTCATTTTTATATTTAAGATCTTCCTTTTAAAAAGGGGATTTAAATACTCGCTCAAAACCGGAAGGATCCGGCTCTGTGGTGTATTTTATATTCGCAACAAGGTTGCTGTCTTGATAAAAGAGTTTTTGATTACTTACCCAACACTCGGGAAGTAAAATTCTTGGAACAAGTTAATCCATTAACAGGCATCGCCTGGGAAATATCGGTGAGTTTTCCTTTCCAACTAGATACGACTTCTTGGTGGAGCCGTATCAACAAGTTTCTACTTGAGGAAAGTGGGGACGAGCTTTACGTTTCAGAGTCATGGATTTCATCTGAACTAGGAGTGGTGTAAGTAGTCGAGTAGTGCCGGCCCAGCCTTATTATATTGGCCCAAATGGCCTGGAAGTTCCGCTAAGGCGGTCCATTCCTTAGGAGTTCAGTGTTCGGTTGACAAGTAAATCCGACAGGTTCTCCTCTACATGTAGAAAATGGTGGGGTTGTACTACTACGACTGATCATCGTAAGTGGTCTTCCTGGCGCGGCAAACTCCCGTAATGAGTTCATCATCCATTTGGATAATTCTGCAACACTACCCATAGCATTTCGATCGAAAGGCTACTAATGGGTGGTTGCCGAAGCATTGACAGGGTCAAACAGTTTTATTGGTGTATCCATTGAATGAAGTATCTCGTAACTTCATTTCTTTTCAAAATATTTCAAAGATCAAATATTTTCAAGTTTTATTTGTGGTCTCATCTATGGGATGACCTCTTGAATCTTATTATACTTGGAACAATAGTAGTTCTAGTAGATTCTAAAATGGTATAAGTGTAGCGAAGTAATTGGTAACTTCATCTTCTTTTAAAACTTATACCCAGTAAGTAATTACCTTACACATGATAAAAGATTCTAGTAAGTATCCATTTAGATACTTGTATTATTGTTATCACTATATATTATCTTGCGAGCTGTAAGGCTCACTCTTGCTTTATTTCTTCATCACACAACAACAGTAAGGAAAGATGGCCAGACTCCAGCAGACCCAGCGCAAGCGCGTGGGAAGCGTCCCGCGTCTTCCCGTTGATGTTGTAGCTGCTATAGCTGCAGAGGTAGATCTATTGATAGATCAAGCATTCTACTTTTGAGAATCAATTATGTATAATTATAACTTGTGGCAGATAATGGCAATTAACTGTAAATTTATCAAGTAATCATTTTGGGTTGTAATAACTTTTAATTGTGGATTCAAGGACTTGTACTTATTTCAATTTCATCTCTGAGACTATAACGGGTTGTGGTGTGTGTTAGTGTGAGGTCACAGCATAAGGTTATTTATTAATTAAGTGAAGTGATATTGTGGAAAGAAAGACCGTGACGACCCGGATCCCTGACCCCGGATCTGGGGGTGTTACAAAAACTATTGCCACGAGCCCAAGCTCATGGGTGGGGATATCGAATTTTATATTCCCTTAATTATCTTGACGCGTACACGATTACCTTGTTGTGCTGTATAAGAGCACCTTAATTGTCACCAATCTTTGCTTCAGTTCTTGAAAACTGTTCTCGCATTTTGTAAGTCATATGTCATAGCCTATTTGTATATTCGAGGATTCAACTCAACTCAAATAAAAATGTAATAAGTAAATAGTGGATCTACCGTCAGAGAGATCTCGCAAATTAATATCTGTCAAAGGATTCAGAAACAAGGTTCATCTACAGACTTGAGGAGTTAATTCACTGGAAGAAGTTTAAGAAGTTGATCATGCCTCAGTGATATAAATCAAGATCGTGGATTTAATCAAGTGACAGAGATCTCGTCAGAGTATCATTAATTACAAGGATTTAATCTGAAGAAAATCAAAGTGTCAAAGTCAAGACATGAAGAAACGTCACGGAAGTTAGTCACTCATGAACTAGACAGTACATCGAGTGTCAACATTGAAGTGGTGGAATTGATTCATAATTTTCAAGTGATTTTCAGAAGATTTGCAGAAAGATGGGTGCTGTTGAAGACTAGAATTAATTCTCTATTAATTAATTAAGTCATCTAATTTAATTAAGAAAATAAATTATATCTGCGAAGAATAATTTATTTATTAATTGAATTAATTGATTAATTAATTCTGAATTAATTTAAGGAATTTTCAGAATTTAAATTGGATTAAAATTCATTTAAATTCAGCAAGTCAAACTGATTGTACTAGTATGACAATCGGTATGACAATCAATAGTCATACCGAAAGTCATGCTAGTACAAACAATAGTCTCACCGAAAGTTACACTGGGAGGAGGATTGTCTTGCTAGTTCATTCTAATTGTCTTGCTAGTTCATTCTGATAGTCTTGCTAGTTCATTTGATTGTCATACCGAAAGTCTTGCTGAGCTCAGGATTGTCATTCCAGTTCAATTCAATTCTGTTGAATGAATTAAAAAGAAACAGAAGCAGCGAAAAGAAACAATCATCCAATACACAAGTCAAGAACAAGAACACAGCAGCCGCAGCAAATATTTCATTTTCATCTGCTTTATTCAAGATCAATTTCTAGATTGTAAAGTTAAATCCAATCAACTAGAAATCTTTATCTTGTTCTTGTGTAACAATCTAGCGGATCAAAATCCCTAGAACTTAATCTCAAATCGCGTTTAGCATTTGATTCTAATTATTGCAAAAATAGAAAAAGTTCATGTCGAATTTATTCTAAATTTGTGATAATTAATTTGAGATTAATTCCTTGTAATCGATACAGTTGTTGTAACACCTTTCAAGTTTAATAATATTCTTATTTAACTTGAATTTTGTTTCACATTTTTTATTCCGCATTTATTCGATTATTCGGTACCGTTTGTATTCAACCCCCCCTTCTACAAACACATTGGGACCTAACAATTGGTATCAGAGCCTTCTGATTAACGAACAAATCAAGATCCTAGACTTTTGTGATTTTTCAACTCCTTGAATTTTTATTCATTCAAAAATTCATAATGACTTCACAAAAAGTTGGAACCGTTAAAATTCCACAATTTGATAAAGAGAATTATATTATGTGGAAGAAGAAGATGCTCTTATTTTTACAAGTGGCAAATCCCAAATATTCAAACTTGTTAAAGAAGGGTCTAAAAACTCTGATGGTTATTGAACCAGAGGTGATAGTAGATGATGTTGTGATTACCAAAGCTAGAACCTATCCAAAAGAGCATGAAGATTTTACTCCTGCTGAGAAGGAAGAAGCCTCCTTGGATGCCAGCCTTCAATTAATATTAATTGATTCCCTTGATCCCTTGATGAACAGACATGTGATGAACTGTAAAAATTCCAAACACATGTGGGAAACTATTGAGGTAATTAATGAAGGCACAGAGGAAGTTAGGGAGAACAAGTTGGAAATCCTAACCTCTGAATATGAACATTTCAAATCAAATCCAGGAGAAGGAATTACTGAAGTGTTTGAGAGGTACAATGCGTTGATCAACAACCTGAACATCAATGGAAAGTATTATTCAATCAGGGAGGTCAACAAAAAGTTCCTTTTAACACTGCCAGCTCATCTTGAACATAGAATCACTGCCATTAGAGAAGCTAGAGATCTGAGTGAGATTTCTTTGGACAGGCTCTATGGAGTGTTAAAAACCTATGAGTTAGAGCAGATTCAACAGAAGGAAGTCTACGGGAAGGATAGAATGGTCAGCACATCTACTGCACTTGTAGCTGAAGGTCAACAACAACAACAATCTCAACAGTTAGAAAGAATGGTACAGTTTTCCAAGGGTGAGGAAAATGAGTTAGTAGAAGAATATGATCCTCCTACTACAAATCAATCAAGTGATGATTTTTATTCCTTGGAAGAGCTGGAGCAATTGGAAGATGAATCAATGGCCCAAATTGTCAAGAGATTCTCTAATGTCAGATTCAGGAGGAATCCCAAGCTTAAGTACAAGTCCAACTACAACAAATTCCAGAAAGGTGGATCTTCATCCTCTAACACCAGCAGTGGTGGGTACAAAACAGGGATGGTTGATCGAAGCACCATTAGATGCTATAACTGCAATGAGTTGGGACACTTTGCCATAGAATGTAGGAAGCCAAAGCAAGTAAGAAAGAACTCTGAAAGGGCTTATCTGGCAAAGGGAAGAAGCTGGGATGATACTGACAGTGAAGATGAAGAAGAAGGAAATCTTGCTCTTATGGCTATTGATGGAAAAGCTTCATCATCAAGAATAGAGGTAAAACTTTCTGATGCTGAAATGGTTTATCATCTAAGAGGTAACTTAGATTGTGCACGTCGTGATAATGAACTGTTAAGTTTACAGATCACAGACCTTGAGAAAGAGGTCAATGAATTAAGGCTTGTGCACATTAATCAAGACAAATTAAAAGAACAGGTATCTTTTCTAGAGAATAGAGTTGACTGTTATAGAAAACTCGAAACTATACTCAAAGACAAGATCACCGGTCTTGTGACTAAGGTTAGAGCCTACTTCAATTCTTGTTCGAAGGCTAAAGAGTTCTACAATAAGCAAGCTGTTAATCAAACATCTGGAATAGGTTATGATTATAATGCTGCTATTGGAGAATTAGGCATAAACTCCCCTCCTCATGTCTGTGCTAAAGGGAGGGAAGTACCACATGTGCTTAAGGGTGTTGATGAACCCCTCTATAAAGCATCAATTGCTGAACCATTTGATGCGACCTCTTCTGTTATTTAAGAAGAAATACGTGCTGAAGATCTTGCTAATGAGAAGGTTGTTTCCAAGTCAAGTGTGTCGAAAGTTCCAGTCAAAGTTGTGAAAGCAACTGAGACTAACTCAGACACACATGAGTTGGATAACAAAAATGCCATGTCTACCATGCATAAATTACCTGCTGTTAATCACTCTCATAAAGCATGTGGTGTTTCTAATTGTATGTCTTGTGCTTTTAATATGATGTATGCTTATTTTAATGGTAAGCATGTGTCTAATGATAAGACTACTCCTCGTCAGCATGTGAATAACAAGAAACATGATAGGTGTAAGACTGCTAGTCTTTCTAAGGCTAGAAAGGAGACATTTGTGCCTAAGCTTAAACAGAAATTTGTTAAGGCTGTTTACAAGGTCAAATGTTCAGTCATTGAGGATGTTGAGACCATTAAAATTAAAAATGTTGTTTTGCCTGACAAAGGACAATTCTACAAGTGTGCCGGGCCCAACCAAGTTTGGGTTCCGAAGAAGGTCTAATCCATTTGTAGTGCAGGGCATTAAACAGGTGTAACCGGTAGTGTGGATTCTTGACAGTGGATCATCAAGACATATGACCGGAGATAGAGCCCTGCTATAAAATGTGGTTGAGAAAGCTGGCCCCCTGGTTTAACTTTGGAGATAACAGCAAAGGTTTATCCGAGGGATATGGCTGTTTGCAAGCTGGGAATGTTATCATTGAAAATTTTGTATAGTGTGCTAGGTTATTATCAGGAAGCATCATCTAACATATAGCACCAGTGACGAGACTTGAGAATATTACGACATATCAGGCACCTGCTGCACATTACACTTGGAATTGGACTCTTGTAAGATGTGTACAAGTGTACTCCTGGTTGGTGAGTCAAAAGAGGAAGTCAATGCACCACAGTTCATGGACTTTGCAGCTGCAGATCTATTGGACTATGCAATCTCTTCTTCACAATCTCACTTCAGGTTGGTATGAACTAGTGTACTACTCAAGCAATCGTCAAGAACATGGTATGGCACTCTAACTGAAGTTATTGTTTAATATGAACTAGTAGAGTCGTCATATTTTTAACTCTCTTATCATTAGGCACAATCATATTGTTTTATATGTGCAGTGATATATTGTTTATGCAACATAACAATTAGTATCTAAAAGTACTTGACAAGTATCGGTCAATGATATCTTGTTAACATTATGTTGCAGATATTTGTAAGCTTTTGATATGAATGAGAATTACTTAGACTTTACCCTAAGTGATCAATGTTTTATCAAAAACTCATTCATATTGAAAAATAAAATCAAACTTCTTTCTACATTAGTGATTTCTTATTTCATGTAAAATCTTTTGAAATCACTATTGTAAATCATTTTCTCTCTATTACCATATATTCTGTGTTACAGGTTCAGTCTTCAATGACTTTCTTTCATTGACAGTCATGAGGTTGAAAACCCACAACGTCTATCCCAGACTGTAAAGACAAACAAAAAAAATAGAACCAACCAACACTCTCTTACCACTAAATGTAATATGAATGAGCGTGAGGGAGATAGTGCCTTAGTGCACCACATAAGGAAGGTTTTGTAGTCAACCCAGTAGCTATGTCTCCTACATAGATGAGTAGTATTTAAACCGAGACAACTGCTAGCCCCCATACATCTTCTCAAAAAGATGTACTGGCTGAAAAGGCACAAAAACAGTTACTAGATTCATTCTCTCAACAGGGTGAGTCTATTGAATTTTGCCTGTCGGCCAAGGTATCCGATGTAGTGTCACCACCTCAAATATAAACAATTCTTAATGCACAAGGAAAGGTTACACACACAAAGGATGAGTTGACGGAAATAAGAGTTTCGACCATTTTAAGGTCAGATTCGATTGTTCAAGGTTCGTTAATGGACCAATTGCCTTTACAGGTGTTAGGAGAGGATACTAATCCAAAAGCCATATGTCAGTGGTCAGTGTCTACCTCCCCAGGCTTAAATCCCCTGGATGCATCTGCGGATAGTGGATCTGACATAGGTGCAGATCGGCAACTTGTTGACAATGATTCAGATATTACCTGATGAGTCACAAGGAAATGTCTTCACAAGCATTAGAAGGGAACTTTGATCTTTATGCTAAATTCTTTGGATCATTGTTTACCTTCCCAGAATTCAAATCTGGAACCCTAAAAGGGAAACTACCAACTTGTAAATTATGACTCAGATTCATCTGATGAGTTTAACAAGGATGGGGATTTGCGAACTCCCATTGCACCACTTGTGACCTCCTTAAGGATGGCTAAGGTGATTTTCCTTGCAGGTACAGCTGGATTATGGAGCTATGAGAGAAGAGTGATACACTTGTGAGAATGAGTGTAAACACGAGTGGAGAGAAGAGTGAAACACATGTGAGGTACACTAAACAGAATCACACACTCATAGTGAGGAAGAAAGAGAAACTACTTGTTATTTCTTTTCCAACCAAGTGAATATGAGAACTCCCTCAGACGACGACATACATTCCTTCTTTAAGGGGGAGATAAAAGCTTAAGTAATAGTTTGGAGGATTCCTCAACTAAGGGGGAGAAATAGCAGGGAGGAAGAAAAAGATCATATGTACACTACACCATACCATTGTTGTTTGTAACTACGGATCCTATTGTACGGGAGAGGTGGTAAACACAAGGTGATTTTCTAGTAAGGGAAGAAGCTGTTTTCAAAAGGGGAGTACCATTGGTTTTTATCTGCGGATCCTATTGTACGGGAGAGGTGGTAAACGAAGGTGATCTTCTTTAATCAGTTGATTCTCATAGGGGGAGAAGCAAGAGAGATATGGGCTTCTCAACAGGAAATGTGGTTGTACAAAAGAAAATGAAACTACTTGAAGATATGTTCAGTCTAGAGGAACATCTACTTGGAATCTGGAAAATGTTAAATGTCTTCCAGAAACTTTTCTACTATTTACTTTGCATTTCAGTTTATATCTTTTTCTTATTTGTTAGTTGAGTTATCCTCTAGGTATTTGTGTGTTATTGTCTAACAAACAAATAGGGGGAGATTGTAAGTCATATGTCATAGCCTATTTGTATATTCGAGGATTCAACTCAACTCAAATAAAAATGTAATAAGTAAATAGTGGATCTACCGTCAGAGAGATCTCGCAAATTAATATCTGTCAAAGGATTCAGAAACAAGGTTCATCTACAGACTTGAGGAGTTAATTCACTGGAAGAAGTTCAAGAAATTGATCATGCCTCAGTGATATAAATTAAGATCGTGGATTTAATCAAGTGACAGAGATCTCGTCAGAGTATCATTAATTACAAGGATTTAATCTGAAGAAAATCAAAGTGTCAAAGTCAAGACATGAAGAAACGTCACGGAAGTTAGTCACTCATAAACCAGACAGTACATCGAGTGTCAATATTGAAGTGGTGGAATTGATTCATAATTTTCAAGTGATTTTCAGAAGATTTGCAGAAAGATGGGTGCTGTTGAAGACTAGAATTAATTCTCTATTAATTAATTAAGTCATCTAATTTAATTAAGAAAATAAATTATATCTGCGAAGAATAATTTATTTATTAATTGAATTAATTGATTAATTAATTCTGAATTAATTTTAGGAATTTTCAGAATTTAAATTGGATTAAAATTCATTTAAATTCAGCAAGTCAAACTGATTGTACTAGTATGACAATCGGTATGACAATCAATAGTCATACCGAAAGTCATGCTAGTACAAACAATAGTCTCACCAAAAGTTACACTGGGAGGAGGATTGTCTTGCTAGTTCATTCTAATTGTCTTGCTAGTTCATTCTGATAGTCTTGCTAGTTCATTTGATTGTCATACCGAAAGTCTTGCTGAGCTCAGGATTGTCATTCCAGTTCAATTCAATTCTGTTGAATGAATTAAAAAGAAACAGAAGCAGCGAAAAGAAACAATCATCCAATACACAAGTCAAGAACAAGAACACAGCAGCCGCAGCAAATATTTCATTTTCATCTGCTTTATTCAAGATCAATTTCTAGATTGTAAAGTTAAATCCAATCAACTAGAAATCTTTATCTTGTTCTTGTGTAACAATCTAGCGGATCAAAATTCCTAGAACTTAATCTCAAATCGCGTTTAGCATTTGATTCTAATTATTGCAAAAATAGAAAAAGTTCATGTCGAATTTATTCTAAATTTGTGATAATTAATTTGAGATTAATTCCTTGTAATCGATACAGTTGTTGTAACACCTTTCAAGTTTAATAATATTCTTATTTAACTTGAATTTTGTTTCACATTTTTTATTCCGCATTTATTCGATTATTCGGTACCGTTTGTATTCAACCCCCCCTTCTACAAACACATTGGGACCTAACACATTTCTCTGTCCATTCAAACTTCTCAGTCTTACGAGTAAGCCGCGTTAAAGGGGCTACTATTTTACAAACTTGAACGAACCTCCGGTAGTGACCGGCCAATCCTACCTCTGGTAGTCGCCCTAACCATGGTCATCAATTCCTCAGTGGTCCTTTATTCGTTCTTGTCAGGATCCTTCACGGGATCCTTCTCAGCAATAATCCCTTCTAGGACAACATCCTCAACTGGTACATCCTCAATATGAACATCATCCGGTCCCGTGTTAGGACGCTCTATCGGATCCATAATCTGATCTCCAATAACTAATAAAACATCATCGCGTTGTTGCTCCTCAACCTCAGGGTTCGGAGTCCCGCTACCATATACGATAACGAACTACGCTTCTATGACGATATTTATAAGGGTTCCCATAAGGGTTTTAAATGTCAGTACTACGTTAGGTAGCCCGACTATGAACTTGGCAAGGGTTCTTATTATCTTAGTGAACTTATTATCTTAACGCCACATCATCTCTGAGGTTTATACGCTTGGCTCTGATACCATTTCTGTAACACCCCCAAATCCGGGGTCGGGGATTCGGGTTGTCACGAGTTCCATTTCCCTTAATAATACTTAATCTTAACAATCAACCAACTACTGCGTACCGTGACCCCACAATATACACACACACACACCACAAGTTATAGTCTCAGAGATGAATACCAAAATAACACAAGTCATTTTATTCCATAATTATAAACCATTACACCTTAAAAGGGTTTCTGAAAAAATTTACATATTCTTTGCCATTATTACAATTCATAAGTATACATAAGTCTGGTACATCAAAAGTTGAAAGCCTAGCCTATTGGTAGTTCCTACCTCAGCTTCAACGGCATCAACGCCTACAGGAAACTGCGGAACGTTTCCTATCCACTCACGAATTGGGAGCTTGGTCCTGTTCATCTTGTCTATCTGTTATTGTGTGATGAAAGAAGAAAGCAAGGGTGAGCAACAAGCCCACCAAAATAATATGTATAATGATTTACAATATGTGAGGATCCTCATAGTACTCATGAAAGTCTTGGTCAAGTAAAAATGAACCAAGTTTGATATCTTATCGTGACCAAGTCGCAAAATATTCAGTATATATGTATATATAATTTTCAAAATCTTGGAAGTCCTCTTCCATGCATAATATACACAGAGTTCCAGTTTATAACTGTATAAAAATATCGTTGCAAGGTGATCTCATATATCTAACTTTGTCTCAACGTTTTTGTGAAAATCTTTGTCATGCATAAGATAATCATTAACCAGATATAAGTTGAAAAGATGAAGTTACAAGATACTCCAATGTACTTATATCTTTTCCGAATACCACTTGAACTACCACCGTTCAAGGTATAATCAATTTCAAAAGTTCATCACATAGATGAGACTACAAGAAAGGACTTGGATAGATTCAATCTTTGAAATATCATTATAAATAATGAAGTTACGAGATACTTCATTAAGTCCTGATATATATATACACCTATATATATACATTTCATACATTCCTTGAAAACCTCTGTTATGAAAATTATAAACAGAGTTGCAATATCCAATGAATTTGGAAAGGAGAAAACCTTGGCATAAACCTGATATCTTGATGATCAGGCAAAGATACCAATAAGTAACCTTTTCTACTAGTAGATGGATGAATCCCCCACCGGTCATCACCCTAGCCTCATTAGGACCTTGTGCTGGACCGCCACCCGGCCTCTAACGCGTTGATGGGTTGCCACCCAACCACTTACACTTTGATAGACCGTACCCCGGCCTGTCGCTTATGCTGACTCAATTAGATGGATTTACTTCCCAAACGTTGGGTAAGTAATCAATTCATTTATCAAAACAACAACCTTGTTGTGAATATAAAATACACCACAGAGCCGGACCCCTCAGGTTTTGAGCGAGTATTTAAATCCCCTTCGAAAGGAGGATCTTAAATATAAAAATGAGTTTTGGGATCCGCCCTAACTTTTAAAAATCATTTTGAAGACTCGAAAACATTTTTAAGAATGTTTGGAGTAATGCTGATTTAATAAAATAAATCAGTCCCAATATATTAGAAAACATCTGAATATTATTATTTAAATAATATTCCCATAAAGAATAATTTTTATAAAAATAATTGAAGTAGAAGTTTTAAAACTCATACTTGAAATGAATATTAAATAACCAAAGATATACTTATACGAAAGTACGATCTTTATTTGAATAATCGAAAATAAGTTTGTTTATCGAAATATTATTCTTCAATAAAATAAAGAATATTATTTAGTAAATAAGTGGAGTCATCAGTCCTCGAATGGATATTCAAAATAATATTCATTAAATAGAATAAACAGAGTCATAAGTCCTCGAATGAATATTCAAAGTAATATTCATTGATAAAAATAAAGTTATCGAATAAACCTTATTCGATTAATAGTTTTGAAAACTATATCTATATCTATATATATATTATATAAATATATATAATATACTCGGGAACATCGACTCCCGGTTTTAGAAAATGTTCGCCTTTGGGTCCCCTATACTAAGGGTATACGCAACTACTGCTTATCTCTAGCATATGTATTATGCAATTATAAGCATTGGAATCAGCAGATAGATATTAAGATTACAAAAAACACATGCATATTAACCATATCAGCATGCTCCAATATATCGCAAGATTTGCTAATTAACTATCATGCATCTATCACAAGATAATGCATATACATATATACATCACAACAACAGTATAACGGGTAGAAAACTTGCCTGAGCGACTGGGGGTGGTAAAATACCTGGGATGAGTCTGGTAACCTATAAACAACATATAAGTTGGAATTAAACCAAAGTCACTTTAGAATCTATATTTTAACCAATTAGACCATTTCGTTCGCTTTTGCGCTTAATGATTCACTTAAGTCGCTCGAGTACCCTCGACTCCATCATTTTTAATAAATTAACCATTAAGAATTTTAAGGCGATTCTTTCGCGAATACCATACCAACTGCCTAATCCACTTTACATAATTGTTTCATACCTCAATTAGTCATTTAAGGTCCTTAACCAAGGTTTCAAAGTAAGACGAGGGGTAATGGTTCGTTCGCGAAATGCCGTTACTTAAAACGGTCGTTTCTCCTAAACCGTACATCAGATTCAAGCGAACCACATATCAAAACGAAGCTCGTAACATGAACTATCTAAACATGGCAATGGTAAGACTCTTACAGTGAGTACAGGGGTTCTGAAGTTAAGAACAAAAACAGTCTAAGATAAATCGGGCATTACGACGACTATGTTTACGCGATTTCTCAAAATTTTACCAAATCAATTCAACATCAAACCACCACCAATAAACACATTCCACCATCATTCAACCACAATACAAGATCATTTAACTATAACTCAAGATCTCAACTTATTCATCTAAACCAAGTCAAAATGTGACCAAGAACATCAAATCCAACGAGTATCACTCCTAACTCCAAAATCAACAAAACCACTTACTAAACAAAGCTCTAAACATGAGTACACACCCATTAGACTAACCCATCATCTAAACATTATGAAATCCAAACCAACAAAACTTAAGACTAAGGGTTTGAGAAGTTATACCTTCCTTGGAGAGTGGAGAATCACTTAGGAAGCTTTAAATAACCACTAACTATCTCTACTAAGCTTGGATCTTGAAGAAAACATAAGAAAACACAAAGTTAGTTTCTTGAAAACACTATTCACCAAGAACTTTGATGAATTGATTAGCTATATTAAACATGGAATCTTGAGCTTAAACTTATGGCTCATCTAAGTTATGAATTATGGAAGCTAAAGAAACAAACCTCTTGAATTATGATTAAGTGGAGCTTGGGTTTCGGAATTTTCTTCCTTGCTTTTCTTCAAAAAGCTGAGGCAAAAAGATGGGGGAAGAAGAAAATGTTTTTGTTTTGGTTACTTTTGATTTTTTTGTGTTTGTGAAATGAATACTTGGTGGAGATTTCTTTGATAAAGTGATGAGATCACTTGGATGACCTCACCTCCAAGCCACATGTCTTCCCCTTATGGTTTGATGATGTCACCTTCTCTTTTAACAACTTGTTTTAGCTTCTCTTGGAAGCTTCCTTCCCATTCTACTTGTATGTGCTTGTCCCTTGGTCATTTATTTGTTTTACGGTTCGCTTAACTTTCGTTCTCGTTTATCATTTGAGGGATCATACCCGGGATCTCATTACTTAGGTTCCCTTAAACCTGTCTCAATATTTTATATTCCTATTATGATCCTCTCTTAAAATCCTTGAATTAAAATCCTTTTAATCATGTTACCTTATACTTAATTCTTTCTGTATCTGGTGGGTTTTCGGGAAAAATCAAAGTGTTTGAATTTGGATTCTGACGATCTTTACATACACTTATATACCATATAGAGTACTAATAAGATCTCAGAATATCAATAAAAGAACCCCTACATAGTGTGGCATGAAAAGTTTTTTTATTTAGCATAATCAGCAAAATCACTATTCATAAGGGTTACAAAAAGTCCAAAATTTTTGGGGTTATTACAGTCTCCCCTCCTTAAAAGGATTCCGTCCCGGAATTAGATAAAAATGAATAGGGATATTTTCTTAGCATTGCACTTTCTAACTCTCAATTCAATTTTCCCACATTGTGTATCTACCATCAAACTCTGACTAGTTTGATAACCCTTCTCCTAAGCACTTGTTCCTTTTCAATCTATAACCTTTCCCGGTTGCTCCCTATAGGTTACGTTTGGTTGCATGCCTATGCGCTCATATGCCCCTATTTGTCTGGCATCCGAATTACACTTCCTTAACATTGATACATGGAACACGTTATGAACTTGCTACATGTTCGGGGGTAGGGATAGCTCATATGTGAACTTCCCAATACGTCTTAATACCTCAAAGGGTCTAACAATTCGTAGGCTTAGCTTTCCTTTATTTTGGAACCTCATCCATCCTTTCCCAGGGAATACCTATAACAACACTAGGTCCCCTACTTCCTATTCTTTGTCCTTTGATGTCGAATCAACATACTTCTTATGTCCATCTCGGGCTACTACCAGCCGTCCTCTGATTAGATCTATTATATCCTTGGTCCTTTGGACTACTGCGGGTCCGAGCATCTTGCGCTCTACAATCTTCATCCTAACATAAGGGAGATCGACATTGTCTTCCCTCAAGGATCTCATAAGGTGATATCTCGATACTGACATACCATCTATTGTCGTAAGAAAACTCAATCCGTGCTAAGTGACCATTCCAAATTCTTTCAAGTCTATTGCACAGACTCTCATCATAGCTTCTAGCATTATAGCTCTTGCTTCTCAATACCCATTCTTTTCCAGTTTGTAATCGTTACTATCTTCCGTTCCTAATATTATACTGGTTATACTTTTGCTCGTTAGCGTTTTATAACCTTTTAATAATTGCGTCAACCTTAGTATCACGAATGCGTTTCCATTCCGAATACCACCATACTAATACTACTTCCTTTCTAGTTGCCTCCATTTTCGAAAGCTTGGTCCTTCATATAGAAGTAAAAAAATTTATTGAGAGATCACTATGATCATGAACACTTGTTACATCACATAGTTAGTAAAGAAGGTGGCCAGCCTTTAGTACTTGACAAGCTATTAAACAATATGTGGTATCCTACTAGGCTTCTATCACACAGATAGATAGTCATTCGGCAATACCTCCCCTTCTGGAAGGGTTGTTCTTCTCAGCTTATACAAAATGAAAAGGAGAGAAAAGAATGAATTGAAGAGAATTATATATATATAAAATATACTGCCACAAAATATCTGGCTTGGAATCTACCTCTGAACTATAGAGGTTTGTCACAGGATAACCAAACATATACGTACATATATCAACATCAGGTATTATAGCATCGTATTTCACATGCCTAAATATTTTTGCTATTCCGTCCATCATTCTATGGACCCATGCTCTTCCTCGAGCTTATACACAATCACCTTTGAAACTCCCTCAACATCGAAAATCGAATATGGGGTCTCATTTTAGACATCATCGTTACTAGAATTCTATGCTTGCACCGCAACCTTCCTCGTATAGTAGTACGACTCTCTATTGATAAGTAGGAATAAGTATTCAATAGGTAGATAATCGACTTAATTAGTCTATCGATGATAACTTATACATCACGACGACCCGATTAGTGGTACTCAATCTCAATATCCATTCCAATACAACTCTCACGGCTGTAATCGGTTCATTACTCGCAGAATCATTGTTGCATTACTATGGTCCACCACTGACCTACTGCAGTCATTCATTTTCTATGAAATTTTAATGGCTAACCATACGGAGTCCATACATGTCGTATCAAATTTTTCTAAGGAGGCAACATAATCACCATTCCATGATTCATGAAGAACACTCCTGAACTTGGCGTATATATGACATGAAGCAGATAAAATTGCAGAAGAGTTTCAATAAAAGCAACGATAGCAGGTTAATATCATTATTAACCATATGTCTTTATTAGGAGACATGAAGCTCAAAGGTTCATTTAGTCCTTTCGTAACATGGTCCTGGCTTATCTCAAGATATGACCTTATAAGATAGATAGCCTGCTCACGGCGATTTCATAAATTAAATCTTTACCAAACTACTATCACGGTTGAGTATCACACAATCATCAAAAGGAATGTCAATCTTTCAAACCATAATACAACCTTCACGGCTTTAACCATCATCACTGTATTCCTCTGGCACGAGCGCCTATAATTGTCTTCTTACACTTAGAGTGTCAGCCACCTCTTTGGCCTTTCCTGATAGTAATATTTCCTTACAATCAATATCATTTTTACCACCTTCACTAAATTTTCTACCTCATTTCAAATCACTGCTTATGTGAAAATGCTTTTCTTAAGTCCTTGTTGTAAAAAAAATCACCATTTTTCCATAAGTCACTACCTTAGTCTTTAAATGTAAACATTATCATGGCTGACTCTCGATCGTACTTAGGACGTCTTTTATCTTGGGCCCTTCTTGCTTTAATAATTCTGACCTTCATTGGTTCAATCTATACTTCTTATGGTTTAACACGTGCCCACCTGGCATTATTATAATTACGCCATTTTTCCTTTATCAAATTTCTATTCTTGAGAACTTCGAATATTACCTTTCTCCTAATAAAACCTCTAAGGTTATCCTTAAATCATTCCTCCTGTATTCCCTAGATACAGGGCATATCAAAATATCATTTACTAATACTGGAACCATTGTTTATACACTTCTGAAAAATTTCTCCACTGATCCTTAAAGGTTGTTGTTACCTTAATCCTTTCCAATTCATACTGTCAAAACTCATACTATCCCCATTAAGGGTGAAATGCCAACCTTCATGCATTCCCCTATGGTTCATCTCAAGTTATCGAAGTTATATCCTTAATTCCACCTTTAAAAAGGTACTTGCATCCTTCCATGGATAAATCAAGTCATATATCCTTGATATATTATCTTATTCAATCATTCCCACCTCGATAGTCTATACCAATTTCACAATAACATCTGTATTCAAAATGAGGTCAATCAATATGGCCTCCAAAAGATAACAATGGTTATCCGCTTTTCTTGCCTAATTTGGTAACGATAACAAGGATGTTCTGGAAGATATTGGTCGTGTTCAACGTGAACTTCTTCTTAATAATTCCTCGTTTACTTTTGTTGTTTATCTCAACAGTCATCTCAATGTTGGGATGTCTTTCATACCTGGCGTCTCCCTTTCTGGGTATCATGCCACCGGTCTTACACTTCACATTCTTGAAGGTCACTTCCTTCATCCAATTTTCCTAATTTCTTACTTTCTTGTCTCCTCAGTCTATCCGTGTCTCATTATTTATCCTTCGAACTATCTCAAGGTTTCCTCGAATCCTCCCAACTTACAGGGGATAAAATATATATATATATATCTTATGCCTTCAACCATCAACTTTAACTTATGGTGAATCACCCTCATCCTGACGAATACATACTTTTCTATTTCTATTGCTACGAGTCTTTAGGGTTTCCTCATACCCAACTCCCTTATCATTCCTCAAACTCTATTGTCTTTATTTTCCTTTCCACTTCAGTTTCTTTTTATTATCTTTTCTATTACAATCATTTCATGAACCCACTACTCATTGACTTCAAACATCACGTCGTTCTGGGATTCTTGTCATCAGAACGAATCTTGACAACTTTTACAACTTAGCTTCATAATTCATCGTACTCGTCCGCCTTTGTTCAGGCTCTAAAGCTTTTACACTATCTCCATAACCTTGGGAATTACTTTCCCGAAAACAATTGACTGAATTTTAATCAGTTTATTCTAACCTCTGGCTCCGTGCCTTTCTTGGTCTTTCACCAGCGGGTGGCCTCTCTCTTAGAAGGGTAAGTGATAAAAACAGTCTTTTGTGATTCGTCCATCATTTAGAATCTCAAATGATTCCTATATTTCCTTTAGCCAGGCTCTCGCCTCTACTGGGTTCGCTTGTTCCTTGGAACTCTGAGAGCTTAGCGACTTAAAGGTCCTGAAAGAATTTCCCACCGCACTGTCTCCTCAGGGTGGTGGTTGGGGATAATAGTCTAAGTTCTTTTTAGACAGGTCCATGAATTGCCGTATAGGAGTACCGTGTCGGGTTTCCTTTCCTTACTCGACTTTCTTTTTCCTTAGTATAAAATGTTTCAACCTTCTCCCATACTTGGGGGTTATCTTATACGTTAAAATCCTTGTTTTCCACTTCATTATGTTATGGGCTCCTTCTTTCTTAATGGCAACCTCTCTGACTATCACATTCGGGGTTTGCCCTAAATCTTATTCCTCGAGCTATGGATTTCATCTAAGATCCAGTCCTTAAGCTCTTAAATGTTTGGAACCCAAATTCTGTAGGAATACCTCGTTATTCCCTTATCATCTTTCTTGGTATTAATCTCTTCTCCAGCCATTGACTCTCTGCCTTCATTCATCACTTTTTCTTGGCACAATATGATCTTTTTCGATAATTCGGGCTGTATTGCAATCTCAAACAGCGTTTCGGTACCGGCTCCGGTTACCTTCACTTCTATTTCCATTTTCTCAAAATCTCTTATGAACTCTCCCAAAGACATTTTCATCTTGAGTCTCTCCTCTATACTAAGGGCATTAGCCACCATTTTGGCTTTCCCTGGATGATAAAGAATCTCAAAATCGTAATTTTTGATTAGCTCTAACCACCTCCTCTGGCGCATGTTGAGCTCTTTCTGCGTGAAAATGCACTAGAGCACTTATGGCTTGTGTAAATCTCGCACTTCTCTCCATACAAGTAGTGCCTCCAATCTTTAGGGCAAAACTATTGCCACGAGCCCAAGCTCATGGGTGGGGATATCGAATTTTATATTCCCTTAATAGTCTTGACGCGTACGCGATTACCTTGTTGTGCTGTATAAGAGCACCCTAATTCCTTATGCGAAGTGTCAATACAAATCACAAAATCTCCTTTTTCCATCCGGCAATGCCAACATAGGGGCTGTCACCAATCTTTGCTTTAGTTCTTGAAAGCCGTTCTCGCATTTCTCTGTCCATTCAAACTTTTCAGTCTTACGAGTAAGCCGCGTTAAAGGGGCTACTATCTTTACAAAATTGAACAAACCTCCAGTAGTGATCGGCCAATCCTACCTCTGGTAGTCGCCCTAACCATGGTCATCAATTCCTCAGTGGTCCTTTATTCGTTCTTGTCAGGATCCTTCACGGGATCTTTCTCAGCAATAATCCCTTCTAGGACAACATCCTCAACTGCTACATCCTCAATATGAACATCTTCCGGTCCCGTGTTAGGACGCTCTATCGGATCCACAATCTGATCTCCAATAACTAATAAAACATCATCGCGTTGTTGCTCCTCAACCTCAGGGTTCGGAGTCCCGCTACCATATACGATAACGAACTACGCTTCCATCACGATATTTATAAGGGTTCCCATAAGGGTTTTAACTGTCAGTACTACGTTAGGTAGCCCGACTATGAACTTGGCAAGAGTTCTTATTATCTTAGTGAACTTATTATCTTAACGCCACATCATCTCCGAGGTTTATACGCTTGGCTCTGAAACCATTTCTGTAACACCCCCAAATCCGGGGTCGGGGATTCGGGTTGTCACGAGTTCCATTTCCCTTAATAATACGTAATCTTAACAATCAACCAACTACTGCGTACTGTGACCCCACAATATACACACACACACACACCATAAATTATAGTCTCAGAGATGAATACCAAAATAACACAAGTCATTTTATTCCATAATTATAAACCATTACACCTTAAAAGGGTTTCTGAATAAATTTACATATTCTTTGCCATTATTACAATTCATAAGTATACATAAGTCTGGTACATCAAAAGTTGAAAGCCTAGCCTATTGGTAGTTCCTACCTCAGCTACAACGGCATCAACGCCTACAGGAAACTGCAGAACGTTTCCTATCCGCTCACGAATTGGGAGCTTGGTCCTGTTCATCTTGTCTATCTGTTTTTGTGTGATGAAAGAAGAAAGCAAGGGTGAGCAACAAGCCCACCAAAATAATATGTATAATAATTTACAATATGTGAGCATCCTCATAATACTCATGAAAGTCTTGGTCAAGTAAAAATGAACCAAGTTTGATATCTTATCGCGACCAAGTCACAAAATATTAAGTATATATGTATATATACTTTTCAAAATCTTGGAAGTCCTCTTCCATGCATAATATACACAGAGTTCCAGTTTATAACTGTATAAAATATCGTTGCAAGGTGATCTCATATATCTAACTTTGTCTCAACATTTTTGTGAAAATCTTTATCATGCATAAGATAATCATTAACCAGATATAAGTTGAAAAGATGAAGTTACAAGATACTCCAATATACTTATATCTTTTCCGAATACCACTTGAACTACCACCGTTCAAGGTATAATCAGTTTCAAAAGTTCATCACATAGATGAGACTACAAGAAAGGACTTGGATAGATTCAATCTTTGAAATATCATTATAAATAATGAAGTTTCGAGATACTTCATTAAGTCCTGATATATATACACCTATATATATACATTTCATACACTCCTTGAAAACCTCTGTTATGAAAATTATAAACAGAGTTGCAATATCCAATGAATTTGGAAAGGAGAAAACCTTGGCATAAACATGATATCTTGCTGATTAGGCAAAGATACCAATAAGTAACCTTTTCTACTAGTAGATGGATGAATCCCCCACCGGTCATCACCCTGGCCTCATTAGGACCTTGTGCTGGACCGCCACCCGGCCTCTAACGCGTTGATGGGTTGCCACCCAACCACTAACACTTTGATAGACCGTACCCCGGCCTGTCGCTTATGCTGACTCAATTAGATGGACTTACTTCCCGAACGTTGGGTAAGTAATCAATTCATTTATCAAAACAACAACCTTGTCGTGAATATAAAATACACCACAGAACCGGACCCCTTAGGTTTTGAGCGAGTATTTAAATCCCCTTCGAAAGGAGGATCTTAAATATAAAAATGAGTTTTGGGATCCGTCTAACTTTTAAAAATCATTTTGAAGACTCGAAAACATTTTTAAGAATGTTTGGAGTAATGCTGATTTAATAAAATAAATCAGTCCCAATATATTAGAAAACATCTGAATATTATTATTTAAATAATATTCCCATAAAGAATAATCTTTATAAAAATAATTGAAGTAGAAGTTTTAAAACTCATACTTGAAATGAATATTAAATAACCAAAGATATACTTATACGAAAGTACGATCTTTATTTGAATAATCGAAAATAAGTTTGATTATCAAAACATTATTCTTTAATAAAATAAAGAATATTATTTAGTAAATAAGCGGAGTCATCAGTCCTCGAATGGATATTCAAAATAATATTCATTAAATAGAATAAACAGAGTCATGAGTCCTCGAATGAATATTCAAAGTAATATTCATTAATAAAAATAAAGTTATCGAATAAACCTTATTCGATTAATAGTTTTGAAAACTATATCTTATATATATATATTATATAAATATATATAATATACTCGGGAACATCGACTCCCGGTTTTAGAAAATGTTCGCCTTTGGGTCCCCTATACTAAGGGTATACGCAACTACTGCTTATCTCTAGCATAGGTATTATGCAATTATAAGCATTGGAATCAGCAGATAGATATTAAGATTACGAAACAGACATGCATATAAACCATATCAGCATGCTCCAATATATCGCAAGATTTGCTAATTAACCATCATGCATCTATCACAAAATAATGCATATACATATATACATCACAAGAACAGTATAACGGGTAGAAAACTTGCCTGAGCAAATGGGGGTGGTAAAAGACCTGAGATGAGTCTGGTAACCTATAAACAACATATAAGTTGGAATTAAACCAAAGTCGCTTTAGAATCTATATTTTAACCAATTAGACCCTAACGTTCGTTTTTGCGCTTAACGATTCACTTAAGTCGCTCGAGTACCGTCGGCTCCATCATTTTTAATAAATTAACCATTAAGAATTTTAAGGCAATTCTTTCGCGAATACCCTACCAACTGCCTAATACACTTTACATAATTGTTTCATACCTCAATTAGTCATTTAAGGTCCTTAACCAAGGTTTCAAAGTAAGGTGAGGGGTAATGGTTCGTTCACGAATACTTAAAACGGTCGTTTCTCCTAAACCGTACATCATATTCAAGCGAACCACATATCAAAACGAAGCTCGTAACATGAACTATCTAAACATGGCAATGGTAAGACTCTTACAGTGAGTACAGGGGTACTGAAGTTAAGAACAAAAACAGTCTAAGATAAATCGGGCATTACGACGGCTATGTTTACGCGATTTCCCAAAATTTTACCAAATCAATTTAACATCAAACCACCACCAATAAACACATTCCACCATCATTCAACCACAATACAAGATCATTTAACTATAACTCAAGATCTCAACTTATTCATCTAAACCAAGTCAAAATGTGACCAAGAACATCAAATCCAACGAGTATCACTCCTAACTCCAAAATCAATAAAACCACTTACTAAACAAAGCTCTAAACATGAGTACACACCCATTAGACTAACCCATCATCTAAACATTATGAAATCCAAACCAACAAAACTTAAGACTAAGGGTTTGAGAAGTTATACCTTCCTTGGAGAGTGGAGAATCACTTAGGAAGCTTTAAATAACCACTAACTATCTCTACTAAGCTTGGATCTTGAAGAAAACATAAGAAAACACAAAGTTAGTTTCTTGAAAACACTATTCACCAAGAACTTTGATGAATTGATTAGCTATGTTAAACATGGAATCTTGAGCTTAAACTTATGGCTCATCTAAGTTATGAATTATGGAAGCTAAAGAAACAAACCTCTTGAATTATGATTAAGTGGAGCTTGGGTTTCGGAATTTTCTTCCTTGCTTTTCTTCAAAAAGCCGAGGCAAAAAGATGGGGGAAGAAGAAAATGTTTTTGTTTTGGTTACTTTTGATTTTTTTGTGTTTGTGAAATGAATACTTGGTGGAGATTTCTTTGATAAAGTGATGACATCACTTGGATGACCTCACCTCCAAGCCACATGTCTTCCCCTTATGGTTTGATGATGTCACCTTCTCTTTTAACAACTTGTTTTAGCTTCTCTTGGAAGCTTCCTTCCCATTTTACTTGTATGTGCTTGTCCCTTGGTCGTTTATTTGTTTTACGGTTCGCTTAACTTTCGTTCTCGTTTATCATTTGAGGGATCATACCCGGGATCTCATTACTTAGGTTCCCTTAAACCTGTCTCAATATTTTATATTCCTTTTATGATCCTCTCTTAAAATCCTTGAATTAAAATCCTTTTAATCATGTTACCTTATACTTAATTCTTTCTGTATCTGGTGGGTTTTCGGGAAAAATCAAAGTGTTTGAATTTGGATTCTGACGATCTTTACATACACTTATATACCATATAGAGTACTAATAAGATCTCAGAATATCAATAAAAGAACCCCTACATGGTGTGGCATGAAAAGTTTTCTTATTCAGCATAATCAGCAAAATCACTATTCATAATGGTTACAAAAAGTCCAAAATTTTTGGCGTTATTATAGTTATTGTGAGAAAAGTTTGATCATACACATAATAATGACTCACAAGGTCTGGAAAAGTATTCCGTGTCTGACTTCCTTGACTTCAAGATAGTGGACTATAAGTCCATGACTGCGCATAACACAAATTTGATATGATTGTCCATGCTTTGGAGGAGTCCAATATGGATCATCCTGAAAATTTTCAGGTAATGTCGGTGATTGAAAAACTTTCTAAGTCTTGGGAAGAGTTTGTTCTGTCCCTGAAAAGATAAAAGGGAGAGATCACATGGACTAATCTGATGTTGGATATCTCTGTACATATGCAGCACAAGTCCAAACAGGGACATGTTATGTCGGTTGAAAGTGGGAGTGCGAAGGTGAATATAGTGACAGCTTGTCGGAAATGAAAGCTAACTAGTTAGGAAAGTAATAGTA